>NC_056727.1:827178681-827488681 GCF_019279795.1 Protopterus annectens | reverse complement strand
TACCTTTATCTGCACTTTTTTTAAAAAAAATACAGTATTTAATTTGATTTAAACTGTGTTGAAGGAATATTGAACTCAAGTTGCAGTTATTCTGCTCTTTAGTAACTTGAACTGAAGCTAGTGTGTTATTTGCTAGTAATTACAGGTGTGGGGTAGCCACATTCTTTGATTTCCTGTCCTTGCCTTTTTAAGTGGTGCATTGTGAAATTTTTATTGCTTAAAACCTCAGCTTTGGCCAGCTAAGAACTTGGTTATATTCAACTGGACGATAAGAGAATTTAAGTACCTTTATCTGCACTTTTTTAAAAAAATACAGTATTTAATTTGATTTAAACTGTGTTGAAGGAATATTGAACTCAAGTTGCAGTTATTCTGCTCTTTAGTAACTTGAACTGAAGCTAGTGTGTTATTTGCTAGTAATTACAGGTGTGGGGGTAGCCACATTCTTTGATTTCCTGTCCTTGCCTTTTTAAGTGGTGCATTGTGAAATTTTTATTGCTTAAAAACCTCAGCTTTGGCCAGCTAAGAACTTGGTTATATTCAACTGGACGTATAAGAGAATTTAAGTACCTTTATCTGCACTTTTTTTAAAAAAAATACAGTATTTAATTTGATTTAAACTGTGTTGAAGGAATATTGAACTCAAGTTGCAGTTATTCTGCTCTTTAGTAACTTGAACTGAAGCTAGTGTGTTATTTGCTAGTAATTACAGGTGTGGGGGTAGCCACATTCTTTGATTTCCTGTCCTTGCCTTTTAAGTGGTGCATTGTGAAATTTTTATTGCTTAAAAACCTCAGCTTTGGCCAGCTAAGAACTTGGTTATATTCAACTGGACGTATAAGAGAATTTAAGTACCTTTATCTGCACTTTTTTAAAAAAAAATACAGTATTTAATTTGATTTAAACTGTGTTGAAGGAATATTGAACTCAAGTTGCAGTTATTCTGCTCTTTAGTAACTTGAACTGAAGCTAGTGTGTTATTTGCTAGTAATTACAGGTGTGGGGGTAGCCACATTCTTTGATTTCCTGTCCTTGCCTTTTTAAGTGGTGCATTGTGAAATTTTTATTGCTTAAAACCTCAGCTTTGGCTAGCTAAGAACTTGGTTATATTCAACTGGACGTAAAAGAGAATTTAAGTACCTTTATCTGCACTTTTTAAAAAAAACAGTATTTAATTTGATTTAAACTGTGTTGAAGGAATATTGAACTCAAGTTGCAGTTATTCTGCTCTTTAGTAACTTGAACTGAAGCTAGTGTGTTATTTGCTCGTAATTACAGGTGTGGGGTAGCCACATTCTTTGATTTCCTGTCCTTGCCTTTTAAGTGGTGCATTGTGAAATTTTTATTGCTTAAAACCTCAGCTTTGGCCAGCTAAGAACTTGGTTATATTCAACTGGACGATAAGAGAATTTAAGTACCTTTATCTGCACTTATTTTAAAAAAATACAGTATTTAATTTGATTTAAACTGTGTTGAAGGAATATTGAACTCAAGTTGCAGTTATTCTGCTCTTTAGTAACTTGAACTGAAGCTAGTGTGTTATTTGCTAGTAATTACAGGTGTGGGGGTAGCCACATTCTTTGATCTCCTGTCCTTGCCTTTTAAGTGGTGCATTGTGAAATTTTTATTGCTTAAAACCTCAGCTTTGGCCAGCTAAGAACTTGGTTATATTCAACTGGACGATAAGAGAATTTAAGTACCTTTATCTGCACTTTTTAAAAAAAATACAGTATTTAATTTGATTTAAACTGTGTTGAAGGAATATTGAACTCAAGTTGCAGTTATTCTGCTCTTTAGTAACTTGAACTGAAGCTAGTGTGTTATTTGCTAGTAATTACAGGTGTGGGGTAGCCACATTCTTTGATTTCCTGTCCTTGCTTTTTTAAGTGGTGCATTGTGAAATTTTTATTGCTTAAAAACCTCAGCTTTGGCCAGCTAAGAACTTGGTTATATTCAATTGGACGCATAAGAGAATTTAAGTACCTTTATCTGCACTTTTTTAAAAAAATACAGTATTTAATTTGATATAAACTGTGTTGAAGGAATATTGAACTCAAGTTGCAGTTATTCTGCTCTTTAGTAACTTGAACTGAAGCTAGTGTGTTATTTGCTAGTAATTACAGGTGTGGGGGTAGCCACATTCTTTGATTTCCTGTCCTTGCCTTTTAAGTGGTGCATTGTGAAATTTTATTGCTTAAAACCTCAGCTTTGGCCAGCTAAGAACTTGGTTATATTCAACTGGACGTATAAGAGAATTTAAGTACCTTTATCTGCACTTTTTAAAAAAAAATACAGTATTTAATTTGATTTAAACTGTGTTGAAGGAATATTGAACTCAAGTTGCAGTTATTCTGCTCTTTAGTAACTTGAACTGAAGCTAGTGTGTTATTTGCTAGTAATTACAGGTGTGGGGTAGCCACATTCTTTGATTTCCTGTCCTTGCCTTTTTAAGTAGTTCATTGTGAAATTTTTATTGCTTAAAACCTCAGCTTTGGCCAGCTAAGAACTTGGTTATATTCAACTGGACGTATAAGAGAATTTAAGTACCTTTATCTGCACTTTTTAAAAAAAAAATACAGTATTTAATTTGATTTAAACTGTGTTGAAGGAATATTGAACTCAAGTTGCAGTTATTCTGCTCTTTAGTAACTTGAACTGAAGCTAGTGTGTTATTTGCTAGTAATTACAGGTGTGGGGTAGCCACATTCTTTGATTTCCTGTCCTTGCCTTTTTAAGTGGTGCATTGTGAAATTTTTATTGCTTAAAAACCTCAGCTTTGGCCAGCTAAGAACTTGGTTATATTCAACTGGACGTATAAGAGAATTTAAGTACCTTTATCTGCACTTTTTAAAAAAAAATACAGTATTTAATTTGATTTAAACTGTGTTGAAGGAATATTGAACTCAAGTTGCAGTTATTCTGCTCTTTAGTAACTTGAACTGAAGCTAGTGTGTTATTTGCTAGTAATTACAGGTGTGGGGTAGCCACATTCTTTGATTTCCTGTCCTTGCCTTTTTAAGTGGTGCATTGTGAAATTTTTATTGCTTAAAAACCTCAGCTTTGGCCAGCTAAGAACTTGGTTATATTCAACTGGACGTATAAGAGAATTTAAGTACCTTTATCTGCACTTTTTAAAAAAAATACAGTATTTAATTTGATTTAAACTGTGTTGAAGGAATATTGAACTCAAGTTGCAGTTATTCTGCTCTTTAGTAACTTGAACTGAAGCTAGTGTGTTATTTGCTAGTAATTACAGGTGTGGGGGTAGCCACATTCTTTGATTTCCTGTCCTTGCCTTTTTAAGTGGTGCATTGTGAAATTTTTATTGCTTAAAAACCTCAGCTTTGGCCAGCTAAGAACTTGGTTATATTCAACTGGACGTATAAGAGAATTTAAGTACCTTTATCTGCACTTATTTTAAAAAATACAGTATTTAATTTGATTTAAACTGTGTTGAAGGAATATTGAACTCAAGTTGCAGTTATTCTGCTCTTTAGTAACTTGAACTGAAGCTAGTGTGTTATTTGCTAGTAATTACAGGTGTGGGGGTAGCCACATTCTTTGATTTCCTGTCCTTGCCTTTTTAAGTGGTGCATTGTGAAATTTTTATTGCTTAAAAGCCTCAGCTTTGGCCAGCTAAGAACTTGGTTATATTCAACTGGACGTATAAGAGAATTTAAGTACCTTTATCTGCACTTTTTTTAAAAAAATACAGTATTTAATTTGATTTAAACTGTGTTGAAGGAATATTGAACTCAAGTTGCAGTTATTCTGCTCTTTAGTAACTTGAACTGAAGCTAGTGTGTTATTTGCTCGTAATTACAGGTGTGGGGGTAGCCACATTCTTTGATTTCCTGTCCTTGCCTTTTTAAGTGGTGCATTGTGAAATTTTTATTGCTTAAAAACCTCAGCTTTGGCCAGCTAAGAACTTGGTTATATTCAACTGGACGATAAGAGAATTTAAGTACCTTTATCTGCACTTATTTTAAAAAATACAGTATTTAATTTGATTTAAACTGTGTTGAAGGAATATTGAACTCAAGTTGCAGTTATTCTGCTCTTCAGTTATTCCCACCCACCCTCCCTGTTTTTGTTTTGGTGTTAATCTTAGTGGCCTTGAAACTGCCCGCCCCTCAGCCTGCCTCTGGGCCCATCTCATTTGCTCACTCAACTGAGTGCAGTGAGATCATATTCTGATTTCAGGCACTCCTACTGTGTACAAAGAGAGCATCTGGGAAACAGACAAAAAAATTAAGCTTATTTCCTGCCTTTCCTGTTAAGTGGTATAGACTATTTGTAGGCTTCTGAGCCCCCAAGCCCTTCTGTGTTTGAGGGAAGCCTTCTAGCTTGTTTTTTTTCTTATAACTAGCCAGTTTTCTAGTTTCAGCACTCAAATCTGTTTCTTTGATCTTAGCACTTGTTCAGATAAAAAAAAAAATGATCTGCTTTTACTGTACTTGTGTTTCTACCTACTTCATTTTACTTTTGCATCATCTTAAAAATACTCAATTGTATTTATTACTGCTTGGTGTAACTCATTCTAAGCCTTTTGGTTTAAACACTTGGACTTCGGACCAGTTGTTTTGCACTGAGAGGGTTTGTGGTCTGCACTGTTGTGGCAGAACAGGTAGCTTACATCCTTCTAGGTTGGGAACTGCTGATTGAGGGCTCAGTGTCTGTTATTCTAAAAGTGTATTAATTCTGGTTTAAGCACTTGTGCTTTCAGGCCAGTTATTTTACATTAAGAGGGTTCGTGGTCTGCACTCTTGTGGGAGGAGAGGCTAGACTCTGCCCTTCTGAGCTGGGAATTTCTGGTTAAAGGCTTATAGTGCATGCATGTCTGAACTGCTTCTTAACGAAGTTGGTGCGCCTTGTTTGCTGTGGCATAGACTGGATTCGGGCCTGCTGTATCTAGCTTTGTTTGTGTAACTTGAGCACTAATCCAGACATTCTCTAAAGTATTCAATTCTATTTATTACTGCTTGATTGTAACTTGATTAAAGTGTAGCTATCATTCTAAGTCTTTTGGATTAAGCACTTGGGCTTCAGACCAGTTGTTTTACATTAGGAAGGTTTGTGGCAAGCACTGTGGTGGCAGGACAGGTAGCTTTCATCCTTCTAAGTTGAGAACTGCTGATTGAGAGCCCAGTGTCCAAGGGTATTAGTTCTGGTTTAGGCACTTGGGCTTCAGGCCAGTTATTTTACATTAAGAAGGTTCGTGGTCTGCACTCTTGTGGGAGAAGAGGCTGGACTCTGCCCTTCTGAGCTGGGAATTTCTGGTTAAAGGTTTATAGTGCCTGAATATTTGAACTGTATCTTACCGAAATTGGTACACCTTGTTTGCTCTAGCATAGACTAGATCCAGGCCTGCTGAATCTAGCTTTGTTTATATGCTTGTTGCTTGTTTGCTTGTTATTTCCCTGGAAGCTAATTCCACCTAATACGCGGCTTCTCGGCGCTTCTGTGGATCAATAGTGATGTCTGCATTGCTTACTGTACTAGTTCCTTGTTTCACTTGAAAGAAAGTTACTGTCTGTCGTTTTTGCATTTAGTTACTTGTAACACATTGCACTCAAGTTACCTGGCACTTGCTCACTATAGCAATTATATGAGTCAGCACTAAAAATTAAAAGCACTACACCCTCACTCCCCACTGGCCCTTGTTTTCAATTATTAAGGAATTCCCAATATTATTCTAGCATGTCCAAAGGTCAGTTGTCAATCTCCTCTCCGGTCCAGCTGGTGAATCTGGGAATCTTGAGGCAATGTTATAACTGCCTCATGTACACAGACAACCCTCTCCTCCTCCCACATAACACAAATACTTGCGAGAGATGCAGCTATTTAGCCAAACTGGAGGCTGAGCTCTCTCAACTCAGGACTGGCAAGACCAGACAGGAGGAGAAGGCAACTACACACACCACAAAACCAGCCTCACATAATGCTACCACACCACTGAATCAAACACATAAACACACAAAGACATACTCGGAGGCTCTGAGTAAAAATTTACCTAAACAGCAGAGGCCTCCAAAGCAGACACCCAAACAACTGCTACCTCAAGACACCTCACAAGCAACACATAAACCACAAAAGCAGTGTGCAAAGCAGTCACAGCCCTTAAGGCCAAATACAACACCAAACATACTTGTCATAGGTGACTCCATAGTCAGACACACTGACGTCCCACTCACCAGGCTGAACAAGGAGCGTGTCACAGTAAGCTGCCTATCGGGCGCTAGAATCCGCCACATAACACAAGCACTCTGGTCACTCCACGGCAAGTACAAATATGACACAGTCATTGTCCATGCTGGTGTGAACGACCTGAGACGTACCTCCCTGGACTACATGAAAAGAGACATAGAGGAGCTCTCTGATTATGTAGCCCAGGCAGGTATGACCCTGACCCTGAGCAGTATCCTTCCTTCACCAAGAATGATGCCACAATATAGAGACGAAGATGATCAGCTTTAACAATTGGCTTAATGTCTGGTGTCATTCAAAGGGGATCCAGTGTCTGTCTGCCTGGGATGACATGCTTGACAAGCCACGCTGCTTCGCAAGGGACGGCTTGCACCTGTCACCCTGGGATTCGGATATTGGCTAAGGCTCTTGCCACCCCATAGTGCCTTTTTAGGCAAGGCTCAAATTCTAAACCTACCACCCTAGAAAACAAAATGGGAAGAAACTGAGGGTAATGCTGCTCAATGCCAGAAGTCTAAATCTCAAAATGCACGCACTCGAGGCCCTTCTCAGTATGGAGAACATCGATGTCTGTGCTGTAACTGAAACCTGGTTCAAGGCTCCTGAGAGCACCCCGGCACTATTAGGTTTTACCTCATATCATGCGTTCCGGCCCCAAAACCCGGACCACACCACAAAAGGAGGGGTGTATCCATATTCATAAAGGATACCCACACCTCCAGGTTGGTGGCAATGCACTAAGCTTCGAAACCATCCAGGTGCAACTAACCATAGGCAAAACTGCTCTACAAATTGTAGCATGCTCCAGGCCACCCTCTCAAACTCAGGAACCCCACACAGCCTTCCTGAAGACACTGGAGGGTATAAATGTATCTCCAAACACCATCATATTGGGTGACTTCAACTACCCGAATATAGACTGGGAACATTACTCAAGCCCTAACTTTCTAGCCCAACGGTTCCTGGAGTTCATAAATTCAAATGCCATGGAACAGCTAGTCACTGTTCCCATGAGAGGAGAAAATATACTAGATCTCATTATCACAAACATGGGGACAAAATGCTCCACACTGGAAGTATATCCCTCATTGGTGAGATCTGATCATAAACTAATCTCACTGGAAATCCATATCCCGCCCCCACCCCAAACAAAAAAGACCACAGTGAAGAACTTCTCTAAAGCAAACTTCACACTACTCAAGACTGGTGTGGTATCCTTCAAGGCCCCTGAGCCAGTGGAAACCACAACCCAAGCTGCGGAAGCCCTTACAAATGCCTTCTATGAACACCTCCAGGACTGCATGGATCAGGCAATCCCAAATAAAACCAAGACTCTTTCCACAAAGGGCAAACGTCCAGTCTGGTGGACCCCAGCCATTAACAAACTTTACAATAAGAGGAGAAAGCTATTACGTGATAGAACAAAATCCATAAAAGGGAAGTCACCCCTGATCATTATTAGTAAAAAAATACGAGCACTCATAAAATCAACTAAGGCCAATTTTGAGAGAAAAATTGCCATGGATTCAAAGGACAATCATAAGGCCTTTTTCAGCTATGTTAGGAACCTGGGTGGAAACTCCCAGATATGCTCAGAATTAGTCCAAAATGATACAAAAATCACTGAACCCACAGACATTGCCAACATACTGGCAGACAGGTTCAGTGCAAACTTCACCCCTCTCCCCTAAAGGAGAGAAAACTATCCCAGCAGAGTGTAGCCTCCCAGACATCTCAAATGCGCAGGTGAAAGCTGCTCTCTCTAAAGCTAAAACACAGCATCAATGGGACCGGATGGTGTTCCCGGCTGTGTGCTACACGAGCTAAATGAGGAATTAAACCCGCACATAAGGCAGCTGTTTAATCTCAGCCTTACCACAGGATACGTGCCCAAGGAGTGGCGTACGGCAACTGTGGTCCCACACCACAAAGGCGGTGCCTCTACGGACCCTGGTAATTACCGCCCCATAAGCTTAACAAGTCTAGTCTGCAAAGCTATGGAGAGGATCATAATGGAGCTCATAAACAAAGATATAGGGACTTGCAGACATTGGACCCGACCCAGTTTGGCTTCAAGGGCAGATCATGCCTTTTGAACTTGGTCGACTTCTTCGAAACAGTCACCAAGGCCATTGATGAGGGAAAGGCAGTCCATACAGCCTACCTTGACCTTGCAAAGGCCTTCGACACAATACCCCACTCGGGTATTTTAGAAAAACTTACCAGCTTAAATGTAAACCCATATGTCACAAGATGGGTTGCAAACTGGCTTAAGGACAGAACCCACAGGGTTAGAGTTGCTGGCGCTATGTCAGACTCCAAGCCGGTCACAAGTGGTGTCCCACAGGGCTCGGTCCTTGGGCCCCCTATTGTTCGGCATCTACTTCTCAGAAGTACAGGCCAACATGGGAGGACTTTGGCTGACAAAGTTTGCAGACGACTGCAAACTGGGCGCCATAGTGGAAAGTGCATCGGACACGGATATCCTTCAGAAGGGACTCATGGAAACAGATAGCTGGTGCCAGAGCCATGGCCTAAAGTTAAACGCCAAAAAATGTATAGTCATACCCTTCGGGAAAAACAAGGTAACCCCAAGCTACCATATAGGTGGCAATCCACTAAGCACAGATGAGGTTATCAGGGACCTGGGGACCCAGGTTGACAGTGGCCTTTCTTTTGACACTCACGTTGCTAAAGTGGTTAGAAAGACCTTCTACATTGCCCACCTGATCATGAAGGGATTCACATCCAGATCTAGTGAGGTCATTGTTCCCCTGTACTTTTCACTTATCAGACCAATGATCGAGTACAATGCCCCATTCGGGATGTATCTCACCCGACATCTGCAGCAATTGGAGAGACCCCAAAAGTTCCTCACCAAAAGGATAAAGGGACTCCAAAATCTGTCATATGCTGCCAGATTGAAGAAACTCCAGCTCTGTTCAGTTGCATACCGTCTGCTCAGAGGTGACATGTGCCTGACATACAAGGCCATGTCCAACCCAGAATTAATGGACATGCTCCACCTCAAAAAATCCAAATCCACCAAAACCACTAGAGCAAGCGACTTAAACCTTAGCACGGATATAAATAGGACGTGCTGGAGGGATAGATTTATCACTCAGAGACTCCCTATGCTGTGGAATAAAATCCCGATCCATGTGAGGCAGAGCACCTCGCTGGCTCTGTTCAAGAGAAATCTTGACCTGTGGATGGGAGATCGTAGGTTTATCCCAGGAATCATCTCTGTGTCACTGCTGGACAGAGGCACAACAAACTAATGGGCACAGTATTTTTTCATATAAGGGGTGGCGTAAGCCACAAAAATTTGGGCTAGGCTTATAAATGCCTTAGGGCAGATAGCCTAGTATAAACCTATGAACCTATGAACATATCATCTTGGAGCTTATAAACAAAGACATAGGTAACCTGCAAACTCTGGACCCCGCTCAGTTTGGGTTTGTAAAAGGTAGATCATGCCTCCTAAACCTGATTGACTTCTTTGAAGCAGTCACCAGAGCCATGGACAAGGGTAAGGTGGTGCACACAGCCTATCTTGACCTTGCCAAGGCTTTCAACACCATCCCCCTCTCTGAAATTATAGATAAACTCACTAAACTGGGCATAAATCCCTATGTTACAAGATGGGTGGCCAACTGGCTCACTGACAGAACCCGCACAGTGAAAGTAGCCAACTCCAAATCCAACTTCAGACCAGTCACAATTGGAGTACCACAGGGTTCAGTCCTGGGTCCTCTGCTGTTTGCCATCTACTTCTCTGAAGTTCAGACTAACACAGAAGGTCTTTGGCTAACAAAGTTTGCAGATGACTGCAAACTAGGAGCCATAACAGATTTGCCTAATGATGTGGACATTCTACAAAGGGGCCTCACTGACACAGATGCTTGGTGTCAAAGTCATGGCCTCAAGCTCAATGCCAAGAAGAGCATTGTCATCCCCTTTGGGAAAAACTCTGTACCCATGAACTACCACATAGGCGGTAGCCTACTAAGCACTGAAAGTTTGATGAGACCTTGGTCACAGGTGGACAGTAGTCCCTCCTTTGATAATCACATCGCCACAGTAGTCAGGAAATCCTTCTACGTGGCACACCTCATCACAAAGGGGTTCTCCTCCAGAAAAAAGGAGGTCATTGTTCCTCTCTAGTCATCCCTCATCAGACCCATTATAGAGTACAACGCCCCGTTTGGCATGTAACTCACAAGACATCTACAACAATTGGAAAGGACACAGAAATAGCCAGGGAACTGTTATGGCTAGGCTTGTATAGGCCCTAGGGCTGATAGCCTAGTACCAACATATGACCCTATGAAATACCTCACTAAGAGGATTACCGGCCTCAGATAGATGCCATATGCAGGCCATATCAAAAAACTCCAGCTTTTCTTCATCGTATATTGACTACTCAGAGGCGATCTCTGCCTAACATACAAAGCTATGTCAACAACAGAGCTGTTGGATAAACTACACTTAAAGAAATCCTAATCTCTCAGAGCCACACGCTCCAATCTCTCAGAGCCACACGCTCCAGGGATCTAAACCTTGTCACCACAATAAACAGAACATGCTGGAGGGATCGATTCCTGTCCCAGAGACTTCCCATACTCTGGAACAAACTACCCATTCATGTCAAACAAAGCTCCTCATTAGCCCTCTTTAAGAAAAATATTGACGATTGGATGGGAAATAGGAAATTCACCCCAGGGCATCTGTGACTCTGCTCCACAGGGGCACAGGAAAATAATTTTCTTGGGTGGCAAAAGCCAGGGAACCTTTTTGGCTAGGCTTATATAGGCCTCAGGGCCGATACCCAAGTACCTACCTATGAACATATGGAAATGTTTGCATAGGTATTTTAATAACTCCAAGCAGACTTCAAATAATTTTTCCTCTGCTAGATAGCAAATGTTGGAGGTCTGATGGGGAAGAAATAGGTAAATGGGAACATGTTTTGGGATTATAACAAAGTACAGAAGTACAGAACTAACTCAAAAAACAAGCCACCCTGGTGGAATCATAACATCAATAGGCTATATAACAAGGAAGAAAATCATGGCAAAATTTAGGAGGTGCAACACCCAGCAGGATAAAAGCACTCTCATCAAATTAAACAAGCAGCTCAAAGGACAAATAAAGTGTGCCAAGCCAAATTTGAGGTAAATTTGGCGTCCAAGGCCAAAGACAGCCCCAAGACATTCTTTAGCTGTGTCTGCAACCTCAAAGGCTGTAATACACAGTTCTGTGCAGTGCTCATTGTAAATAGAGCCACTATATTGAGCCAGAAGATATAGCAAACCTATTAGACAACAAATTCAGCTCCAGCTTTACTTCTCTCTCCCCATCAACCTTCCCTCAGGAAATACCATCAAATATAACTCCCCTGCTATCACTAGGGAACAGGTCCTTAATGATCTCTCTGAGGCCAATAACGCTGCACCATTGGCCCAGACAGTATCCCATGATGTCTTCTAAACAGCATGAAACATGACCTGTCAGGCCTTCTGGAATTGTTATTTTAACTGTAGCCTTCAAACAGGCTTCGTGCCTTAAGAATGGAAAACAGCAGCAGTCATCCCTCTGCTCAAAGGTGGGCCATTTAAAGACCCTGGAAACTACAGACTTGTAAGTCTCACTATCCAAAGCCATGGAAAGAATTATCATGAAAATGATCCATAATGACACTGCAAACCTCCAGACACTGGACCCAACCCAGTTTGGTTTCATCAAGTGCAGGTCATGCCTACTCACCCTGGTGGACTTCTTTGAGAGGGTCACCAAAGCAATGGATGATGGCAGAATGGTTTACACTGTGTACTTTGACTTGGCCAAGGGATTTGACACAATCCCCCACTCAGGCATTGTTGACAAACTTAAGAGGCTATGTACAAACCCTTATGTCACCTGGTGGATAGCCACCTGGCTCACAGACAGGACCCAGGAAGGTAGAATTGGGGAGTCCACATCTACAGAGAGGCCAGTCAGAAGTGGATTCCCTCAGGGGATTTGTCCTGGGACCACTGCTTTTTGGCATGTACTTCTCTGAAGTCAAGGCTAACAACAGTGGTCTCTGGCTGACTAAATTTGCAGATGATTACAAATTAAAAGCTGTCATTGAATCGCCCACCAACACAAATCTTCTCCAGCTAGGACTGACACAGATAAACAACTGGTGTCTGAGCCATGGACTAAAACTAGATCCAAAGAAATGCATAATAATATCCTTTGGGAAACCATGTGCCCCCTAAGAGTTTATCCAGTAGTCAGGGACTTGAAGACACACATAGACACCATCACATCTCTACAGTAGTGAGAAAATCATTTTATGTTGTGCAACTTTTAAACACAGGTGTGGCACCTAGGTTCAAGGAAGTCATTGCTCCACTGTATTCAGCATTCATCAGATCTATCATTGAGTGCGGTGCCCCCTTTGGTATATGCCCAACCAGGCATATTCAATAACTGGAACATCCACAGAGGTTCCACACTAAAATAATAAAGGATGTAAGTGACATGTCCTATGCAGACCGCCTCAAGGCCCTGTTCTTGTATTCTACTTCCTACAGGCTGTTGAAGGGAGATCTATGCCTTGTATACAGGACATTGTCAGACACCACTCTGATGGACCTCCTGCATATCCCTAAAGTAAACAGCACTAGAATTATCCATTCTAAAGACTTAAACCTTGCCTATGATATAAATAGGACCTACTGGAGAGATAGGTATGTATCCCAGAGACTACCCCTTCCCTGGAACAGCCCCCCCCATTCTTGCACAGCAGAGTTCCTCCCTAAACTAATTAAAGTGTAACTTGGACAGTTAGATGAGGAACAGGAAATCCATCCCTGGTTTGGTACCTATGTCTCTTAATTGGCACAGTCACCCTGTAAAATGGTTCATCTCCCTGGCCCTTGCTGGTAAATGTTTCACCTCCCAAGCCCCTGCTTACACTTATCAAAGGTACCAAAACTTGTCAGAGATTTGGGATGCATACCTAGGCTTAAAAAGGCCATTGTGGTTGTTAGCCTAGTAAACATCTATGAACCTATAAATGAGTTGGCAGATTTTAAAATTCCCTACAGAGTAATCTGTCAGAAATACTGGGGGTAAAGTGGCTGTAAGTAAAGAAATTATTCTTTTGAGCTGGGACACAGAATCTGACATAATAAGGTAAAATACAGTAAAGTAAGGTTTAAATGGATGGCAAGAATTGATTGAGTTATGTAATGGAAAGAAAGACAGTTGTTATAAAGACAGAAAACAGTTCATGTGTAATGTGTTTTTTCTTTTCTATTAGTATGTGTGTGCTTATTTAAGTGATGTTTTAATAAAGGTGTTTAAAAACAATAAAATCAAAGTCATAAATATCATTCTATGTCTTCAAAAGAAGTCTGTATAACAGTAAAACGTTGAATTTGTTTTCTCTGCTCACCCTCCTGATTCTCTTGGCCTGCTTCATCAGAAGTATTTCCCTAGCCCAGAGGCTTTAGCCACTTTTGCATCATTTAGAGGAACTTCAGCCCATTCTGTGTGTGATACACTGATCTTGACAAGCTCATATACTTAATCAAAACTGTATAGGCACTACACAGTGTCTAAAGCTAGAGGATTTTGCTCAGGTTGGTGTCGCTGTACTGCCTTCATTACTGTTCCTCCAGCTTCCAGTAGTCGCAGTAGTCATAGATGATGTTAGAAAGTTGGCATTAGTGAAAACCCTTGTGATTACAGTCTGTGTAAGATAGTTTGTGTGGTGTAGGTACCTACCATAAGTCTAGGTGTTAGTAGTCTGGTGTAAGAAGAATGTTAGTCTTTGCTCTGCCTCCTGGGCAGTATTACTGCACCTGCTCCTTAAAATGTTTTCTGAAGTATTGGTGAGACGTTAAGGTTGTGGTTTCATGTGAAGAAGTCAGCACTAATAGAACTGGAAAAATGAGAAGTTGATGGGGGATGAGTCTTCTCTGTGTGATGTACTTTTTGAACTGCTAGTAATTGGCACAAGAAATGAGATTCAAGTGACAGTTAATGTTAAATACCTCTTGGAAGAGGTGATGCCACTGTTAATTCATTGGAAAAGAATATCATTGTTACTGGCTGCAAGAATGCCAGTAGTGAAACAAAAAAAAAGTGCCAGATGTGTTTATGAGCTGCATACCTATTGAATAGCTGTCTGCAAAAGAAGTGATGACCTGCACTGTCTGGCCAGATATAATAGCAGGCATTTTATTATCACTAAATAGCAAACATTTAAAAAAAAAAATGGTTGCACATTGGTAGATGCACAAGATGAAAGATCTGCATACCTCAGCCATTCAGATGAACTGAAGATTTTATTTTAGCAAGATGCAGCAAACTACAACAGCCATGAAGGTGAATTTTGATTGCTGCAGTTTTGTAATACTGTAATCAAATTATAAGCTCTAGGGATTACCATTATTGAATGAATGTGTTCAGTAAGCTGTAAGTATTATTCATATTCAGTGCATGTGTCAGTGTTTCACAAAGAAGGGGCTATATTAAATGTACATTATGAATTAAAAATGCAGAACCTTTTATATTTAGTATGAATGCAGATTTCAGATATACTAAGTATTTAAACTGCAAATGCAGTCATTTATCATTGTTATGCAACAGGTATGCAGTAGTGAATTTTGGGCACTCGAGTTGTGATAACCAGTTTACAAGTGCCTATTTCTGGACTGATTTATTTGTGCTCGGGAAATGCATTTTTTCAAGGTAGATGCTTTTCTTTCAGACACCATGTATAGTGGAAACTTTCATTCAGCAATAACCAATGAAGCACAGCACAAATGCTAAAAGATTGTTAACCTTATCTAGATTAACACTTTGAAGCGTTAAACTTGACAGTTGGTAACAGGACCATAGCCAGGTCTTCAGGCATCCTGTGCAAATGCCTAAATTGGTGTCCCTTCGCTAAAGTTAAGGAGCAAAAACAAAGTCTTAAAGGTGCAAACAGAGAGAGAGAGAGAGAGAAGGCTTCTATGGTTTGTCATAATTGAAGACAAAAAAGGTTGAAGACCAACAAAAAAAAGAAAAAAGATATTTCTTTTTGCAGATGAAGACCAAAAAAAGTTCTGTTTTGAAACTGTTAAAAGGCTGAATGCAACTAATATAACAGTTTGCTACAGTTAATCTCAATAGGCTGAGTGCTCTGTTGCTTCACCCGTGACCACAGATGGAATATTGACATTTATTTATGAACCCCACCACCACCACCACCATTGGCACCTGCTAACCATGTCCTTGACAGCTAACACCATTGCAGCTGTAGTTACCACCCTGGTTAGAAGTGTTAATGGGAAATTTTAAGGTTATATGTTAAAATGAAGTGCAGGCACCACATTAAGTTGTACCACAAAAGTTATTTGGCCTCCCATGGAGATAGCAGCATCCCTTGTGCCTTAGAATGTGTGTGTATCCCTGTCAACCCATGGAACAGGTGAGTTGGCTCTTTGCTCCTTCACTTTTCTCTCCTCCTTCCCTGCCTGGCTCTTCCAGTTCTAGGAACACAAATCAAACACAGTTGTCTGGGTTGCAGTCTCCCTTGTGTCCCAGATCCATTGCAATGCTTTTGCACTTAATTAGCTGCAATGTACTCCAATTAATATTAAAACTGTCTGGTAAACATAAGACAGCATTAGTCCTCTGTAAGCAGGTTTTATAACATAGTCATTAAAATACAGCTTTCAGATTTTCTGTTTTGTTTGCTTTCTACATCCAGCACAACCTTGCGAATTATAGATGAGGGAAGCAGAACAGAGGATTAGGGCTAAGGGCAATTAAGCTTCACCTTTTAGTCCAGGGCTGATTTCCTCGGCCTCCATTTGCCTACAGTGTGACTTTGAACAAGCTGCATAACTGGGCAGTGCTTCGAGGCTAAGACTGAAAAAGTTCCATGTGGATTGGTGCTGTATCCCAGTTAACAAAGACCAACAGTGTGAGATACAAAAAAATGTATGTGGACAGGAGATCAGTCAGTTAGTCAAAAAATAAGCAAGCAAACATGCAGACAAAACTGTATGGCACAGAAAAAAAAAACTAGAACAGGAGTAGAGGTATGTAGAAAGTTTCTGGGTAAAAAGAAATGAAACTACTAAATTTCAGGTACTATGCTGTGGAATGCTATGGGATATAGTGTGTGTGAGGATGAGGAAAATGGAGGCTAAGATTAAAAAAGGAAATGTAGTGGGAAACATTGACGACTATGTGAGGGTAGACAAGTTGGTGAAGAAGACGTTAAGAAGGGTATTAGTTTACACAGAGAGGGGACAGAACTACTAAATTTCAGGTACTATGCTGTGGAATACTATGGGATATAGTGTGTGTGAGGATGAGGAAAATGGAAGCTAAGATTAAAAAAGGAAACGTAGTAGGAAACATTGACGACTATGTGAGGGTAGACAAGTTGGTGAAGAAGACGTTAAGAAGGGTATTAGTTTACACAGAGAGGGGACAGAAGAAAGCGCAAGGAAGGTGAGGAGAGCATAGTATGTATGGCAATGAGTAATCAGCAGAAAGGAAGGGAGTGTGTTATTGTTAACTCATAAATGGGAAGAATAAAGGATAGTAAGATAATATAGGAAATATATTGAGGGAAAGACATGGAGAGCATGTTAAGGGATTGGGAGAAAATGATAGCCTAAACAGAGCAGGAGTGAGAGAAGGAGGAGAGTGGAAAGAGAAATTCATTTGGCAGATAAATTATATGTGAGATAGTAAGACATGTCTGTAGATAAAATGGTAAATGATACTGTATTTACTAAAACTCATTAAAACATATTTAAAATGATAATGTACATGTTATATTGAAGTGCTAAGACATAATTGTTGACTAGGTTCATAATTCTAGCAATTACTGTTTTCCCCTGTCAGTAATGTGACTCTGTCCTAGTGTCTTCAGTCTCTTCTCTAGTCATGGATATGGGTCAGGTTGAGCCCAGGGGAAGATAAAGCAGCTCCAATAGACCCGGCGAACGAGGAGAGGAACTGGTGGCAGTTCATGGTCAACTGCAGAGGGAAGTAAACAAAAAAAAAATGTGACCATATCATCATTTTTAAATAGAGGCTAGTTAACTCATGCCAAGTTTTAGTGTGCAGGTGACCTGTGATTTGCTTTTTTGTGGAGGGACACACTTTGTTGCTTAGAAGGTCTTAGTACTTCTCTAGTGTAACATATAAAAACAGCATACCTGTTGCAGAAGTCACATATAATTTTTTTTTTTTTTTTTTTTTTTTTAGGATCCTTATCAGGGCACCATTGTATTGGCCACAGTCAAAGGGGATGTACATGACATTGGCAAGAACATTGTAGGAGTGGTCCTAGGTTGCAACAATTTCAGGTAAATTTATTAAATTGTAAAATAACTGTGGTATCAGTCAAAGCTGCCCATCATCACTTAATATTGTGTTTTGAACTGGACCTCTTAGAAGGTTTAATTTAAAGAGTTAAGATTTTTGAGAGGAGGCTAATACTGAGATGTGATAGTTGCATGCTTATCACTGTGAGACAGCTTAAGTTATACAAGTGCTAAATTACGGTTATACCTGCAGCTTATCATGTGATTATCTACACTTTGTTTACAAGATGACTCATTCAAATTCAAAACATCATTTATTTGTGATAGAAGAATTTATTTTTAATTAGCCTAATTTATTATGTCAGTCTAATTACACCCCCCCCCCACACACACACACAAACCAGAAATGCTGTAGCTGCATCTGTTCCTTTCATAATGCTCGTCCGACATCTTTTAGCAGACTTCACCATTTTTAATGTCTCACTCTCAATGCCCTGTGAAAACAAATCTTTATTTCCCCTTAAAGTGAATGAGTTTGACACAGAGCTTCTCCTTTCCAGGTTGTCATTTTCTCACTGTGGAGTCAGTCTATTGAGTAGGTTCAGACACTGCTAGTGCACACAGGCTAATGCTTCTTTGTTATCCCAGCATCATTTAGTCACGACGGCCTTGGTATAAGTATGAGCTGTAGACTTAGTCTTTTTCATTCCCTGTTTCCTTTTACCATAGACAGGCAAAGATTCCATGCAGTTTGCTTGAGTTCCAGGGCAAATTAAATGGTTTAGTCCATTCTAAAGGTGCGTTTTATAATTTCTTCATCTTCTTTCTGTTAGGCTCAGTCAAACATCTAGCCTTTATTGAAGTAGTCTAGAGAGGTTACCCTTCTTGTTCTAAGGACAAGATGGCAGCAACTGGGTGCCTATCCTCCAGAATGTCTCCATCTTGTACGTATTGTCACTGTAATTTCTCCGTATTTGGAAGTGATCCTTCTTGTTTTGTTCCTTTCATTGTTGGTTTGCACCACTGTGATGTGATGCAGAGGTTGGTTCTTCAGGAGCAAAGATGCACAGCATTGCATTCCGTTTTCTACTACTAGCTACCTGATCAATTATTTTTTGAATGACATGCAAATATTTCTTCCTTCTAAGAGAGCACTTTCTGTATTTGTGTGATCACTGTGGGAATGTTGGTGTATCACTGTAAAGGCCAGAGTTTGCTGATCTGTGTGGAAGTTTATTATATTATTACCTGTCACAACTGCAGCATAGCTATTGCTTCTGCTTTAAGGGGTTTCCTGTACATGAAAGTAAATGCATAGTGTTTGTAGTGCAGATATTAGAGCTGCATCTCATTTATTTCAGAAGCATACATTTTGTGTTTTCTTTTTTCTCTTGGGTCTGCCTGCCTTCAGCTTTCTTGGAGCAGCATGGTTGTGATATCCTGGCTGCATCTGAATGAACAGGAGGTACATCAAGACTAATGACCTTTTGTTTTCACAGTGTGATATGTGTGGGTGATTATTCACTGGGCATGCTATGGAGTTAACGTCCTACTTTTTCATGTGGACTTTCTAGACACATTCATATGTGTATATTGGTGTACATTTGTATGTATACATATGTATGTGTGCATATATATGTATACACAGACACACACACACACACACACACACACACACACACACACACACACACACACACACACACACACAGTTTTCATGGAGCTGATACACCATGTCTCTCACAAAATAGTCTCACAAAATAGGGAATTTTATTTACTGCAACATACAACAGATTAACTTTGCCAGGATGAAACCAAACAGCAGGTAAAATAAAATGGGCAGTTCATTTACAGCACAGTAAACAGTTAATTTCTCTTGCCACTTTAATGCCCGTACTCTGTTGAGGTATTCTGGTATGACAATCTTAAAATGCACCCTTAGTGAAGTAATCTTGCAGAAATAAAAGTCTTTTTCATTAAAGAAGTTTCTGTCAGCAGTGTGCAAGCTGTTCAGTACAAAGTCTGATGTCCTGATTGAGTCACTGTTGCAGTAATCTTAAGTTGTAGCTCACAGATGTCTGACAGAGTCCCAAAGCTTTGCCTTCCTAGGACATACATCCAGATGATGATCTCAGCTCATTGACATTTGGGTATACTGTCGGACATATATACGAAATCCTCAGACTATCGCGCTGCCAGATGAAATGCAGGTCTGTGTGCCCAACAAACTTTGATCATTTGGTTGATCGGTACTGTAGCTTCTCTTGTCAGATTAGGTAATTGCCTTGTCAAGGATCATTCCTTTCTAAACTTTTGACTGTTTTACTAATTGTTATTAGATGCTGGCTAGGGGGAGTAAGTGTGAGTGTGGTAGACAAATTCTGTAAAAATACTTGTAGATTAAGTATGCGTTCTGTCTAGGCCTCGAACACGCCTATAAGTTCTGCTCCATCTGTCAGTCATTTAAGTAATTTATTCCTAAAACCCCATGGTCTAGGCTAAAAACCCTATGGTCTAGGCTATCCACACTTAATACCTTCCGGAAGACCCAGTGTCTAAAACACTTGGCCCACTACACCATATTGGAAACTCTGAACATTGGCCTCCCACCTAAGAAAAAAAAAAGACCTAGAGAGGATTCTCCTTCCGTAATCTCAGAAATGGACATACCTGCTGAGGTGGTAGAACCCATGGTATACCAATCATCTTCTCATGAGCCTGGAGCACATATGCCTTCTTCCAGTGGACGAGGAAGTTTCTTTATGCATGCAACAACCAGAAGAAAGGCAGGTGCCAAATGTTCACTAATAACCAAAAAGAAAGCACCCAAATCCAGGAACTGTGACACGAACAGTTTAATCACAAGAAACCTTAATGACTTCCTTAATTTATCCTCTCCAACAGTTTTTTTGCAGCCATTAAAAAATATTTCCAAGTTTTTCTTTCTAATAAACAACTTGATATCTATTAAAAGTTTAAAAATGTTGGTTCTCTGTTTGGGTATGAATCCGAAGCCTTTTGAAAATAAATCAAAAAAAGTTTTAGTCACAGTGGTGTTAGAATAATTAAAAATGTTAAAATCATTAATTGTCCATTTATGCCTATAATTTTGTACACATTCATTTAATTCTTCCACCTCATTTGTTTCCTTCCTCGGGGCCCCCATTCTCTCATTTGGTAGTTTTTTGAACTGTAATCTATAGGTTCTTTGTACATCAACCTCTCAGACCTTCTAAGTGGTGGAAATTCTAAAGCTTCTCTATCATTGTCATCAAAAACAGGTATTTCATTTTCACTAACACTATAAGTTCCAACCCTCTTCCCCAACAATCTAGGCTTGGGGTAATGTGTTTTGTTTTTATACTCATTCACATCTCTTTCTATTTTTCCTAATTTCCTGTTTTGCACATCTAAGCATTTACTTTCTATATCCTTGAGCAACTTGTGATATTTGTTCTTGTGCTCCTCTACAGTAAAAAGCAAATCGTGAGTTATATCCTTGTTAAGATGTTCAACTTGGTTAAACCTTTTTTCTTTTTCACATTCATTGTTTAATATAATAGCCTTCATTATCTCAAAGCCTCGGATATCAGCTGCTGATGAAAGGCAGTACCTTCCACTACATTATTCGGGTATTTGCAAACTCTGAGCCCCTTAGGTACAACTTTTAATTCTAAACAATGCTTCAAATATGCGTTATCCATTTCAAG
Source organism: Protopterus annectens (assembly GCF_019279795.1). Classification (NCBI taxonomy): domain Eukaryota; kingdom Metazoa; phylum Chordata; order Ceratodontiformes; family Protopteridae; genus Protopterus; species Protopterus annectens. The sequence continues at coordinate 827,467,431 of NC_056727.1, read as the reverse complement.
CATTTTGTATTTATACAAAGAAAAATCCAAATCATCTAACATTTGAACATATGTTCTACTAAGACTTTGTTTAAATTTCTTCTTTCCAAAGTCGTATTTAACATTGAGAATGTCTCTCAGCTGTTGAACAGTACCTGTGTGATCTCTAGCATTAGTCCCACAGTCCGAAAAATTAATCCCATTTCGTACATTTCATGAACCTTCAGAAACTCGATTTCCAGTCTCTCCACCAACAGTAATGTGTGGGAATCCATCAAGACTCCCTCTATCAGCTGTATCCAATCCATTGTTAACACCAACCTCGTCGCCATTGCTTACACGCATTCCTTCATGCAAAGCAGAACGCCCTGTTGCTTCATGGTTCCCTGGTACAGAAAGCGTCGACAAAAGCGTGACCATTGATTGGCTTACTGGCGTAAGCAGCCCTACCAACTGAGTCAGTTGGCCTATGAGCTTCCGAAGCTCTCCGATCTCACTACACTTGCTGTTACTGTCCATAGCCACAGAAACCTGTGATTCCATTCAAAAAAGAAACGAATAACCAGAAGAAAGTCAGGTGCCAAATGTTCACTAATAACCAAAAAGAAAGCACCCAAATCCAGGAACTGTGACACGAACAGTTTAATCACAAGAAACCTTAATGACTTCCTTAATTCATTTTCTAAAACTAACTCAAAATTCTTTAATTGTGGGTATAGGGGTGGGTTGAACGTACTCTTACGAACTAATTTATCCTCTCCAACAGTTTTTTTGCAGCCATTAAAAAATATTTCTAAGTTTTTCTTTCTAATAAACAACTTGATATCTATTAAAAGTTTAAAAATGTTGGTTCTCTGTTTGGGTATGAATCCAAAGCCTTTTGAAAATAAATAAAAAAAAGTTTTAGTCACAGTGGTGTTAGAATAATTAAAAATGTTAAAATCATTAAATGTCCGTTTATGCCCATCATTTTATACACATTCATTTAATTCTTCCACCTCATTTGTTTCCTTCCTCGGGGCCCCCATTCTCTCATTTGGTAGTTTTTTGAACTGTAATCTATAGGTTCTTTGTACATCAACCTGTCAGACCTTCTAAGTGGTGGAAATTCTAAAGCTTCTCCATCATTGTCATCAAAAACAGGTATTTCATTTTCACTAACACTATATGTTCCAACCCTCTTCCCCAACAATCTAGGCTTGGGGTAATGTGTTTTGTTTTTATACTCATTCACATCTCTTTCTATTTTTCCTAATTTCCTGTTTTGCACATCTAAGCATTTTACTTTCTATATCCTTGAGCAACTTGTGATATTTGTTCTTGTGCTCCTCTACAGTAAAAAGCAAACCGTGAGTTATGTCCTTGTTAAGATGTTCAACTTGGTTAAACCTTTTTTCTTTTTCACATTCATTGTTTAATATAATAGCCCTCATTATCTCAAAGCCACAATTATCAAAAGCAGTAATCAGCTGCTGATGAAAGGCAGTACCTTCCACTACATTATTCGGGTATTTGCAAACTCTGAGCCCCTTAGGTACAACTTTTAATTCTAAACAATGCTTCAAATATGCATTATCCATTTCAAGCATTTTGTATTTATACAAAGAAAAATCCAAATCATCTAACATTTGAACATATGTTCTACTAAGACTTTGTTTAAATTTCTTCTTTCCAAAGTCGTATTTAACATTGAGAATGTCTCTCAGCTGTTGAACAGTACCTGTGTGATCTCTAGCATTAGTCCCACAGTCCGAAAAATTAATCCCATTTCGTACATTTCATGAACCTTCAGAAACTCTATTTCCAGTCTCTCCACCAACAGTAATGTGTGGAAATCCATCAAGACTCCCTCTATCAGCTGTACCCAATCCATTGTTAACACCAACCTCGTCGCCATTGCTTACACGCGTTCCTTCATGCTTGTTCTTTATGCATGCCTCTTTCTACCTCTGTTCCCGAGATGCCTTCTCAAGTTCCGGAAGGAATCTCCAAAATTCCTACCTCTACAATCTTCCTGGCCAAGACAGCAGTGGTTCCCACTCCTGTTTCACTATCAAAGTCAAATTACTGGAGAATCCCTGCAAAACCAGTTCTAATCATGGAACAGAAAGGGCAGCTCCTTCATCGCAAACTGACCTCAATCAGTGTATCCCTCTGGATGATAAGATTCTAATCCCTACAAGAAGCACCTTTTCTAAAGAGGTTGTTAGAGTCCTACAAGAAGCAAGGAAACCTAACACCAGGAAATCTTACACAGCCAAGTGGAAGAGATTTTCTATTTGTTGCCTTAAGTGCAAACTCTAATCCTTCTATCAGACACCCCTACAGTACTCCAGTACTTATGTGACTTATTACATCCAGGGTTGACTTCAGCCAGCAGGGTCTCAGAACTGCATGCTGTCAAGGCTATTTCACCCTTCCTCATCTTCCACAAAAATAGGGTGAGCCTCAGAGCCAACCCATTTTTCATGCCAAAAGTGGTTAGTGAGCTTACCCTTGACCAAGCAATCAGTTTGCCTACCTTTTTCCCCAACCCCCAAATAGGAGAAATGGAATATTACACTCCTTAGACAGTTGAGGTTTTACCAGGACAAAACTAAGGATATCAGAAAAACAGATCAGCTGTTCGACTTATTTATGGATTCCAGGTTATGACAACCATACTTCTCACCCTGGAAACATCAAAAATCTGGACAAGGCCCATGAAAAATAGGTACAAATCTGTACGCTGATTAACATCAAATTTGCATACATAATTATGTAACCACACCCACTCCACTGGAATTGTGGGGTACCAACTTTCAAATGCAAACTAAAGAACAGACAACCAAAATATGGCACCAGAGGCCCCGCAGCCATTCCAATGTCCCATTACCTGTTTATTTTGCCCCATTTACCATAAACACTAATGTGTGTATACTGCTTTACTTCTACAATGATTATTTGGATTTTATTTTTACATTTTATAACACAATTCACAAACACTAATAGAAATCTGCTAAACAAAGCAATACTGTCTCACAATGAGATAAATTACTGTCCCAGAGACTTCCCATACTCTGGAACAAACTACCTATCTATATCAAACAAAGCTCCTCATTAGCACTCTTCAAGAAAAATCTTGATGATTGGATGGGAGATAGGAAATTCACCCCGGGGATCACTTCTGTGGCTCTACTCAACAGTGGCACAGGAAAATAATTTTCTTGGGTGGCGAAAGCCAGGTACCTTTGGCTAGGCTTATATAGGCTCTAGGGCCAATAGCCTAGTACCTATCTATGAACCTCTGAAAATAGTCTTGGCATCTGCCCTTGAAACTCACATTAATTGAAACAGCATTGAAACCCACACCACATCCAAAGAAAATGCATGGCCAGTGGTGGATAAAGATTACCTTGGACAGTTTTCAAATCATTGGCCCCTTGCACACAAAACAAGAAATATATATATGTTCTTTGATACACCTTCCTGACTTTATTAAATTATATTCCTTGTACAGCACACTTGTTAGACAGAGCGCATTTTAAATTTATTGTTTGAACATTTCTCCAGTAGGCAATGAAACAAAATGCATGAACCAATAATGACAAAACTGCCCAATTCAGAACATTTCTATCATAAAAGTCTACTTTCACACCCACACAATATATATCTATATCTATGTCTAAAATGGAATGACAGTAGTGTAAGCCATAGGCATGTTGCACAGCTTCTTGCACTTATTTTCAATTTCTTTTTTTTTTTGGGTGGGGGCGACAAACATTTTGGAAAGTTGCTATAATAAAATGTTATGTTGCTATGATGCATTTCACTTCCAAGTCTTGATCTCAGGACCCTGTGCACTACAGTCAGAAAAACATACCACTATTGCCAAATCAGCAGTTTCCTGAAAGATAGGAAGACTGAAACTTAAATTACTATCATTTAGTAAATTCAGTTCTCACTTGTCACCATAGTTCTGTCAACCTCTTAGCACAAAAAACCTGGACAAAGCCAATAATGGGGGAATACAGAATTCAGTTCTCACAGTTGTCACCATAGCTCTCAACCTCTTAGCACAAAAAACCTGGACAAAGCCAATAATGGGGGAATACAGAATTCATTTTACACTTCTCACCATAGCTGTCAACCTCTTAGCACAAAAAACCTGTACAAAGCCAATAACGGGGGAATACAGCATCAAAATAGGACAAATTTATCTTATAAACTTAGAAAATTGCTTGAATAAAAGGTTTTTGTGTTACCATTTATTTTCTGAAGAACATGGTGTGAAATTCAAATTCCTGTCATTAGCAAATTCAATCCTTCATTAATTGCCACAAAAATCCTGAAAGAGAAACAGATCAAAAACGAGACATAAATTCACAAGTGGTGGTGGCTACAGACTTTAGGCTCTTTTTACCCTGTACCCAAGGTACAGGGCTTGAGCCTGAGTACCTCTAGCCACCAGGTGTATTAAATTGGGGCACCACTGGAATTTTTATGTATTATGTGCTCCTTTGCAGAGTGCTAGTCTTTTACACCATACCAGAAACACTTTTAATATATAACCTTAACTCTCAGAAAAAAGTTAGAGTTAAAGGGTGAGGTGGGGGGGTTGAACATTGCACTGATGACACATTAATCAACTTCTCAAGGCATAGGATTAACCCTCTGCATTAATATTTTACACTAAGAAACATGAAGCTCTAATGTCTGGCATGGTTTACAGGACTGTGAAAAAAATAAAAGATACATCAGGGTCATTGTGTGACTAAGTGAAAGATAAGGGGTATGTCAGTAAATGTGTGGATATGTTTGTAAGAATGAATGAGGGATATGCCTCTGCAAACACAATGCATTTGGCCACTGTGGCTATTACCATACGAGTTTGGGTTCTTTCTAAATCCCTGGAATGATCTTCTAGCCTAAAAGGAGGTAATACTTTTGGCAATTCCCTTCTACTCATTTTATGAAGTCTTTATGTATATGTTCATGAAGCAGTATAAAACGCGATTGTTGTTTTGTGTGAAACTACTGAAAACTTCTAAAGTATTTTCATCTTCATCATTCTCACCCCATGAAGTTATTTTCCGTTATTGCTTATTCTTTCGTTTGTGCTACATGTATCAGAAGATGCAATAAGTGAAAGACAAGAAACACAACACAACTTCGAACAACTTTAAAACAGAAAACCAAAATGTAGAGGTAACGATATCCCAAACAGCTTGGAGAAATAATCCACACAAGTTTTAGCGCTTTCAGTCACCAATTTATTTTGTGACCTTCCTCAGAAACAATTAATTTACTCCATTACTTCCTTTTATATCTCATAACAGGAAATTACCTCATAATTACACAAATAAATTTAAAGTGCTGTGTGATACTATTTCTATCTCGAATTATATACTGAAAATCATCCTTGCAATAAAAGTTCTTTGTATAAAAACATTTTTTTATAAAACTTATATCTGTACATTACAAATAATACTGTATTATGTTGTGTAATATCACAGTAAAAAAGTTTTATCTATACTTTAAAAAACATTTTAAATTTATTGTGTCATTCAATCCAGGGAATTTGTCAGTTCCTAAATGAAGCTGCCAATATGCTTCCTTGCATTCTAAGATGTTATTTAAATCACCATTGAAACTAATATTTTCTACACTATCTAAAACAAAGAATTCAAACTTTTTGAATTCCTCGCAAATGATAGAATGTCTAAACAAAGCATTACATTTGTCTTTCTTCTTTATAGCCAAATTATGTTCATATACACGTCTTTTTAAATTTCTTTTGGTTTTACCAATATAGTATTGTCTGCATGTCACACATCTCGCTACATAAACTAATAGTTCGCTGTTACAATTGAAATAATTCTTAGCCCAAAATGTTTCATTAAATAGGCCTATTGTAATAAACGATGTGTTAGAAATAAATCTACACTGTTTGCAGTTGTTACAACTGTAAGTTCCTTTTTTAATTGTGCATGCCCTAGATGGCTTTTTCATTTCTCCATGGAATTCCAACATACTCTTGATGTTGGAAACCTTTTTGTAAGTAAATTTAGGACTTAAACCTAAGCTGTCAGCTAAATCTTTGTTCCCCACTATAATGTTCCAATTTTGTGTGATTATGTTTTTTATCTTCCATAATTCGTCCACTATAGGAATGGGAAAAGCTATTCGGTAATTATCATTATTCTCCAGTGTACTACCATTTTCAAACAAATTTCCAGCCTGCACCATGACTTCTGTAGACTGTAGTATTGGTCTTGCCACATTATTCCTCAAATTCTGAACTTCTTTCTCTATTTCATTAATCCACTTGTTGTTATAACCTCTTTTTTGAAATAACTTATTCAAAATTCTTCCTTCTTTTAAAAAAATGTCATCATCTGATGTTAACCTACTCAATCTTATATACTGTCCTTTGATGACCCCCTTCTTCATATGGACAGGGTGCAAGCTGTCATTGTGCAAGTATTGATTTGCAAAATAAGGTTTTCTATAAATTTGGCTCTAGAATTTTCTATTCTCCTCATCAATCTTCATATTAATGTCCAAAAAGTTAATTGTCTTGCCAAACTCACCAAGTTTGAAGTGCAAAAAGGAGGTAGTATTGTTAAGATCCTCGACTAATTCTGCAAATTCTAAATAATCTCCTGACCATAAGAAAATCAGGTCATCTATAAACCTATAGTATAATCTGACTTTTGAATAGTTTAAGTGCGTTTCTAGATATTTTTGCTCCCAGTTTGCCATTACAATATTCGCAAACGCAGGAGCTACTCTTGCACCCATAGCTACTCCTGAGGTCTGCTGATACATTTTTTTGTTAAATGTGAAAAAATTATTTTCTAATATAATTTCCATAAGAGCACAACAAGTGTTTATTTTTGTGGTTGTGAGAGTAGAATTTTTGCACAAATACTCTCTCATATATTCTATTCCTACTTGCTGATCTATGGAAGTGTAAAGACTCCTGACGTCTAATGTACCAAAATTTAAATCCTCACTTTCAATCGAAAAGTTCCTTAAAATTTCCAATAGATGCCAGGAATCCCTCAAATAATGTTTGGACTTCTGAACTATTGGATTTAATGTCTTGTCTAACCAAATGGATATGTTTTCTGTTTTTGACATCCTAGCTGATATAATAGGTCTAAAAGGGATGTTTTCTGTGTTGTCTTGAATTTTTGGAATTCCAAATAGGTTAGGCATTTTAGGTTCTTCTACCAACATATATTCATAAGTTTTAAAGTCTATTTCTCCTTGACTTAACATGTCAAACAGGAAACTATTTATTGTGTTGTATTTTGCCTTTACTGTTTCCTTACCTATGTTTTTATATGTGTTCTCATCTGTCGAAGAGTCTTCCATATTTTTTATATATTCCTCAGTGTTCATAATCACTATTTTCCCACCTTTGTCGGCTTTCATTATTCTAATACTTCTATCATTACTTAGAGAGCGTAAAGCTTTTGTCTCTAAATCTGACAAGTTGTTATCATAAATGTTGTGTTTTATTTTTCTAAATTCTTTTTCACAACAATTTTGAAAAACCTGTAAGGTATTAAGCAAAGGTGGGTTATAGGTACTGGGCTTTGTGACATTTGGTGTTCCCCCACTGTTAACACTGACTATATCATGCATGATATAATTTAAATTCAGCTTTCTTAAATATAGTCTGAAGTCTATTAACAGTCTTCCCATGTTGAATTTATTCGATGGAATAAATGAAAAACCTTTCTTTAAAACACTTTTTTCATCATCAGACAAAAGTATTTTTGACACATTCAAAATGTCCACTTCATAACTATCAACTTCTGTTGGTTCTACCACCTTTTCTTGTTCTTTCCCTTCATTTTGTGCTTTTTCTGTGTGGCATTGTACCACCTTGTAGTTCTTTTGTCTGAGTTGTTGTTCACTCGAAAAGGGGCCCCTGAAATATTGGACGATGTACTGGCAACTTCAGCATAAGTGATGCTGTCATTGTTGCTCACTTTATTTGTAGTCGCTGTTTGTTCTACATTATTGTTTGTCTCCAAACTTTGAACATTATCATTATCATCCTTAGATGTTGATTTAGACAAGTCCAAAGATAAAACTTGTTCAGACCTTGTTGTTGTTCTTTTATCATTTAACTCATTGTTGTTATGAGTTATAGTATTGGGATTCTCATTGTCCCCCTCTTCTTTGATGATATATGCTCTGTTGGTGTTGTAAGCTAAGAGATCCCTTTTCAATTTGTGCTGTTTTCTTGACACTATGGTCGCTCTGTGTCTTTCTGCTTTAGCTTCAACACCATTGTATAAAGCCGTGAACTTTTTAAAGGAGGTGTGCCCTTTAATTCTTTGATCTAAAGTCTTTATTACCTCCTTTAATTTATTTAACTCAGCTTTGTAATGTTCTATTAGTATTGTCATCATTTTTACTCCTGTGTCATTGTAAAGTTTAATTAAGTCTAAACATAGTTTATCTCCGGGCATTACGCAATTAGGAAATTTTGCTGTGCGCAAGCCCTGTGGAACAACCTGACGTCTCACACACTCTTCTAGATATTGCACTTCTAAAAGTAAAGTTACATGCTGTATGACAGCCTTTTCCATATCAAAAATACTTTTACGACAATTTATATAGTCCATATTGTCACTACTTACTTTAAAGGAAACTGTAATATTTTTGACATCTGCGAAAGGGTTTGCGTTATCTCTAGATACGTATTTCCAAACGTCACAACCATTAGATACCAGGGTTGAACTTCCTTCGATGTTACTACAACAAGGTTCTGCCATATGCCCTCTACTCTCATTTCCTTTATTTATTTCAAAAATGGAATCGCCATTATCCAGAACGCTACCTCTTTCGTTTTCTTTGACAGAGTTCACGTCTCCACGCCCAACTCTGTCATGTGACTTACCAGCCATGTCTGAATTGAATGTTTTTTGAATGTTCAATTCTGCCAGGCATTCCCTGACAGCTCCGGCTACAATTTTTTGTATATCCAAGTTTGAAACACTCTTGTCTCTTCTTTTAGATTCAATGTCTTCTCCTGTTGAATACACCGATAAATTCAATAACTCGTCCTGTGAAAGACCCTCCGCTGCCATATGGTGATCCGGAACCTCAGTCAACAAACGTAAAAATACACCACGAACAACTTTAAAACAGAAAACCAAAATGTAGAGGTAACGATATCCCAAACAGCTTGGAGAAATAATCCACACAAGTTTTAGCGCTTTCAGTCACCAATTTATTTTGTGACCTTCCACAGAAACAATTAATTTACTCCATTACTTCCTTTTATATCTCATAACAGGAAATCACCTCATAATTACACAAATAAATTTAAAGTGCTGTGTGATACTATTTCTATCTCGAATTATATACTGAAAATCATCCTTGCAATAAAACTTCTGTCACTAAGCTGGATTTGATTGTGCTAACTCTTCACAACCCTAACAGTATAGCCATTTTTTGACAGCATGTCATAACTTCCCTAATTGTTTCATTACCGGATGGAAAACATTTTTTTTCTGAGAACACACACACACACACACACACACACACACACACACACACACACACACATACATACACACACCCCTTACTTCAATCCTTTCTGTTCGTGATCCCAAACGAGAATGAATGCTATCTTTCTGTGCAGGCAGATCCGTAAGAGAACCATTCCCTCTGCTCAATTCTTTCTGTGCAGGCAGATCCCAGACAAAGTAACAAACGCTGTCCCTCACAGATCCGATTCCCAGATGAAGTAGTGAACACTGTTGCTCGCATCTAGACTTCCCGCACACACATCCATTCAAAAAGCCAGCCGGAAATACGTGATGTGAGCCCTTGAGCTCAATTCCGACTGGCCGGTAGCCCCGATGGAGCTGATGTCATCTCGCACATGATGACGTCAGCGCAAACTAAAAAAAATTTAAAAAGCAGCAAAAAAGTCAGAAATGAAGGGGTGCCACTTGGGAATCGTGTCATTATTGGACCCCAAAACTTGGTAAAAAATGAGTTATTTGGTACGGTTGGGAGGTATGATAACAACCAGTTTTCAAACAATCTGTTGCATTGTGGATTTCAAAGACTTTTTCCTCCTGCTACTCTGACCATGGAAAGACTTTACCTACATGGGCAAAAGCACACTCCAGTTGAGCAGTGACTTCATCAGATGTATTCTACAAGGAAGTCAATACTAGGTGCATTTTGGAAGCAGCTAGCTGGTCATCTGTTCATACCTTCACAAAACACTACAAGCTAGACACCTTCTCCAGGGCAGTGTTTGCCAGAGCTATTCTGTCTGGCTTCCTGGACTCTTCGTCCTTTTTTTTTTCTCTTACACCTGCCACCCTTTTCTCTCTACAGCTCTGAAGTCGCCCATCTGTTAAGAGTGCTGCAGAGGCCACTTCTAAGCCGGTGTCAAAATCTGCTTCTATAGCCTGGGGGGGTAAGGAGGCTAATAGGCCCCCAGAAAGGTCTGGCTTCTATGATGCATTGTATACCTTAGTTTTGAAAGATAATGACTTGTTAACTTTATAACATCAATTATATTATTTTCTACACATACTCTGTCTAACCCCAGAAATTCAGGTCTCACAGAAGCTGTACGGAGTTTACACACAAGTACACGCATACTGACATTAGCCTTGACAAATGAATAATATCACCATTTGCTCACACACACACACACACACACACACACACACACACACACACACACACACACACACACACACACACACACACACACTGCAGTATAACATACAGGAAAACTCTTTTGGTGTGTTGGAGAAAACCAGGGCAGATGGATAAACCCACCAGATCTACAGGAGTGCTATGCAGACACCACACAGAAGCCACAACCAAGAAATCAACCAGAACACCAGAGCTATACACTTGTGAGATGGTAACACTGCTCTGAGCACCACTAGACAAGAGATAATTTACTTTCACACATCCTGTTCCTGTGAGACTATCATGCTCAGTGCTGGTGCTTGAAATGGAAAGTGAAATAAATTAAGGCCAAGTTGTTACATTTAACATAATCTATTAATTTGGATAGTATGAAAGTTCTTTCAGAGAGAATTAATGAGAAACTTGTTGCTTTTGAAACTGAGTTAATTGAGCATAAAAAGACTAAATTGGTCCGGGACATCAATGATTATGAGGTGGGTTTAGCCTTTACATTTTCCTCCTATGGGAAGGGAGGAAACCGTTCAAAACGTCGGCGAGTGAGGTTCCAGAGCATGCCCTCTTCCTCTATGGTTTCTTCCGGTGAGGAGAATCGATCGGATGTTAGCACTGATTTTCCAGAGCTTCTTTTACCTCAACAGCCGGAAAGGTTTATGCAAGTGTTTCGGAATCAGGATGAACAACAATGAGGTCTTCCACAACGCCAGCAAGGACAAAAATGTGATAGAAACCACGGTTCAAATGCCGGAAATTTTTATAAAAACTACCAGGCAGACTTTCAACAGGGACAAAGGTATGGACAGCAATTTAATAAAAGATTCAAAAAGTAATGACTATTTTGAATCGAACACTGTTCTGAATTTGTCAAAATGTTTTCTTACTACAGAACAGAATTCTGTTTTATCTTTGGGGCTTAAATTTGTACCGGCAGTGTTACCACGCGATTATATACTTAAACAGGAAGTGTTTAAATTTCTTAGAAAGATTCATTTAAAGTATCATTTTTTAAAGGGGTCTAAGGACCTTGGTTTTACATCAAATTCATCTCCTGCATGTGAATCTGATGATAGCTTTTTTTCTTGTGAACAATTCTTTAGTGAAGATACCAGCAACAGTTGTAATGATGCACATGTTAGAATTGATGTTTCTTGCGTTCCTACTTGTAATAAGTTTATTCCACCATTTATTAATCAACGTATTTTACAATTTGGTTCTATGGTGGATTTTGGATGAGAAAATATTTGTAGAGAGATTACATCTAAGAAGTGTAAGATGTCCTATAACTTGACATTTAAGGAGTGGTGTGCCTTGAAAGAATTAAGTAATAGGACTGACATTGTTATTAAACCTTCGGATAAGGGTAATAAAATTGTTGTGATGAATGCAATGCAATATTATCACATGTGTATGGAACATCTAAATAATACCGATGTTTATGAAAGATGTGATATTAATAGATTCAATAAGGCTGTGGCTGAGTATGGGAAACTTTTAGATAGGAGTGTTAGATTGGGATACTTCATGGAAAAGGATGTTAAGGATAAGCTGTACAATAGTAAAAGTGATATAGCTATCTTTTTTTGTTTACCGAAGGTGCATAAAGATATGATGAACCCTCCAGGTAGACCTATCATTTCTGCATGTGATTATTTTTTATACAATATTGGTTTGGTACTACATAATATTTTGTCACCCTATGTTCTTAAATCACCAGTTTACATAAAAAATAGTGTTGATTTTTTGAATAAAATTTCATCTTTAAAGTGGAAAAAAGATATGTATTGGCTTGTAGTAGATGTTAAAAGTCTTTATACTTCCATCCAGCATAAGGATGGTTTGGAAGCGGTCAAGTTTTTCTTGGGAGATAGTCCTTTTACTTTTTTTGTTTTGGATTTAATTGATTTTTGTTTAAAAAATAATTATTTTTATTTTAATGAGATACTGTACAGACAGAAACAAGGTACAGCAATGGGGGCAGCTTTTGCCCTTATGTATGCGACTCTCTTTATGTCTTATTTTGAAAATAAATTTTTATTTAATTTGGGGTTTATGAAAGAATATGTACAATTTTATTATCGTTATATTGATGATTTGATTTTTGTTTGTGAAGGTGGCTATGGACAAGTAGATAAGTTTATGTCAGATTTACATAAAAATCCTTTTAGTCTTGCCTTTGATGGTTTACAGAGAGGAAATAAGGTGGTATTTTTGGACCTCATTTTGGAGGGTACAGAACAAGGGGATATTTTGTCTAATATTCATAGAAAGTTCATGGATGGTAATCAGTATCTTCATGCTTCTAGTTGCCATCCTTCTTATGTGTTGGAAGCTTTACCCTATGGGGAATTTGCACGTGTTTCTAGATTATGTAATGTTGTTAGCAATCTAGAAAAAGAATGGAAAATAACAACAAATATGTTTCTACAGAGGGGCTATAGTCCAAGTAATTTGAAGCAAGCCTTATTAAAATTAAAGGAAGAAAAGAGTTTAGTTAGAAAAAGTTATCTAAATAAAAGGAGAGGTAACTTTTACTTTACAGGTGAATCTGAAATTAAGAAATATGTAGGAAATGAAATATATTTTGTCTCCATATATAATATAAAGAGTGTAGAAATTAAAGCTTTAATAGAATATTATTGGAGATTCTTAATAGTGGATAGAGTTTTAGTAAATATTCTTCCAGGTAAACCCCTTTTTTCATATAAAAGGGGTAGAAATATAAAAGATATGGTGGTTCATGGTAGGTTTGTGATGCCAAAAATAGGTGTACAAAAAACTGTGGGAAGTTTTGGGACGTTTTACTGTGGTAAATGTAGTGTTTGTAAAAATATTGTTAGAACGTTTGAAAGTATTAATGGGGTGAAATTTGTACCAAAAGAAGTTTTCACATGCCGTAGTATAAGGGTAATTTATGCCCTTAGGAGTCCGTGTGGATTACATTACATTGGGGAGACCAAAAGGGAATTCCGCATTAGATTTTTAGAACATGTCAGGGATGTAAAACATAAAAGGGAAAATAAGGTTATTGCAACACATTTTAATGCTTTTCATGATGGTGATGTGTCTTTGTTGCAGGGCATTGTTTTAGAAAGTATAAAGTGTTGTAGTGGTGATGAAAATGTTTTAAAACATAAATTGTTATACAACGAAAGTATTTTTATTTTGAAATACAAAACTATGATCCCAAATGGCCTTAATAATGAACTCAGTTGGAAAAGTTTACTTTAAGTGGCCTTTGGGAGAATTTTATTGATTTATTGTTTAATTGATTTATAGAGGTGTGTTTTTGATTGACTATACTATATAAAGTTTGTATTTGTGATTTGTATGTTTGATACTCCTGGAAGGTGGCAACACCGAAGCGCTAGAGAGAACAAAATATCTGTTTCATCTAAGTGGTTTCTTTTTTCTACACAGTCGGTGAAATTTTTAAGTGGTCAGAGTTGTATTTCAGTTCGGAGTTGGAGGAGAGTGTGGTTTTTGTGGTATTTCTTGTTACATTTAAATATGCTGCACCCCTCCCCCAACACACAAGGCAAAACAATACTATCAGTGCAGTGATTTTAGAAGATATATTGTTTTACACTACTCCTGCTGTTTAACAATGATTAAACAACAGAAGGGATATGTCAGTTGTATCCAGAGACGGTCCCCATACTCATCAGCTATAGCCACATTACTGTGTACACTTCAAACAAATTAACAACAAATAAACAAAACAATCAGAGTACTAAAGCATTTTGTGTTATTTCACACAAGTGCCCTCTAGTCTTGCAAAATGAGATCAGTGACTGTAAAAACTGAGTATTCAACATGAGGATCAGCAGGTTTCATCAACAGACAACTGCTACCCCCACCCAACAGTTAAAGTCACTTCTGTGTGCACTTCAGACATCCAGTTATGATGAACATAAGATTAATTTCAGTCTGTTTCCATAAAGTATTCTTAGTTGCTTCACACAAATAACTTTTAACTGTGCAAAGCCAGAATAAAGAGCAAACGGCATTTATAGGTTCATAGATAGGTACTAGGCTATCTGTCCGAGGGCATTTATAAACCTAGCCAGAGTGTCAGCTTTTGCCTCCCCATTGATTAATTAACTGAGCCTCTGTCAAGAAGAGCCAATGAAGTGATCCCAGGGGTGTATTTTCTGTTACTCATCCACTCGTCAAGGTTTCTCTTGAAGAGTGTTAGTGAGGGGCTCTGCCTAATGTAGTTAGGAATTTTGTTCCAAAGCATGGGGAGTCTGTGTGACAGGAGTCTATCCCTCTAGCATGTTCTGTTTATTATTGTGACGAGGTATAGCTCACTAGAGCGAGTGGCTCGCAGTGACTTGGATTTCTTTAGGTGGAGCATGTCCATCAATTCTGAGTTGGACATGGCTTTGTAAGTCAGGCAGAGATCACCTCTGAGTAAGTGATATGCCACTGAGTGCAGCTGGAGTTTTTCCAGTCGGCCTGCATAGGGCATATGTTTGAGGCCACTAATCCTCTTGGTGAGATACTTTTGTGGTCTTTCCAGCTGTTGGAAGTGTCTTGTGAGGTACATCCCAAACAGGGCATTGAACTCTATGGTGGGTCTGATGAGTGAGGAGTAGAGGGGCACTATACCCTCCGTATTTCTAGATGTGAACCCTTTAGTAATTAGACGCTCTACATAGAAGGATTTCCTAACTACTTTGGCAATATGATTGTCAAAGGAGAGATTACTATCTACCTGGGTCCCCAGATCTCTTATTACCTCTTCTGTATTAAGGGGGCTGCCACCTATGTAGTAATTCATGGGTGTTTTGTTTTTCCCAAATGGGATGATTATGCATTTTTTGGCATTTAGCTTGAGACCATGACTTTGACACCAGGTGTCTGTCTCAGTAAGGCCCTTTTGGAGAATGTCTGTGTCAGCCGGAGAGTCAGTTATGGCTCCCAGTTTGCAGTCATCGGCGAACTTGGTTAGCCATAGTCCTCCTGTGTTTGCCTGTACTTCTGAGAAGTATATGCCGAACAGTAGGGGTCCCAGGACCAAGCCTTGTGGGACACCACTTGTGACTGGTTTAGAGTCGGACCTGGAGCCCGCTATTCTTACCGTGTGAGTTCTGTCTGTAAGCCAGTTGGCAACCCATCTCGTGACGTAGGGGTTTATGTTTAGGCTGGTGAGTTTTCTTTAATTCCCAAGTGGGGAATGGTGTCAGAAGCCTTGGCGAGGTCAAGGTAGGCTGTGTGAACTACCTTCCCCTCATCTATGGCCTTGGTGACTGTCTTGAAGAAGTCAACCAAGTTTAGTAGGCATGATCTGCCCTTAACAAAGCCGAACTGGGTCGGGTCAAGTGTTTGGAGGTTCTCAATGTCTTTGTTAATGATTTCCATGGTGATGCTCTCCATAGCCTTGCAGACCAGGCTAGTCAAGGCTTATGGGGCAATAGTTACCAGGGTCAGTTGTGACCCATTCTTTGTGGAGTGTAATAACCGTTGCTGTGCACCATTCTATGGGCATGTAGCCTGTGGGGAGGCTGAAGTTGAACGGTGTGTTTAGGTGGGGGGTTAGTTTGTTCTGTAGTTTGTGCAAGACGCAGCCTGGGACACCTTCTGGCCCCACTGACACTGTGCTTTTGGCTTTTGAAAGGGCTGTTTTCACCTGTGCGTCTGTGATTTCTGGGACACTGCACTTTTCCGGTATTATTGTGGGCCCTTTTGGGGGTGAGAGGGGGGTGAAGTTTGCACTGAATATATCTGCCAGGATGTTGGCAATATCAGTGGGTTCAGTATATTTTGTGCTATTTTGCACTAGCTCAGAGCTTATCTGCGAGTTGCCACTTAGATTCTTGACATAGCTAAAGAAGGCTTTGTGGTTATCTTTTGAATCCTTGGCTATTTCCTTTCGAAGTTAGCCTTGGAGGATTTTATGAGGACCTTAGTTTCTTATTGATACTGATCAAGGATGTCTTTCCTTCTTGGGATTTGCTTTTTTTCTGAACTAGTTTCCTCCTTCTATTGTATAGCCTGTTTATGGCAGGGGTCCACCAGACTGGTTTCCTTATCTTAGGGGAGTGAGTCTTGGATTTGCTAGGGATGGCACGATCCATGCATCCTTGTAGGTGCGTGTTCATAGAGTGCATTTGTAAAGGTTCCTGCATCTTGTACAGTTTGCTATAGAAAAGTTTTTCACTGTGGTTTCCTTGGTTGGAGGTGGTGGTGTGGTGTGGACATCCAGAGTGATTAGTTTATGGTCTGATCTAACCAGTGACGGGTGGAACACCTGTCGCCCATGTTGATGATGACCAGGTCCAATATGTTTTCACCTCTGGTAGGGGAGTTTACCAGCTGATCCAGGGCATTTTGAGTTAATAAATTCCAGGAAGCGCTGGACCTGGGAGTTTGTACTTGAGTAGTTTTTCCAGTTAACGGTAGGGTAATTGAAATCGCCCAATATCACGGTTTTCGGTAGGAACTTCATATTTTCCAGTGTCTCTAGAAAGGCGAAGTGGTGGTCCTGGGTCATGGAGGGTGATCTGTAGCAGACCACAATTTGCATTGCAGATTTGCCTGATGTTAGTTGCACATGGATGATCTCAGAGGTATCATGCTGCGCCACTAACCTGGAGGTGTAGGTATCCTTGATGAATATAGATACACCCCCTCCTTTTGTGTTTTGGTCCTGTGGCTGAAATGTGTGGTATGAGTTGTAGCCCTGTAATGCTGGGGTGCTCTGTGGAGCCTTAAACCAGGTTTCAGTTACTGCACAGATGTCGACATTCTCCATACTGAGGAGTGCTTTGAGCGCATGCATTTTGAGATTTAAACTCCTGGCATTGAGTAGCATAACCCTCATTTTTTTTTATTTGTGCTGTTTACAGAGGTGGGTTTGACTTTTGAGCCTTGCCTAAAAAAAGGCACTATGGAGGCAGCAAGAGGCTTGGCCAGTATTCGAAAGCCTAGGGGTGACAGGTGCAAGCCGTCTCTTGTGAAACAACGAGGCCTGTCGAGCATGTCGTCCCAGGCTGACAGACGCTGGATCCCCTTTGAATGACACATTTGTCAGTGTACATCCCAGATAGTCAACTTTTGTAAAATAAAAATAAAAAAAAAGGTTTTGCCTAAGTAAGGAAAGAATCACTGACAAAATGAGGTAAAATATTGAAGAACAAAGGCCCTAAATCCAGGGACATTTTGTAAATATTGCTTTTATATACCTGGAGAATTGTTAGGTTTTTGAGGGATATGAGGTCGGAGACTTAAATATCTCTCATTTAGCAACTGCAACTTTCTGCAATTTTAATAAGAAAACACAAATTTTATGGTGAACTGATGGTAAAAGACATGGTCTCAGGGGGATTATTAGCTCTTAATTTACTTGCTTAAAATTCAGAAGCAAAGGCAGAAATAATGGGGATGAGAGGAGAAAGGGCCAAAATCATAGGCAGTTTTATCACTTTAATTCATTTACAAGTTACTAAAACAAAATATTTTGCATCTACATGTATTTTTGGAACGATATGAAGCACAGAACTCTGGCATTATTTGACTACAAGTGACTACATATCAGTTACAAAATTAACAGACCAACAGACTTTGCATCAGTATGTATTTTCTGAGCAATAGGAAGTGTGAAACTCTGTCTAGCATTCTTGACTGACTGCATTCCTCAGTGATTTACCAGAAAAATTAACTTGCTAGGTGGAGCAAGTTAAAACTGTGAAGCAATACCAGAACAATTTTGCAAAATCAGTGACACCTGAAAGGAAGTGGCAGCAGTGGACACATTTGCAGGGCAAATGAAGTCCCCACCAGTTTGCCCTGCAGATGTGTCCACTGTTTGTATCTGGTTGCTTGCCAGAATCTCAAAAAAAAAAAAAAAAAAACACTTGCAAACTTTCATCACGGTCTTTCTGGCTGCTCCTACTGTATCATCCAAGGCCACTACCCACTTCTCTTTACTGTTTAATATGTGCTAGATTTCTGCTCATTGTCAGATGACACAAGGATTAAGAAAGCCTTCAAACTGTTTGGCCAATCAATTTGTGGATTTTTTTTTTTTTTACACTCATTGCTGCCATATGACAATGACTAGCATTGTTCTTCCTTATAGGACACCTTTTTGGCTAAGGGCACCTTTCCAACTTTTTTCATTTAGTAAAGAAATGAGGGGAAATAAATACAGGTCAAAAAGTGCACCTAGCCAAAGAATATCAAAGGTTGCTATCTAGTTTACCTATGTATAAAGCCAGCCATACTCCTAACTTCTACAAAAGATGACAGGGTTAAACGTGGCTGTAAAACAAGGTTGTGTGTATGTAAAACATGTTATGCCTGACTCAACCACAGTTTCCTTAAATCCAAAGCAGAACACAGTGGCTTTAACTATTGTTCCTTCAAAATCCAGCATTTTAAACAGGTTTGGGAAAAAATATTACTTTGTTTGACCTTTCTCTTATGACCATTAATTATACGAGTCATGGGGCTCAATATCAGCTGTGTTTTGAGTCCTGTAGAGGAAGTTATTCAGTTTGCCTGAAGGAGTCACTAAGGAAAAAATAGATAAACTGTTATCTGCATTTTATAGAATATATGTGGACATGATGTTTACAATTCACTTGATGATTTTATGATGACAGAAACTGTGGTATATCTCTGTGTAAGCATGCATGCATGGCTGAGAACTGAGCTCTGCTCAGAAGATGTTGAGGTTAAGCTAACAACTGCATCTTCTGAAGCTCTTTTTCAGAAGACAGCTAATGACTTTGTATCCAGTGTGGAAAAACACCGAAAACATTGTTAAACAACTTTAGCTTACCCTACAGTGTGGCAGGAGTTTTGCTACTGCTAAACCTGGGAAAGAAGCAGCAAACTCTTAAACAACAGTAAAAAAAGACAAACATCAGATGTTAAGTAGTCCAATCTCGCCTACATTCTTGCCTGTGGGTTCGGAGCCGAACCTCAGTTCCGACTCTGCCATACTCTAGCTCGAAGTCTTCAATTGGCTCGTGGCTAAGAGGTATCCCATGCTGCAATGTGCCTATCCCCCAGATCTCGTTTGCCACTCGTACAGCTCTGACGTGGTCTCACTCTTGGCTGTGGCTAAGTACAAATTTTCTATTTGTTTGATTTAGTAGCTCCAAAAGCTATTTTAATAGCTAGTGTGTGTGTGTTTTTACTTCTAACGGTTTATTGAATTTTTTCTGGTATCCCGTTCCCTTGGTGTTTACGGGCTAGACCCGTTTCAGTTAGAGGACCTAGTCCTCCCTTATTTTTTTTTTTGTTGTTCTTGTTCTGATTGTGTAGTAGGTTAATCCCCCTTGTCAGCAGGTTCCTTGTGGTGTGACTGTTGTTGTTCTCCTGTTTTTTCCTGGGCTAGGCCCATTTAACTTAGAGGACCTAGTCCTTCCTGTGGTTACCTCACTGTCTCTAGGCTGTTTGAGTTAGAGGCTCTAGTTTCCCATGCTTCTTTGATTTCTGTGGTGAAGTTGCCCCTACCATTTTCCCCTGTGTGTGTGTGTTCTTGTCTCAACATGTCTGAGGATTCTAAAGAGCACCAGGCCTTCGGGCTTCAAAAAGTGTGTTAAGTGTAACAACAAAATGTCTTTGACGGATGGGCACTCTGTGTGCGTGTATTGCTTGGGGGCTATTCATTTACAGGAATCCTGCTTGTTCTGTCACGCTTTCAGCCCCCGCGTGCTGCAAGAGAGGAAGAACAAGCTAATTTTAAGAGGATTTCTGAAACCTTCTTTTGAAGAGGATTTGGAAAGATCTTCCAGTTCCAAGTCTTCTCCTTCCAAATCAGACAAAAAAATGGACAAAAAATCATCTAAGAAGTGCTCTCCGGCTCCGTCAGTCTCCTCAGAGCCACCGGAGAAAATTATTAAAACTTCAATTGCTTCTTCGGCTCCACTGGCTTCAGGGCCGATAGAAGACAGTGCTTTGATGATGTCTACATCGGCTCCAGGTTTATTGGAGCCAGTCTCAGATTTGCCAATTCAGAGCCATTCTCCAGTTTTTCAACCGGTCCCTCCGACTCGTAGGTCTCCCTCTATAGGGAGATCCAGATCCCTGACCATGTCCTCTAGATCCTCCAGGACACTTTCCGATAACGATGTCGATAGAGTGATGAAGAAACTGCTCCAGTCATTGGTGCTGGCTAAATTGCTTTCGGCTCCGGCCCAGTCGGCTCCAGAGCCCCTCCTCTGGACCTTTCTTCAGAGCCAGAGCTGTCGGTTTCGTCTGATGCCTCGAGATCGGCTCCAGTAGTCCCTTCTGGCATCTCTGCTCCACGGAGTCCAGGGTTCACAGCTCACTGATCCGAGCCGGGAGGGAGGTATCGGTCGATCTTCTTCGGCTCCAAGCCTTCCTCTCGGTGCTTTGGCTCGGGTGAGCTTGGAGCCGACATTGGCTTCAGACCTTATTTCCTCGGCTCCGAGGCTGCCTTCTATGGTTAGTCAACCTTCGGAGCCGGAGGGATCAGCTTTCGAGGTCATGAGGAATGTGCTGGACAGGTCGTCAGCTGCATCGTACGGTACCGACACTCTCTCCCCTCCAGCACCGATATCAGTATCTGATCACCCCCTATCTAGGGACAGCAGAGACCTAAGGCCTCAGGATACCTCCGTGAGTGGTCCCCAGTTTTCTGAGGCCTCCTCTGGTTTTTTACCCGAGGAGCCACCCAGAAAGAGAGTGTGCAAGAGGAAGCACATTGACTCCCAAGATGAGTCCCTCACATCTGACACCGGCCTCGAGGAGTCATTGGGGTCCCCTAAGTCGTCTTCTGATGATATCTCTTTTTCAGTATCTTGGAAATACTGAGACAGAGAGGCGACTGGCCAATTAAAGCCCCTTCTGAGGAGGAGGAGTCGGTGTTCCTGAAGGCCTTTGGGTCCCAACCCTCCACCTCTTGGGTTTCTCCCCCGTTTGACGAGCTCTTAGATGTCGTTTATCGAAAGGTATGGGAAACTCTGCACACTGTGGAACCAGTCCCTAGGAGAACCAACAAGTTTTTGTCTGCTCCCTCTGATAGAGAATTTCTTACAAAAGGCGTTCCAGTAGATGACATGGTGGTGGCAGCAGCCACCAAGAAGGAACTTGCAGAAACTTCATCCCCCTAACAAGGAGTCCAGGGCTATGGACAAGTATGGGAAGCATGTGTTCTCTTCAGCGGCCTTTACACTGCGGTCGCTGAACTACTTATCACATTTTATATGGCTCCAAAGAGATCTCCTAAAGGAGTTGGGAGATTCTGTACAGGGTAACATTTCTGATGCTGTGGCTCAGAAAGTCAGTGCTCAGATGTCTACCCTAAATTCTATTACCAACTCCTCCGTGAGGCTGATCTCGTACGCAGCCGATGGAGCAAGCAGGGCTGCAGGTTCCAGAGTCTCTCTTAAGAGACACTCTTGGATGCGCCTGTGCAACTTCACGGAGGCCTTCAAGTCTACCTTCACCAATGCGCCCTTTGACGGTTCATCCTTATTTGGAACCAAGGTGAAGGATACTCTCACTAGGTGCGAGCAGGAAGGAAAAACCCTGTGGGAGTCCATTTTTCCATGCCTTCTAGACCTTATCCCAAGGGCCAGAAGGGTGGAAAAATGTGGTTCGGAAAATTGCAGAGGTTTTTTCATGACGCACAGTGTGATCCCCCCTCCAGAGGCAGAGGAGGCTGTGGAAATTCAAGTAGACATCACCTAGAGGCAGAGGAGGCCCACATAATCTGGGGGACCGCAATTCCTTTCATGGCTCTCCCTACCAGTGCTCCAGAGGGGAGGCCTGACTGTGCATCTCTGGAGCCAGTCGGGGGTCGCATTTCTCTGTACCCAGAAGCCTGAAGAGACATCACACAAGACAAGTGGGTATTAGAGATAATCTCCAGAGGTTATCATATTCCTTTTCTTTCATCTCCCCCTCCAAACAAAAGAATCCCAGATGTCCCACCCAGTCAAAGGGATTCCGCAACCTTAGAATTTCAAATGTTGCTGTTAAAAGGAGCCATCCAGCCCGTCCCCTCAGACCAAGTAGGATTAGGGACTTACTCCAGATTCATTTTGGTGCTGAACAGAACAGGGGACCTGAGACCCATTTTGGATCTCAGCCGTTTGAACCTTCATGTAGAGAAGTCCAAGCTCCACATGGTCACGTTAGTCAGTTCTCCCATTATTAGGGAAAGATGTGTGGATGTGCTCCATCGACCTCAAGGATGCTTACTGCCATACAAAAATGGACAGGGCATCCAGAAGTCACCTACGCTTCCGGCTGGGAGCCAGTCATTTTCAATTTCGCGCCCTGCCCTCTGGTCTCAGGGTGTTCACCAAATGCATGGCAGTGGTAACGGCTCACTTGAGACATCTGGGATTCCAAGTGTTTCAGTACCTGGACGACTGGCTCCTGTCTGCCACCACCAGGCATCTACTACTAAAGACCAGGGACGCCACTATTGCACTGTGCCAAAGTCTGGGAATCACCTTGAATTGGGAAAAGTCTGCATTGTTGCCCTCGCAGCGTGTTACCTTTATCGGCGCCAGATTAGACACAGTGCTCATGAGGGTTTTCCTGCCAGAAGAGAGAATTCAAGTTTTACAGCAGCAAGTCTATGCTTTACTACCACTGAAGAAGGTCAAGGCAAAAATGGTCCTCCAGCTGTTAGGGACCATGGCTGCCACGATTACGCTAGTCCCTCTTGCAAGACTTCACATGAGGATTCTTCAGTGGCTACTTTTTGCCCAATGGTCTCTTCAGCACCTTCCACTCTCCCACTTTATTGTAATAACAGACAGGTGCAAGCAGGATCTGTGCTGGTGGCTTCAGACCAGCAATCGCAACACGGGTATGCCTTTCATTCTTCCTCCCCCGATTGCCACTGTGACCATGGATGCATCCCAGATTGGGTGGGGGGGGCATTATCTTGGCAGGACTATCCAAGGCACGTGGCAGGAACACGAGATCCATTTGCATATCAATGTCTTAGAGATGAGAGCGGTGTTATTAGCATTGCAAGCACTTCAAAGCATTCTTCCTCATGGGACAATTGCAATCCACTTGGACAACATGTCAGTGGTCTGGTATCTGAACAAACAGGGAGGAACCAGGTCGTATCCCCTTTGCAGAGAGGCTCTTTGAGTGTGGCAGTGTGCAGTGTCTTCCCAGCACTTTCTAGTGGCAACGCACATTCTGGGGAAGTCCAACGTGATTTCCAACAAGCTGAGCAGAGCTATTCTGATGCCTCACGAGTGGTCCCTGAACGAACAAGTGGCGGAACAGATTTTCCGCAGATGGGGGTCAGCCTTGCTGCAGTCTATTTGCCAGCCCCCTCAATGTCAAATGCAGCAGCTACTTCACCCTTATTCCCCCAGAAGGGGAAGCACCCAGGGACGCTCTAGTTCCTGATTGGCCCTCCGGTCTTCTCTATGCCTTCCCTCCAATTCCCCTGATAACGAAGGTTATTGAGAAAGTACAGTCTTCGGGAAGCAAAATGATATAGATTGCTCCACACTGGTCTCGTCAGATCTGGTTTCCTTTTCTTCACCCTTATCTAATGGATGAGCCGTGGATTCTGGACCCAGAGCCGGATCTGTTGACTCGTATGTCAGGGCAGTTCCACCCCTCCATCCAGACCCTCAGGTTGACAGCATGGCTGGTCCAATTCCATCCCTAGTCAGGCTTCATGTTTTTTCACCGGAGGTGGTTCGTATTCTGTCTTCCTCCCACAAGCGTTCTACTAGGAAGATTTATTCCAGTAAGTGGAAGAGATTCTCCATTTGGGCTCATGAAAGACAGATTGATCCCTATACAGCTCCCATCTCATCAGTTTTAGAGTTTCTATTTCAACTATTTAGTCAGGGATCTGCTACGGCAACTATCAAAGTGCAGTTGGCAGCCATTTCTACTTTTCATGTTGCTAATGAACCCAATCTAATGGCTCACAGACTTTGTAGGGCTTTTCTCAAAGGGACGATGCTATTTCGACCTCCGATCTTTGATCCTGTTATGCCATGGGACCTTAATTTTGTGCTACAGCAGCTTACCTCACCTCCTTTTGAGCCTGCGGCAACCTGTAACATAAAATTTTTGTTTTGGAAGACACTCTTTTTGATAGCCATCACTTCGGCTAGGCAGGTCTCTGAAATCCAGGCTTTATCAGTCCGGCCCCCTTACTTGATATTTCACAAGGATAGGGTTTTGCTAAGACCTAATCCTTCCTTTATGCCTATGGTTGCTTCAGTGGTCAATCTCAACCAGTCTATTGAGTTGCCAGTGTTTTTACCTGAATTCTGTAAAAAGGCAGAATTTAAGTTTCATCAGCTAGATGTCCACAGACAATTACATTTCTATTTACATAGAACAAAAGATTTTAGGAAAGCTGATCAACTCTTTGTCTTGTTTTCTGACAATAGACTAGGGACTTCAGTTTCCAAAATGACTCTGTCCAGATGGATTTCTTGCTGCATTTCCTTCATCTATTCTTCAAATGGCAAGGAATTGCCCTTTAAGGTAAAGGCTCACTCTACATGTTCGATGTCTACTTCTACTGCCTTTCAGGCTAAGATGTATATGGATGATATTTGTGCTGCAGCTATTTGGGCATCTCCTCTCACCTTTATTAGTCATTACAAATTGGATCTGGTATCAAGGGGCAGATCCTCTTTTGGTTCCACAGTGATCAGGAGTATTTTCCAGTGACCCGCCCAAGGTCTAGGTGCTAGGGACGCTGTCCCACGGGTAAGAATGTAGGCGAGATTGGACTACATAACATCAAGAAGTTATGTACTCACCATAACGCTCGATGTATGTAGTCCATTTCGCCTCACATTCTTACTAACCCACCCACCTAACCTAGAGGTCGAGTCTCTGGTCTCAGCACTCCTTCTTGATATGTTGAGTTGGTTCTTCCTCTCAGTGTGTTTGTGTGTGTGTTTTTGTGTGTATGTGAGCTCGCAGCAAACAAGATCTGGGGGATAGGCGCATTGCAGCATGGGATACCTCTTAGCCATGAGTCAATTGAAGACTTCGAGCTAGAGTATGGCCAAGTCGGAGCCAAGGTTCGGCTCCGAACCCACGGGTAAGAATGTGAGGCGAGATGGACTACATACATCGAATGGTATGGTGAGTACATAACTTCTTGTTTTCTTAACTTAAGAAGTTTCAGCAACAGCTGGAGAGATTGGGAAGCTGTGTGGCCAGACCAGCCTTTAAATTTCTCTTCCCCTTCACTTCCCTTAGGAAACAAGTTTGAACATCATTACCAAATCTTTCTTTTTTACACCAGACAGATTTTTGTAACTCATTTTAAAATTTTATAAGGTAAACTTACTCATGAACCACTACCACAACAGCTTCACAGAACATAGTGACTGGTACTTCATTTGTTTTAAAAGAGGGTGTTGTATTGGGCTTTGAGGTGCCAAGAGTGTCTGAGCTACAGTGGCCCTCCTGGATCCCCTTTTGATATCAGATGTTTGTCACTGGGCCCTGGAACGGTAAATATTTCACACCAGTCTCCAAGCTGGCTCTCTCCCTGTCAAGTACCACAAATCTTTCAATTTCGTTATGATGGTGTTTTTAAATTTCGTTGTGGCTAAAAAGATTCAAAAAAACTTTATTGTCATTTAGGAAACACAAGTGCCACCTAAATGAAATTTCGAGTGTCAGCTCTTTTACAGGAGAAAACAAACACAAAAAGACAGACATGATAGGTCTTAAAGAATAAACAATAACTATAGTACAAAACTAAATCTATAAAAAGCTGATGCACATGCTTGTACACTATTTATTACACTGGATAACATTCATTACTAGATAACACATGAAAAGAAACGTTCACTATACACAGAGGTGAGATTAGGTGATATTGCACATAAGGAAGTGACTGGAATTGCACTTGAATGAGAATATATTAATTTTAGTCTGCAGTAAATAAATATAATTACTGTATGAAAAAAAAAAAAGAAAGAGAATGTGAGTGCAACAATCTACTGTAGTTTTGATACAGCCAGATTTATGTCTGCATTCATGATTCTAGGATGACAGTTATTTAAAAGAACAAGTATCCTCCCTCCCAGCAGCAGTGTGCAACTGCTGGTGATACCCAGATTCAAATGAGCCCCCTGGACTGGACTGTCTTTTTTTCTGCTCTTGACTGGCTGGATTCACTCACTGCCTTGACAGCATCATGGGTGCAGCACCTTAAACTTCTTTAGAAGGTGCAAGAAGGTGCTTTAAAATACACTTCTTACAGGGTGCTTTTTGCGTCCCTTTATAACCTTTTTATACTTTTAATTCACTCATTTCTGTATACTTATTTTTGTTCATGGTAATCTGTGTACATGTTATTTGTGCTTGCCTAGTTCTCTATGCACACAAAAATCAAAACAAGGGAACACTTGATTGTAGCTCACTTTTTTCCAAGGAGGTAGCATGTGTCTTGACTTTAGGCAATAGGAAGAGATGCGTCTCTCAGTTTACATCCACTGATAAGTGAACTCGCTGAGGGACTTTTTTAGTCTCATCACCAAAACTCTTCTAGAGTTGTAAATTCAGGAATTTTATGTTGGATATTCTAGAAATGACACACTTGAGACTAACCTCTTTTCCAGTCTAGAGAATACAGTGCAACTGCTCTTTTGCTCAGTGTAGTAGGGTTAATGAAGATTTCATTGTAGATATTTGCTTTGTTTGCAGTGTGTGTATTGAGTAATTAGACTGGTCAACTGTCCCTTTTCAGCCATGACTGGACTCATAAATGAGCACACTTAATAGAATGTAGCATATGGAAACTTAGGTAGTATTTTACATGAGTATGTATTGAAACAAATAATTACAGAACATACCATAAATAGAATATATATAGGCAAACCAGAACTCTTTTGGGAACAAGCATTGCTAGGTCATAAAGCAAACAACAGAGTAAAAGAAATGTTAAGATGATGATCCATTCAGTGAAGGACAATGAAACATTCAGTGAAGGAAATGCAAGCATAAGTATGCAAAGCAAACAATAACAATGAAGTGGTAACAACTGATACTGAAAGAGGGAGTGTTAAATATTTCACAGTATTATAGCAGAGTATTGTATAATTACACGTTTACATTGTTTTAGAAGGTGGTTTCATACTGTCAGATCTGTAATAATACAGGTGTCAGATCTGTAATAATACAGGAAATGCTCCTAGTCATAGCCAAGGATGTCAACCATGGTAAGGTTGAACAGTTGGCTTTACATCATGTTTCATATTGACTAATGTTACTGCATTTTCCATTTGGGATCTCAGGAGAGGTTCAAACTACATGGAAGACTCTGGACAAACTTGCTGTAGTATGTGGGATGGGTCCTTCTTGTATGTGGACCAATATCAGTTATTTCCCATTCTAGTTAAATCGTGGGTCATTTATACCTGTTTCAAGTGACTGTTTGGTCTGTGCGTCTGTTGTTCCATCGTTAGGTTATGTGTGTCAGCCATTTCTGCCTGTCATAACTTTGTGGAAGGCAGTTCCTTAAAAGGTGTTGCATCCCCACCCACATATGAAGAACCCCTCCTTGGGATTTAAACTTTATGGTTGACAGGTTTGCCTCTCCTCATTTCAGTCTGCTTGTTTACCAGTGCATTGAAGCTTGTATTTTGGAAAGTGCCCTTTCTGCTCAAATCAGATCAACTCAAAAATTGGTTTCTGAATTTTCCTTGAACCAGTCTGTCAGTCTTTGTTTCTTTCATCAAGGAGAAACTGGGCAATCTTGTTCAGCTGCTTCAACATCCTTGATGATCTAGACTTAGGGTAGGTGCTGTATAACCTTACTGTTTATGCAGGTTTTTTTTGCATTTTTAGATAACTTGGTAAGATTATATTGTGAAGGTCCATAATAAATGTCAGGTAATGTTGGTGTATGAATCCGTGCTAGAAATTGCAGTGTACTTTAAAATATGTTTCCTTTCCTGCAGAGTGATTGATTTAGGAGTCATGACTCCATGTGAAAAAATACTACGGACAGCCATTGAGAAAAATGCAGGTAAGGTGCTTTTCTTTGATTTTCATTCAGAAATATGATAATTGGAATATTGTTTTCTAATGAAACATAAGTTCTTCAAGGCAATAGTAATTAGCAGGCTATTCTTAGAATGTTCTGAAGCTACGAGGGGAAAGTCACCTAGTAGGCTTACCCAGCAATTCCACTTTTGGGGACTGTGGCCGTGCATATGCCAATCGCCTGTTTCTACTTACTGACATTTAGAGTAGCATGTCCATTGTGGTTGCCCATTCATTTTACATTTTCCTTGCCACTTTTACTTTACTGTGGTATTTATTCCTTTGGATTCTTAATGTGTAGTTGGGTAGGATTTTTGGAAGCCTTTTAATGTTTAGGATAGTCTTTTACTCTCCCTTTTTAACACTTTCATTGCTGGGATGTTGAAACTCCTCCTAGTGCCACAACAGTTTTGGTACAGTGGTTAATGGTGTTTCTTTGCAGCTTCACAATCTAGGTTTTGGCTTAACATTCAGCCCCCTCCAGCACACACATCTTGTCCATTTGGGTTTCTTCCCAAAGACATGTTACTTAGGTTGTTGGTGAAGAGACTTGACAAGGATCTTCCACTGATCTTCAACAAGTAAGTAAATAAATACATTTATGTTATTCTTACTCCCTTTGGGCAAAAGAAAATAGCTGCATACGACAGCCATATAATGCATCACTCTTGTTTGGGCCCGGACCATGTGCTGATATTGCTTCGTCTGTAGCAGTTGAAGAAGAGTCACTTATAAAAATATTACTCATTCACAACTAATTGAGAGCACTGCCCTCAATCCACATGCAGAGACTGATGTAACTGTTTTGCATGGAAGATGATGCCCCTGTACCCCCATGGGGAAGAGGTAGACCCCACCCCTAACTTACATATACTAACTCCACAGTCGCACAGCAGTGGGTAAGGATGCCACCTAACCATTGTTTTCCCATATTGTCCAGAAATCATGTCTCAATTTTTTTTTTTAAGAATATGGAGTTCATGGCAGCCCATTTTGCTCCTGCCCTCCCTTGCAGTTGATTGGGTGAATCTGATTTGACAGCTGCAAGCTAAAAACCATTTCAGGAATGAGGACAGACTAGGAATGAGAGTACCGTGCTTGAACTGAAGAAATGCATTAGTACTTGAGGTCTGGCATCATTTTGTGATAGAGACTAGATGAGAGAGTGAGTAGCTAGGTAATTGTATGTTGCTGACTGTTTAGGCAGGAACCTGTGGCATGGAGAGAGCATTGGCCTTGGCCTTGTTTCTCAATCTTTAAGAAGTTGTCTTGTGAATTAGAAACTTGAGTTGTGTGGGAGTGGTTGCACCAGCAGCACTATTAATGCTCATAAAACAAATGTAAGTTGCATTTTTCCTATTCATTTTATTTTGCAGTCAGCAAGCAATGTACCAGACAGAAGCACCTTCTGTGGTAATACTACTTTACCCATGAGTAGGGACATTTTGCTGCCTACTGATGGAAATTCTTCTAGGCAAAAGCAGCATCTTCCCTAGTTTAGCCATGCCAACTATGGCTTGTCCTGCATCTAGAACAGCTCACACCCTGGCAGCTGCTGAAATTATGTAAGCCATTTTAGCTAACACTTTCTTAGGCCAGTATCACAGTTCCTTGTTATCCTGTGAAGCCAAGCAAGTTATTAACTGAAACAGACCAATTCCGAGTACTACATCCATATTTTTTGTTCAGTTGTAAATCTGTAAACAGCTCAAGACTGTTATAAATCGTAAGCCACAGGGGCAAATAAATAGCTTTTGCTAAGCAGATAATATGAAATCTTGTATTATTTTTATAATCAATTCTGATTCAGTTTTGGTATCATTATCCCAGTAAAAATGAGAAATACAAATGTTTAATGTGTTAAGTGTTACTACGCATTGAGTTAAAAAGGAATTCAATGTATATGACTTCTTTTAGTGTAAATTCCAATCTTTCTCATGTGCACGAGTAGCTGAACAGGAAGTGACTTCGGATGAACTGTTTATTTGAGTTTTTTCTGCTGACTGCATATGTGTGGTAAATTTGGAAAGCCTTAGTTGAAGGTTGGGCGTCGAGCTGGCACCTCGGCACCATCAAAATCTACTGCCAATCATTAGCGGACCGGAGTTCCGCTGTGGCGACCCCAAACCGGGAAAAGCCGAAAGAAAAACAACAACTTTGTATAGGAAAATCTGGTGAAGTAAGCTTATGTATCTCATTTTTAATGTTAGATGTTTGGAAGTGTTTGCTGAAGAGCAAACAGAAGAGTAGTATTGCAAAAACAGAAAACTGGGTGGAAATGTTACAAAAGTATGAATGCTTTCTAAGTTGAATTTCTTCAGGTTAGGTCATCAGGTCCTGGCAGTGCTTACTAAGGCCAAAAACACTGTTTCAGTGGACCCTGACAATATCCCTGCTTGCCTCCTAAATAGCTTAAAACATGACCAGTTATGACCACTGCAATTATTGTGGTCACCTGGATAGCAGTGGAATGTTTGAACATCCATATTCTGGAAGTAAGTTTTATTTTAAGTTGGGAGCTACCTGTACTACCGCTCATGTGATTTACCTAGCCTGTTGTGCATTATGCCTTGCATTTTATGTTGGCAAAACGGATAGAGCATTCAAGGACAGGATCAGGGAGTATCTGTATAACATGCAATGTCATTCTGTGAATAATGCACTCTCCAAACATGTTATGAACAGTGACCCACAGCATATATTTCGATTTATGGTCATAGATAGGATACAATCTAGTATGGGGGGTGATATAAGGAATTTGACTGAAACCAGGGAGGTCCATTGGATGATTAGCTTAAGAGCAGATCAAGGCAGTGGATTAAATGAAAAGGTACCCCTGAGACCCATCTTAAAGGGACAGAGACTTTGAGTGTAGTGAAGTTTAGATACGTATAGTTATTTTTGAGCTTATTTTCATGTTTTTTCATGTATTTTTGATGTTTTTAATGTATTTTGTGTTTTACATGTATATATGTATGTATGTATATATATATATATATATATATATATATATATATATATATATATGCATATGACTTTATTTTTAGTTGTTTATTTTCTAATTTCTATTTTATTTACATTGTTTGAATTGTTGATTGCTTTTGAATGAGGATTGGTCCATAGTTAATGATGATTGATATTTATATGGGTGTGTTCTTGCTGGATTTTTTTATATTGTCTGATGAAGCATTTGTGAAAGCTCTTACCGTTCATTAAATCTAGTTTATGTACTTTTGGGCCGTGTTTTATTTCATTGGTTCATTTGCTGCAAATTTATGAAAATGTTTTGTATGGAAGATGTGAATTCAGTACTAGGAATTCAGAGTGAATTTACATATTACTCACTGAGATACAAAAACTGGGCTAGGCTAGATAGATTTTATATCTCATCGGAACATGGGTGTTTAACTGAAGATCTAGAAACGCACCCAATAACTAGTTCAGATCAAGCACCATAATAACTAAAATAAAAATGCAAGGTAATGAAATAAAAGTGAGACACTGGCAATTTCCCACCTATCGGTTGAAAAGAGAGGAATTTAAGGAATGGGTTGTGGAATTAATTCAGGAGCTACTAGCAAAGATAAAATTATCTTCTGAAAACATAGCTAAGGAGTGGGATAAAATTAAAGTGGAGTTTAAAACTAGGTTGCAAATGAAAGCGAGATATGGTTAAACATTAACAAGAATTATTTAGATGGATTGACAAATGTAAAGTATTGCAAAATAAGGAGAATCTCTCAGAACAAGAAAAGGAGCAACTGCAGAATGCTAAACAGAAAATAAGGGATTACCTCAATAATATGCACAAGTTTAGAAAGACTGCAGTTAAGCAACTGTTTTTGATAATAATTCTAGAGCACAAAAAAATTTTAGCAGAAGAACTCAGGCAGCTGAAAGTGGAAAGGGCAGTTACCAAGCTTAGGGAGCCTATAACAAGGAAGATAACAAGAGACCCTGTAGAAGTATTAGAAATATTTCAGAAATTTTATGAAGATTTGTATAAAGCAGAGAAATATGGAAATCAAGAAAAGGTACAAATGGAAATGTTTATGGAAGAATTAAATATGCCAAGGTTAGAGGTAGATGAGGCTCTGTTACTAACAGGATAGCAAGGGATGAGATAAAAATGGCTGTGTATAACCAATTTACAGGAAAGTCACCAGAATAGATGGTATTCCTGTGGAATTTTGGAAGTTAGGAGGGAAAAACTGAAAAAGATCTGGAAGGTTTTGTTTAACAGTATTTTAAGAGGAGGAGAAATATCAGTTTCCTGGAAGAATGCAGTGGTAATGGTAATACCTAAAGAGAGTAAAGGTCCATCAGATCCAGCTTCATACAGGCCCATTTCAATACTAAATCATGATTATAAAGTGTTCATGTCTATAGTGGTTAAAAAATGGCGAAAGTGATACCAAAATTGATAGATATGGATCAGTGTGGTTTTGTGGAGGGGAGGCAAACACTTGACAATATTAACAGAACATTGATGATCCAGAGGGAAGCAGAATGTAAGAAAATACCTCTTTTATTGATGGGTCTTGATGCAGAGAAAGCACTGACAGAGTAGACTGGGACTTCATCAACAGGGCAATGGAAGCATTTGCTTTCCCGGATACAATTATAAAGTTGATTAGAAGAATATATGAGGGACTGGAGACACAAATTAAAGTGGTGAGATCTTCTCTGATAATTTCTGCTTGAGTAAAGGAACTAGGCAGGGTTGTCCACTTTCCCCTTTGTTGTTTGCATTATATTTTAAACCAATCGCAAAGAAAATAAGGGACTCAGAGGATATAATTGGTATGGTAGTCAGGAAAAGCTGGGTTAAAGATGATATTATTTCATACATGACAGAACCAGAAAGGGACATTACAGTGTTGTGGAACATTTTAAGACCGTTTCCCATCTTCTTGGGATAGAAAATTAATGAAGCTAGAACAAAGGCAATAGTGGTAAATTAAGTACCCACACACAAATTGGTCCAACAATATCCATATCTATGGGGTCATAATAAAATGAAGTATGTAGGAGTATGGATTAGAAATAACACTGTTGGTGGCAGCTAAGGATATGTGGGAAGAGACTAAACAAAAGATAACACAAAAATTGAGAGTCTGGAAGCTTTGTTATATAGATATGCATACTAAGATACAAGCCATTAAATGTTTTAGTCCCTTTAGTCTTTTACACAGATCAGGAGCGGCTGTGGTGGTGCAGCGGTTAACATTGCTGCCTCACAGCAAGAGGTTCTTTCAGTCCTTGGCTGGAGTGCCTTCTCTGCGGAGTCTGCATTTCCTCCACTCTAAATTGGCCCTAGGCGTGAGTGCATGCGTGTGTGCCCCTTCTGTGGAAGGTTGGGTGCCGGGCTGGCAACTCGACACCGTAAAACTCCACTGCCAATCATGAGTGGACATGTGATCTGCTGGGGTGACCCCTAACCGGGAACAGCCGAAAGAAGAAAAAGAAGTCTTATACACAGGTCAGGTATAATTTTTTCAACCGGATGAGAAGTTGTGGATAGCAATTAAAAAAGAGTTGAAGGATTTTATCTGGGAAGAGAAGACAGCAAGGGTCAAGTGGGATAAGCTGACTAGGATTACCTAATTTGAGGGGGTATTTTAGAGCAACACAGTTAAGGCTCTTATACATAGCATAAGCAGAAAAATATATTTCAAAGTGGAAAGGAATGATGCTGATACAGGGAGGAAGCTCAAGAAATAAGGAGAGATTTGGATTTTGGATGCAGACTCTTAAGGAGAACAACCAAACTCATAGAGAGTATTATATTCATAAAATAGGAGGGAGTATTCTAAGAACTAAACCAGCAAGATAATGGAGAAAAGAGATTTTGCCAATATGGATGACTGTGGATAATAGGCAAGAGGGGCTGGAATTTATTGGAGAAAACTGGCAAAGGAACCAAGGTATTGGGAGAAAATAACTAGACAGGGAAAGGTACTGGAATAGGAAAAGGCCAAGAATTTATATGAATTGCAGGTTAGAGATTGCCTTCCCTATCAAGGATTGATACCAGAGTATAAGCAAAGAAAAAGAAATAGGGGGCTCCTAAATGAAAGACCAGCACTGGTAGAGTTTTTAACAGAATCTAGAACAGAAGCTGTCATTAAAAAATGAATAATTAGAAAAACACATAAAATACTGCATAATTATAAGCTAATTATAAGAGTCAATCAGAGGAGCTTAGAAAGGATTGGGAAGAGAGACTGGATAAGGAATTCACAAAGGGACAATAGGGAGGATATATGTATATCTCCGAAATGTCAAAAAGAAAGTCCTAATAACTGGCAAAGGTCAGAATCAAAAATAGTATCAATCCCAACATAAAAATAGCATAATGCTGTAGTGTGGTATAATAGTTTGGTAGGGGTTCTTCTATTCCCAGACATGGCGAGTGTAGATGTTTGTCTGTGTAGAGTGCAGTGCTTTTGAGGCCATTCACAGTCACTACAACCTCCATTGACCTTCTTTGGCAAGCCTGTTGATGTCATTCCCAGTGAAATACACCTTTGGGGAAGGAGTACTCCAGTAATCTCTGTGTCGTGTCCTATAACAGCATAATGCTGTAGTGTGATATTGTAGTTTGGTAAGGGTTCTAGTCCTATGCATGCCATGTTTGTCTGTGGTGGGTGCAATGCTTTTTGGTTGGGAGGGTGGCCTAATGGTTAAGGTGTTTGCCTTACAAACACAAGGTTCAGGGTATGAATCTCACAAGGGATAATTGGCTAGGCTTAAAATGGCTTGCAAGGTCAGTTAGTCTAGTACTAATCTATGAACCTATAAAATAAGGTCAGACCACCACAGCTTCATGGCAGATAAAACGTAATAATAATTTATTGAAAACAGATAAGTGCTCTCAAGTTGTAACAGCCATTGCTTCTTCAGAGAACATAAAACACAGTAAAACAGAGTAATTTAAAATAAAGGCATCCGATAGAAACAGTGCATCAATAAATGTAGCCAATCAAGGGTTTAACAGAATTTCCTGTTCCTTAAAGCTGGCTTTAAAGGAACATACCAATTAAGACCGGGATATCTATCTGCTTGTAGTTTCAAGATCCATTTGTTTTAAGTTACTTAAATGCTATCATGTGAATGTTGATCATCTGATGAAGTCAAGTCCTAGGACCAGACGAAAAGTGCTTTATGTTATTTGTTTTAATACATTATTGCTGATGTTTTATTTAAGCGGAGTTTTGTTCCTTCATTAGTAGTGTTCGTTTTAGTTGTTTGGCTTCTAAAGATGACGTTAGTTTCACTGCTGTTGACATTATTTGCACTTTGCTGATCTGGTGCGGAGTAATAATATACCTATGTATGGGAACACTATTTTTGCACAAAGGTGGGGAGGTTGCCATGGGCACCCCCTGCACAAACTCTTATGCAAATCTAATGATGCATGTGTGGGAAGAGAAATATATGTTCAGCAATAATCCGTTTAGACATTGTCATATTCTACCGACGATTTGTTGATGATGTTTTCCTTTTATGGGGTGGCAATAAACATGAACTTGATGTTTTTGTTGAGTATATAAATTGTATGACCAATTTTTTGAGTTTCACAGTGTCAAGTTCTGAATGTGAGATAGATTTTTTAGATGTGCATTTAAGTGTGGATAATACAGGAAAGGTGGATACTTCTTTATTTCGTAAAGAATGTTGGAAAAAAAAATTTTTTATCCTTCGATAGTATGCACCCTAGATTTATGTATCCAAATGTGGTAAAAGGCCAAATGATGTGAATATCGACTTTGCACTGACAATCACGATTTTACCCAGAAAGTTGATGAAATGGTGGATTTGTTTAGTCATAGGGCCTACAGAAAGTATATTTTGGAATCAAGTAGGATGGCAGTTTGTAATATTAGAAATTCCAATGCTGCTCCTTATTTTTCCCCACGAGAATGTGGAGCTAATATACATTCAATGAGAGCTGTGGCTAACAATAAATTAAGATTTGGTATTAAATATAGTAGTGACGTAGGTTCACTATGTGATATTATACATAAGAATTGGAGGCTTCTTACTATAGATTCCAAAACAGCGGATATAGTTGGACCCCACTCCCAATTTTTATATAAAAATTACAGGAATTTGAAAAGGCAGTTATGTGATGGCCAACACCATGGGACAGGAATGTCATATCCACAGTCAAACAGACTGGGTGGGTACTTTTATGTGTAGGAAATTGTAGAGCCTGGTCTAGTATATGCTGTGATCACACTTTTAATCATCCATGTCTGAATTTTGTTTTTCAACCTAGATTTTATACAGATTGCACTAGTGAGAATATAATATATTTAGCTACATGTGTTCATATGTGAAAATTAAATAAAGATGTTTGTAGAAAAAAAAAAGAAAGGTAGTTGGAAATAATCAGTTACTTTTAGCTGTTTGTGACTTGTGAGGAAAGATTAAGTTTCTACAGCATACATATGGTACACAGGATATTTTAACATTGTTTTCTTGAGGAAACTGTATTATTGTACGGAAATGCTTTTTGCACATAAATTGCTGGATGCTGTGTTTTGTAAACTGCATGCGCAGAAGGCACATTTACTAGTGTTGTGTTTTCATCTGCATGCTCCCTGTGGTTGGACATGTGACTGCAGTATATATGCTAAATGTATTGGGTATATCAGGAATTTACTGTACATGACATTACTTTACATGCCATTTCTGTAAGTATACATATTGCTGTTTAGTATTACCTGACAGTTTTTTTTTAACATTCAGTTCCAGATATTTCTTGTTAAGTGATATAGGGTTTGGAAGAGCACATTTATCTTGGTTATGCTTATGGGTATAAAGACTGACTTTGCTTTGTAAAGCAGTTATCGATGTGTGGTCATAATCAGCAGGGATGTGTAGTAGTACTGAATTTATTGTGAAGCATATGATACATCAAGTGCTCTTTTTTCTGGGATGCCACCACTGAGTACTGAAATGTTGTGCTATCTATATTATTTATTTTGTATGGCCATGTATGCTTCTAAGGTTTTCCAAACTGAGTATACACTTGGATACACATTTAACAAATCTTCCTCACAGTGGGCAATGCAGTTCTGTGTGCCTCTATTATTTCCAGCTTAATACAAACTGCTAGTCTCTTTAGATCACTCCGTTGATTCATTGTACATTTGCTTCTGCTAACAACAACTACATGTGGAATTCGAGTGTTGCTTCTGTATGTGGTTTGTTTAAATGTGGGTGGTTACCTGCAGGAAGGAAGCACGGTTACAGCATGCAGGGGGCAGGCCTTGCTTCTCAGGAAATGCCATGATGGAAAGGTGGCAACCCAAGCAGTGGGAAAATGAGTTAATCACCATTAAATTATGCAGTAATCTTGTACATGCAGTTATGTTGTGGTGGTAAAATATGTAGTGTTCAGTGTATGATAAAATATAACTTTGACCAGTTATTTTGTGCAGTTGGAATGTAATAAACTGGTTCTCAGTCATATTTATAGATAATATCAGTGCTTGTCTAGTCGTGAGTTTTAGTCAGACTGCGTTGTGCTGTTCTGTAACAGCTGTGTAGGGTTAATTAAATGTGTAGAGATGGAGAAATGTATTCATACTTTACAAAAGGAAGTGTTACCTCTACAATCGAATCAGGTGAACATAAACACAAGAAAGCCTAGCATCATTTCAGTAACAAAGTTAGATCTCACTCTCATGGATTTTCTTAATGGCACCTGTATTCAGGGGCATAGCTGGGGTGGGGAGGAGGGGGTAGCCACCCTGGGCCAAGAATCTTAGGGGATGACACTAATTTCTCCTTGCTTCAGTGTTTCATGCATTTTATAACTCATTGCAAACTACTTGTTACAGACGTAGCAAGCAGTTTACTACAGTTTTCAGAGAGAAGACTTTTTTTTGGTTCTTTGAGCTCAGGAACACACAACATCGGACCCGGTGCTCCTTAGGAGGCAGAAAGCAGGTGTGCAGTGCTAGTTGGGAGAACAGACTTTTTCTTTCTTTTTGCTTTTAACCAATAGTTGAGGGACACCAGCTCAGAGATCAGCAATGGGCACTAGATAAGCCATCGCTAGAGCTTTACCTGTATTGTTTCTTCAGCGCTTTTTCTTTAGATGATCCATTTTTGAAAAGTCTGCCTCAGCAATAATTTAAAGTATAGTCACTGGCATTGTGTTGTCCTCCATTCCCCAGTAGTAGGTGCCTGTGATCTGAGGATAAAGAGGAACTGTATATTGTGGATAATCCACAACCTACCCTTTTCTTGCCAAACATTCTGAGGATTGCAGCGCATTGAATCTTTT
This sequence comes from Protopterus annectens, assembly GCF_019279795.1. Lineage (NCBI taxonomy): Eukaryota > Metazoa > Chordata > Ceratodontiformes > Protopteridae > Protopterus > Protopterus annectens. Next base: position 827,428,469 of record NC_056727.1, on the reverse strand, counting down.
TTTCAGTGACATAATGCTGATAGTTCTGCACTTTTGCACTCTCCTTACAAGAGCTACTAATAAAAGAAATATCCTTCTCCATTTCTTTCTCTAACTGTTAAAATTCAGGCAGTATTTATGAAATGCAGCTTTTCACCTGTACTTTCACAGATAAGTGGAATGCTTTACGTAAAAGCAAGATAACTATATAATAAAGGTCTCATGAAGTTAACACTTGTTTAACGAAAGCGCTCATGTTTATACTTGATCATTTGTGGATTTTACCATTAAAATATTTGTGGTTTCATCATCACTGGACTGATTTGTGCCTGTTATACTCTACCTGCCAGCACTTTTCATTTATTCAAGATAACGTATTTGTTACAAGCACACCTGTCTGCAGAGGGCTTGTTTACCTCCAAAATGGTCTTCTGTCTCAAGAGAATTAAGTAGGTTGCCTAAATGAAAGACTGTAAATGTAGTCGTAAGACAGGAATCTGTATTATTTAATCGAAATCTCCTTATGTTGAACTGCTATTTATTGAACCGACATCGTCGAACTTCTCTTCATCGAACGTTCAAATCAGCTAACGTTTTTCCCATGTACAAACAAGTTGGCCAGCACACCAATGGACACACACCCAATATGGGGGGGATGCACCCCCCCACCCCTTAGTTATATGTACCAAATCTAAGGTCGCATTACAGTTGAGAAAAGGGCAAATTTCTGTGTATTGTCCTATAGTTTTTTTACCTGGGAAAAACCTTCGCTGATTTGAACGTTTGATGAAGGGAAGTTCGATTATGTCAGTTCAATAAATAGCAGTTCAATGTAAGTAGATTTTTACGAACTGATACAGACCCGTAGGACTGAACTCTGCCAGCCATTTTTTTTTTCTTTTAAATGAAGCTTTTAGAAATGGAAGAGCATAGAAGTGGATTCCTTTAATGAAGACATGAATTCCATCAGTATGGGGTATGAATTTCCACTGTGTTGGGAATGACTAAAGAACTGGTTAAAACATATTGGTTGCCTTTGTGAACATGATAGATGGCTGTTGTTTGGACCCTCTGCACTGTTCTCTGATTTGTACCTATGTTTAGAGTCCTACAATGACAGTGGTAAAGTAAAGGGTATTATGTGTATTTGTATGCAAAAATATGTAGTAAACTTGTGCAGATGGTAGCTGTGTAAACAAATGGTTATGTGGATTATGCTCCTGAGATGTTAACAGCTCTTCTAAAGAGCTTCTTTAATATTTACTTAAAAAAAGTTTCATTTTCCGGGAGACTCATTTTTTTCACTTCATTTAAATGACTGTTTAAGGTTCCATGTTGGCAAAAACGAAGTACATTAACTGCATCCAAGAAATAAATGACTTTCTGTGTAAAAAGGCATCTTTCATTTTAAAGTATGTAAGACAGAACTTTAAAGGTGTCAGAGCCAACAGTTTCATAATATTTCCTGGAATTACAAACTGAGGATATTGATAACAAAAATGGATTTTAAATGTTTGATGCTATGGGTTGCTACTACAACATTATAGATACAATTTTTACTACAGATACTTTACATCAGCATAAGGAAAGGAAAACCATTCATCATCAAAGAAGAATTACTGAGCTTAAGACATTAACTGTTGACTTAAAATGCAGGAAAATGAAATCCAGCTCAACGTTTTGATTAAAAAACAGTTTTTATTGAGTCTTTTTTCCACCAAGCCACAGTAACCAACAGCTAGTTAATTGTTCTCCTCTTCTCAACACACACACACAAACACACGCACACACACGTACGCTCACAGTTGACAGGAAACTGTAGAAGAAATTTAAGAAAAGAGGAGAGGAGAGCAGAGACAGGTCAAGGAAAACAAAGGCGTGAAATTGAGAAGGAGAAAATACAGCCTGAACATTTCTGCAGAGGAACTTGACAGCAGGGGTTAGAAGACAGATAAATAGGAATGATTAATTAAGGGAAAAATATAACCATATAAATAAAAATGTATATAGAGATAATTAAGTGAGTGAAATGAAGATAAGGCATGGAAAATAATGACATGGAGGAAAGCAGGACTGAATGTGATTAGTAAAAAATATTTTTTTTTTGTCATGACCACATGACTACTGGAAACCAGGATGAGTTCTGTATTTAGCTTCAGTGCTTTATCGTGTGGTCTGCATCACTGAATTTGTGAGGGACAACACAGACAACTCATGACACAGTGACACAAATACAGTAGGTTTTTCTGTGTCAGCATTCTTAACTGCCTTTTAGTTTCCCTTTGTCAGTTAGATGTCTTCTAGTTTTTATTACATAAATACTGACATATGTCCTTCAAACAGTACAGTCCACCATATTGCTAGAAATACTTGAGCACTTCTTAGTAATGTGAAAGATTCATCTAGGTCCTCAAATCTTGGGAATGCTGGAAACATTTTTGCTGCTGTAGCAAGATCTCTTGCAGGGTTTGCAGCCACGTTTGGAAGTCTTGCTAGAGTTGTGCAGCCTGTTACTCTCCAGAAGCATCCCCGTACTTGGAGTTTGACAGTAGGGGATGATGGGTGGCAGAAAGAAGGAAGCACACTAGACATGTGCACAAAAGTGGTTCTATAGTTATGTTAACATACATGGAGTGGATTTCTATTGTACTCCACTGTCCTTCTTGTGGAGTTCAAGGTGCATTAGACAAATTGCTGACTCACTAGAGTAATTGATCTAGTTGCTCTGGGGAGTGATAAAGTATGGATAATTTGTGCCTCCTCAGCAAAACCATAATCCTCAATACATGTCATGTGGAGTTGAAGACATTATGAGTCTGACAGTCTGTACGTGCGTAGGATGTTAAGCACTATGGAGAAGAAAGCTTTGTGAATTAGTGAGTTTAGAGTAAAAGTCTTTTTGTTATGTATCGTGAACTAATAATTTAATATCCAGAAATGGCAAAGTAGTCAAGGATAACATGAGGAGGAGATTGTACTTAGTAAATGCATCTCCAAAAACACATAGTCCACAAGGAATTCCACATGAATAAAATGTTAAGACTTCTATCCAAACTTAAACCCTGCTCCAGTGCACCTGACAACATCTCCTCTTCCTTTTTCAAGTCTGCTGCTGATGGTATAGCTCTCCCAATTAGTATCCTAATTACTGGATCCATAAAGGAATCCTGTGTCCCTAAACTCTGGCATTCTGCCTTTATTCTTCCTCTCCACAACGGAGGCAAAAACACTAACATTTCAAACTTCCGCCATATAGCTCTTCTCTCTCCAATCTCCACAATCCTAGAAAAATGCATCCAACTCCAACTTATGCCTTTTCTGACTAAAAACCAACTTCTTACCCCTACCCAACATGGCTTCTGACCAGGACATAGCCCCATAACAGCTCTATTCTCATTCTTAGAAACTGTCAGTCAAGCCCGAGATTTTGGGAACTTAGTGTCCACAGTGCTCCTAGATCTCTCTAAAGCATTCAATACTGTTTCCCATAAGCACCTTCTAAGTCACCTCTCAAACCTAAATCTCTCCCAAAACACTATTTCCTGGTTCTCAAGCTATTTGTCAGATAGATCTCTGGCTGTGAAATAGAAAAAAGACACCTCACCTTTCTTACTCACCCCTGCCGGAGCACCACAGGGGGTCCATCCTCGGATCAATGCTGTTTAATATCTTTATCAATAACCTTCACTCTGCTATTCCTAATGCCAACGTCATCCAATATGCAGATGACTCTACACTTGTCTGCACTGCCTCTAACCTCCCTGAACTCCTATCTAAAACTCAGACTGCCTTCTCAACTACTGAGATCTGGATGCGCCAAAATCACCTTTCTCTCAATGATAACAAATCTAAAATACTACCATTCACACCCTCAAAATCTCTCTTTTGATAAAAATTATTTCCAAATCCTTAGCCAAAGCAACTCTCTGATCGAAGTTGTTCCCTTTGCCAAACTACTCGACATAACTATAGACAAACACCTCAAGTTCGACATCCATATTCAGCAAAATATAAAGAAAACCCACCAAAAACTAGGTATGCTATACAAGAACAAACACTTCCTCTCTACTTCTACCAGGCATACTCTGGCCTCCTCTTACCTGCTTCCCTCCCTTCTCTATGGTGCCCTGCTACTAACTAACTTATCCTCTTCCATCACTTCCAAACTTGAAAGCTGTTACAACAAAATTTCTAAATTTGCCACCAAACCCAAACATTCCACTCATCACTGTGCTACCCTCCAATCCCTCAACTGGTTAGAATTCACAAATTACCTGGACTTCCTCCAGCTCGCTACAGCACATAGACTAATATTTAATCCAGCCAAATGCTCTGCTGTAACTAACATCCTACCCCCATACACCCCAAATAGAACTCTCAGATCTGAACAACAAAACTTAATTACTGTCCACAAACCTAAATGTCCTGCTGGACAACTTCTCCTCTCCTTCTTCTCAGGTAAGAAATGGAACTCTCTCCCTTCTACACTAAGGACAATATCAAACACAAACAACTTCAAAACTCAGATTTACACCTACCTCTCCTCCAAATCCAAATGTAACTGCATTCTCCCTACCTATAACTCGTTAACAAAAGCCCCTGGGAGGGTATCCTCCTGAGTTCCTAAGCACCTTATAGCTGGCTATAACCTTCTATAGCTAATTCCCATATGATCTCTCACACTCTGTAAATAGCTTTTGACTGTTGACTTTAACTGTGTGAATTTGTTAAAATGTATCTGCACAATATTTTTCCACTATGGGCAATATTGCTCACGCTTTGTATTATTTGATATGTATTTGTACTTGTACTTTTATTTTTTATTGGACTGCTATCTTTATTGTAATCTGTTTCATGGAGCTTTTCTCCCCGGGCCTCCACTGAAAATGGGCTCTCTGGGCCTAGTGGACTTCCCCATTAATCAAACTGGAAATAAGTAAATAAATAAAATTACCACACAACATGGTAGTTAACTAAATTAAAAAAGAGGGAGTGCCAGTATCTTGGAAGAAAGCTGCAGTGGCTGTATTACCTCAAAACAACAAGCACCTTTCAGACCCATGTTCATTTAGACCCATTTCAGTTTTAAACCGTGATATAAAGCGCTTTTATAGTCTAAATAAGAAAATACCGATGAAGACCTTGTCCTGAAACCGGTTTATTTATTTTATTTTATTTTTTTTTATTTTACATTTGTTGACTGGGATAGCCCAACTGGATTCATGTCCATTTTCAGCGGAGGCCCAGGGAGAAAAAGCTCCAAAGGTGGTTACATATACAATCATTACAATGTACATATAGCTCAGGAGTCATCATAACATTATACAAATATAGCGCATTTTACAGTCTAGTTAAATTTATATAAATGTAACACATTTTATAGTCCAGTTAAATTTATACAGTCTAACAATCTTCTAAACTGGCATGACAAAGATATTTGAGTACCACTTAGAGACATAGAACTAGTACACCAGTATGCATAAAGATTTAGTTAGGCTTGAAGCAGGGACATATCCATTGAGACTTGAAATACTCCTTGAGAGCTTTTTTAAATTGAGATAAGGTGGTATTTAGAGTAATGTTGGCAGGAAGGGAATTCCAAATTTTGCCAGCAGAGTTGGTGAACAGGGAGTCACCAGCTGAGTTGTTGGATTTGATGGTTTGCACTAATAGTCTATTAGATGACCGGAGTGATCTGGAGTTGGAGTGGGGATAGATGATGTTTTTCAGGGCAGGTGTATTATCTGGTCGGTTAAGTGCTTTGTGAACCACAATGAGTTGATTATACTGAATCTGCCTGGGAAGCTCTAGCCATCCGAGATAATTTAGATTTTTACAATGATGTTTTCTGTAGGGTAGACCAGTTGCAAATCTTGCTATGTTGTTATAGCAGCTTGAGAGTTTGTTAAGATCAGTTTTATTTATCTTTTCTATTTTTTTATTTATCTGTGAGACTATGAACCATGAATAAAATTAGCTGCACTGTGCTTGAGTGCTGTGGTGTGTACTTTTGTTTTGGATAGTGTTCTTGCCATGGTTTGATTTGCAAGAACTTTACACATAAGGGAACTGCATTTGTGAGCTTCTGTTTTTGGATTTATGGAAGAGAAGCAAATATTTGACAACATTAAGGAAACAATGATGATCCATAGAGGGAAGCAGAGTGTATGACAATGCCACTGTTGTTGGTGGGCTTTGAGGCAGAAAAGGTATTGAATAGAGTTAGCTGGGATTTTATGAGCAGGGTAGTGGTAGCATTTGTACCCCAAAGATTGAATAATAGGGTTAATTAGAAGAATATAAGGATTGGAGATAAAAATTAAGATGGGAAGGTTCCTCTCTGATAAGCTGTGTTTGAGCACTGGAGCCAGGAAGGGGTGTCCTCTTCTAAACTGTTGATGGTTTTTATAATTCAAACCATTGCCAAAGAAAATAAAGGCATCACATATTCAAGGATATAACTGATATGCTAATCAAGAAAATTTAGCTTTATTAAAATTTGATGTTATTTTGTATTTGTTAAATCCTGAAAAGGACGTTTCAGTGTTCTGGAACAAACTGAGATGGATTCATGTATTTTTGAGATACAAAATAAAGGAAGATAAAACAAAAGCTAAAGTGGTAAACCATGTACCCACACATGAATTGGTTCAGCAATACCCATATTTATGAGGCCACGATAAGATGAAGTAATTAGGTACAAGGAATTAAAGGGATTTTGTTATGGCAGCTAAAATATATGGGGAGAAACTGAACAAAAGAAAATGTGATCATTAAGGAATTAGAAGCTCTTGATTATGAATAACAAGATACAAACAGTAAAAATATTTCTAGTTCCATTAGTTTTATGTACAGGACAGGCATATTTTTATCAAATAGAAGAGAGGTTGTAGACCATAGTGAATAAAGAATTAAAAGAATTTATTGTGGAGGGAAGGGGGGGGCAAGAGTTACATGGAGTACCAAGTACTGGGAGCAAGTAACTGTAGAGTTGAATGAGACTCAGCAGAAATGGACTACAGTTTAGAGACCATCTTTCCTACAAGGGAGTGATAACAGAGTATAGGCAAAGTGAAAGGTAAAGAGGTGTACTCAGTGAAAGACCAACCCCTGCAAGAGTTTGTAATTGAGTCTAGAGCAGAGGTTGCTGTTAAAAAAGGATAATTAGCTTGGCGGATAAAATATTGCATGTTAAGTGGCAGAATGTATCAGAGGAGGTTAGAAAATACTAGGAAGAGAAACTGGAAAGGTGCTTTACAAAAAAACAATTTGAGGCCAACTGTATGGCTCCCAAAAATACAACAAAGTCGAGAAGGTTTAGGCTTTTTGCTTGGAAGTGTTTGTATAGTTATTTTTATACCCCAAGCAGACTTCAAAGAATTTTTCATTAGGTAGATAGCAAATGTTGGAAGTGTGATGGGAGGGAGAGAGGTACTTGGCAACAGGTTTCTGGGAATGTATTAAATTGACAGATTTTAAAGATTCAATACAGTGTACTTTATAAGCTGTATTGAGGGAGCAAAAGGTTACTAAGGAAATAATTATTTTGAGCTGGGATATAGGATCTGAGTTGTCTAGACATGGACAGGCTTTACTAATGCAACTGGCTGCCAAAAAAAAAAAAATGACTGCAAATGTAAATCAAAATGTAATCCAATTGTAATTGAGGTACTGAATAGTGTAAAGGAGAGCAAATAGCTGTAGAAGAGATCTTTAGAAAAGGGTGGGAGCAGATTACTAGAAGTAAATGGAATTTCTGGAAACAGTACATGCAGAATAATATTCAGGAGGAGGTGTGAGGTTTAAATGAAGGCAGGAATTTAGCAGTGTATGTAATGTTGGAGTGAGCAATCATTGTTTTAAAACAAGGCATATTATGTATAATGCATGACAGTGAAAATGTTTACTGTGGTTTGTTTTCTTTTCCATTACTGCATGTGCACCTATGTTACTGTCTACAATGTAGGAATCTAAAAAAAGGTGTTTAAAAAGTGATTAATAGTTAAGACATGAAGAGATGAAACAAAAACAGAAATGTATGATCAATCAACAGGGAAGTGTCCTGTGGAAGTTGAGTGAAAAGAGTGCAAAAGATTTGGAAAGCTTTGCTTAACACTATTTTAAAAGAAAAGCGAGAAGTACACAATATTGGAAGAAAGTTGTGGTGGCTGTATTGTCCACAGAAGGTAAAGACCTTTCAGATCCAGCTTCACATAGATCCTTTTCAATTTTAAACCACAATTTTAAAGTTTTTATATACATATATATATATATATCAGCCAAGAGAATGGCATATATGTTACCAAAATTAATAAATACGGATTGGTGGGGTTTTGTGGAAAGGAGGCAAACGTTTGACAACATTGGTAAAACAGTTAATGTTAAGTTGTCAATCTCGCCTTCATTCTTGCTTGATGGGTTCGGAGCTGATCCTCGGCTCCGACTCGGCACTTGCTAAGCTCGAGAGTCACTTTTACCAGCTCGAGGCAGCCCCATATCCCATGATGCAAGGCGGTAAGTACCCAGATCTCGTTTGCCGCTTCGCTTATGAGGTCCTCCTTTTACCAGCTCCTGGTAAGTGATTTGCTACTTCGCTATTTTAGCCCCTTTTAACCAAAAAACCCTTTATTGTTAGTTTTAATTTAGTTTTAAACATTTTCTGACAGAAAATTTTCTGTCTCTTCTTATTTTTTTAGTCAGACTTTCTCCCATCCCACCCCCCCCTGTTAGGGTGTGTGTGTGTGTTTTTTTAGTTATACCTTTTGGTATATTTAATTTAATTTCTTTGACTGGTGTGTGTGTCTGTGTTTGCACCATGTCTAAAGAAAGGGTCTCAGGCTTTAAGAAGTGTGACTCGTGCTGTCAGAAAATGTCTCTGACAGACGGTCACACTTCTTGCCTGTACTGCCTGGGGCCTCTTCACCTGCAGGACTCCTGTGCTATTTGTCATTCTTTCAGCCAGAGAGTCCTGCAGGAAAGAAGGAATAAGTTGATTTTGAGGGGCCTTCTTGCCGGAGGGCTCTCCGGCTAAGTCGGCTCCATCCAAGACTGCTAAGTCTTCCAAGGCCCAGGCTTCTGTGTCCAAGCCTGCGGCCTCGGCTCCGACTCGTTCTGAGTCGAGATCGGCTCCGACTGGAGCCGATTCTGGCTTAACTAAGCCTTCGGCACCGATGGCTATCGGTGCCGATTCTGCATCAACCACTTCGGTGTCGGCTCCGATCGGTTCCGACCACCATGTGGCTCAGGCATCGGTGTCGGCTCGGATCGGCTCCGACACCGTTACTTTTGTGGCTGTATCGGCTCCGGCTGGAGCCGATGCATCGAGGCTACCTGTCGGCTCCGATAAGTTGTCGGCTCCGACAGGTTCAATAGTTTCATCGGTTCCGATGGCTCCTTCGAGGAAGAGGTCTAGGTCTCCTTCCTTGGAGCCGATACTCGGCTCCGGCTTCACCTCTCCTCTCGAACGGAGCCATCGGAGCCGATCTTCAAGGTCATCCAGGCTTTCTGACCATGATTTAGAGAGAGTGGTCAGTAGATTACTTAAGTCACAGGCACTGGCCTGCAAGTGTTACATAGTCCGTCTCAACAGACGGCTATTGGTCCACACCCGTTGCAGTTCCTGCTTCAACTCTACCCCAGAGCTTGGAGTTGGAGTCTTCGAATGAGTTACTGCTACGGCTGAAGGACAGATACCCCCTTCTGTTCCTTCAGCCTCTACTCTTATCTCCTCTTCGAGACCTTCCTTAGAGGGATTCGTGGCCGGGCTTCCATGGTCTCCTCCGAGGGGTGAGTGGCATCGGACCCTTGTCCGAACCCGCTCTTCCCCTTGGAGCCTCGGCCTTGGTGAGCTCGGCTCCGACATCTGCCTCGGAGACTTCCCTTTCGGTGGTCCCTGGAGTTCCTAGCTCTTCGAACGGGTTCTCCCGGACCTTCCTGGGAGGGGAGCATTCGAGGTGATGAAGAGTGTGCTGGCCACTGGTATCAGCCAGCAGTCTGTTCCCTTAGCTCCTCCCTCTGTAGTGCCTGTTGACATCTCTGCCACATCTCTTGCTACAGGACCCAGAGATCCTCCGCCTCAGGTTTCCCCATTGGGAATATCCCCTCTTCCGAGGATTCTCCTGATGTTTCGGGAGATCCTCCTAGAAAGAGGACTTGTAAGAGGAAACATATAGACTCCCCGAGTCTATCACTTCAGATACTGACTTAGATGAGTCAGAGGGATCCCCAAGATCCCCTCTGAGGATGTCTCCTTCTCAGACATCCTAGAACTCCTTAAACAGAGGGAAACTGGCCCACCAATAATCCCTCTGAGGATGAGTCAGTATACCTAGAGGCGTTTGGATCTCGGCCCTCCACCTCCTGGGTGTCTCCGCCTTCGACCCCTTATGCAAGTTATTGCCCGAAGGCGTGGGCTGCTCCTGACTCTGTAGAGCCAGTCCCTAGGAGGCCTTCAAAATTTATTACTGCCCGTGTGATAAGCAATTCCTCACTAAGGGTGTCCCCGCTGATGCCATGGTGGTGGCTGCTGCCACCAAGAAGGAACTTGCAGATCCTTCCGTGCCGTCCATCCTCCTAATAAGGACTCTAGGACCATGGATAGGTACGGTAAGCGGATGTTTTCCTCAGCGACCTTTGCTATGCTCGCTGAATTACCTATGTCACTTCACCAGACTCCAAAGGGATATCCTTAAGGAGCTAGGTGATGTTGTACAGGATCCTACAGCTGCAGGAGCTCAGGAAAAATTGCTTCGCAGCTAGGAACCCTTAATTCCATTGCAAACTCCTCCATGCGGCTTATATCATATGCTGCTGATGGAGCGAGTAGGGCCGCAGGTACAGGTGTGGCCCTTAGACGCCAAGCCTGGATGCGGCTGTGTGACTTTGCAGATCCCTTTAAGGCGTCCTTCACAAATTCTCCCTTTGATGGGTCAGCTTTGTTTGGCCCTCAAGTGAAGGAAACTTTGACCAGGTGTGAGCAGGACGGCAAGACTCTTTCTGACGTAGGAGTCCATTTTTCCACCCCTTCTAGACCTTACCCCAAAGGACAGAAAGGTGGCAAAATGTGGTTCCGCAAATCCCAAGGAGTCACGCCGGATTCACGTGGTCAGTTTACCCCTAGAGGCAGAGGGGGTAACAACAACAGACGCCACTCTAGAGGCAGAGGGGTCCAAAAACCAGGGAAACAGAGAGCCTCTCTCTGACAAGCCCTTTCAGCATCCCTGAGATGTTGCCCGGCTGTCCCTCCTTGGAGGCAGTCGGGGGAAGACTATCGCTGTACCCAGAAGCCTGGCGCTCCCTCACTCAAGACAGATGGGTACAGTCGATCATATCCGAGGGTTACAAAATTCCTTTCGAGGAAAGTCCTTTCTATCACTCAAATTCCCTTCCAGATGTACCACCCGGTCTAAGGGAAATTGCAGAGTTAGAAGTCTTAAAACTTCTGCAAAAGAGTGCTATTCAGCCAGTTACGACAGATCATTCAGAGCCGGAATCTACTCAAGGTTCTTTTGGTCCCCAAAAGACGGGAGACTGGAGACCAATATTGGATCTCAGCAGACTCAACAAGTCTGTGAGGAAGACAAGATTCCGAATGGTCACTCTTCAGTCAATTCTGCCCTTCTTACAGAAGGACAACTGGATGTGCTCAATAGATCTTCAGGATGCGTACTATCACATCAAAATCCACAGACGCTCCAGGAGATTTCTCCGCTTCCGGCTGGGGTCCAGTCATTTCCAGTTCAGAGCCCTGCCCTTTGGTCTCACTACAGCCCCAGAGTGTTCACCAAATGCATGGCAGTGGTCACGGCTCACCTGAGACGCCAAGGATTCCAGGTGTTTCCGTATCTCGACGACTGGCTCCTTTCAGCCACCACCAGGCATCAGCTTATTCAAGCCAGGGATTACACAATAAAGCTTTGTACTCTTTTGGGCATCTCGATAAACTTCAAAAAGTCATCCTTATCGCCCTGCCAGTCTATTACTTTCATAGGCGCAAACTTAGACACTGTTCGTTAGTCAGCTACCCTTACAGATCAAAGAGTTTCAGACATTCAAAGTCAAGTCAGGATCATTCTAGCCAACAAGAAAGTACAGGCCAGAATGGTTCTAAAGGTATTAGGCCTCATGGCTGCGGCCATTACTCTTCTTCCCCTGGCTCGCTTCTACATGCGCCTTCTTCAGTGGATGCTGTTCACACAGTGGTCGTACCAACAACTTCCAATGCGTCACCAGATTCTGGTGACACAGACTTGCAAAGATCATCTTGCTTGGTGGATCACATCTCCCCAGGTTCACCAAGGCAGACACTTTGTACCCCCATCCCCGGTAGCCACTGTCACCACGGATGCCTCCCTGATCGGGTGGGGGGGTCATTATCAGGGCAGGATGGTTCATGGGACGTGGCAGCCGTTCCAATACCACCTGCACATAAATGTCCTGGAGATGAGAGCAGTGCTTTTAACGTTGCAAGCCCTCAACGACTTTCTTCCCGTAGGGACAATTGCAGTCCACACAGACAACATGTCTGTATTTTGGTATATCAACAAACAGGGCGGAACCAAGTCCTACCCCTTGTGTCGAGAAGCGCTCAGACTATGGCAATGGGCAATCTCCTCTCATCAGTTTCTGGTAGCAACGCATATCCCTGGGAAAACCAACATTGTAGCGGACAGATTGAGCAGAGCTATTCTCATGCCTCACGAGTGGTCTCTCAAGCAATCTATAGCGGAAGAGATTTTTCTGGAATGGGGTCGTCCATGTTGCGATCTTTTTGCTACTCCCCAAAACAGCAAATGCCCAGACTTCTTCTCTCTCTTCCCTCTTCCAGGCCATCCCCCCAGAGACGCTCTGACCCAGGATTGGCCCCAGGGACTTCTTTATGCCTTCCCTCCATTTCCTCTGATCCCTCAAGTTATCCAGAAGGCAACCGTTTTGAGAGCCAAATTGATTCTCATTGCCCCTTACTGGCCTCAACAAGTTTGGTTCCCGTTCCTCCATCGTCACCTTTTGGTGCAGCCGTGGCATCTGGACCCAGTGCCAGATCTTCTGATTCACCAATCCGGTCAGCTGCACCGGTCTATCCCTTCTCTCAACCTCACAGCATGGTTGCTCCACTTCCTTCCTTAGCCAGGCTTCCTTTGATCTCTAACTCAGTTAGAGACATCATAGTAGCTTCTTTAAAATCCTCTACCAGGAGGATTTATGCAAGCAAATGGAAACGTTTCTCTTATTGGGCTAAGGCCAAGAGTATTGATCCTTTCACTGCCCCTGTTCAGGCAGTCCTGGACTTCTTAGCAGAGATTTTTCATGCAGGCTCTTCTTCTTCCACAGTCAGAGTTCAATTGGCTGCTATCTCGAACTTTCATGTCGGGATCGCAGATCACAATATTATGTCCCATAGGCTCTGCAGGGCCTTCTTGAAAGGAATTTTCCTGCTAAAGCCTACAATCAGGAATCCTCCTCCTCAGTGGGATCTAAATTTAGTGCTGACATCCTTGATTCTTCCCCCCTTCGAGCCAGCTGTTTCTTGTTCCCTGAAATTTCTTTCTTGGAAAACTTTATTCCTAGTGGCTATTACATCGGCCAGGAGGGTGTCTGAACTTCATGCTCTATCGGTTCGACCCCCCTATTTGGTTTTTCACAAAGACAGAGTATCATTGAGAACTAATCCGACCTTTTTGCCTAAGGTCACCTCAAAGACCAATTTAAATCAATCCATTGATCTCCCTGTATTTTTCCCAAACTATTCAGACAGAGCCGAACAAAAACTACATTATCTTGATGTCCACCGTCAACTCAGATATTATTTGGACAGAACAAAAAAATTTAGGAAATCTGATCAACTTTTTGTTTCCTATGCGGATAATAAGAAAGGCCTTCCTGTTTCTAAAGTGACCTTGTCTAGATGGCTTTCTTCGGTCATCTCTGAAATTTATCTGCTCAGGGAAAACAGCTGTGCTCAAAACCTAAAGCACATTCAACTAGGAGCTTAGCTACTTCTACAGCCTTTCAAGCTAGACTTCCTTTAGACACTATTTGTGCAGCGGCCACTTGGGCCACTCCTCATACTTTTGTTTCCCACTACAAATTGGACTTGGCCTCCAGGGACAGAGCCAGTTTTGGCTCTACAGTCCTCAAGTGTCTGTTCCATTGAGCCACCCAGGATAGAGGTGCTAGGGACGCGGTCCCATCAAGCAAGAATGAAGGCGAGATTGACAACTTAACATTAAGAAGTTATGTACCTACCATAACGTTCCATGTTAGTTGTCTTCTCTCGCCTTCTTTCTTGCGACCCACCCTCCTTCCCCAGGCCTGGACAGACCTTTCTATAAGAAATTATTATGCTGAAGACCATTCAGACCTGGTCCTTCTTCCATCCTGTAAGTTTTCTTTCTTCCTTTTGGAAGTGTTTTTATGCTTGGTGCTATTGCCCTTTGTCATCAAACGAGATCTGGGTACTTACCGCCTTGCATCATGGGATATGGGGCTGCCTCGAGCTGGTAAAAGTGACTCTCGAGCTTAGCAAGTGCCGAGTCGGAGCCGAGGATCGGCTCCGAACCCATCAAGCAAGAAAGAAGGCGAGAGAAGACAACTAACATGGAACGTTATGGTAGGTACATAACTTCTTATTATCTGAGAGAAGTAAAGTGTAAGATTATTGGTGAGTCTTAATGCAGAGAAAGCATTTAGATAGTCATCTTGGATTTTATGAATAGGGCAGTGGTAGTGTTTGTGTTTATTGATGGAGTAGTATTGTTAATAAAAGGATGTATTAGGGTTGGTGGCAAGAATTAAGGTGAAAGGTTTTGTCTCTCTGAACAGCTATTTTTCAATAGAGAAATCTTGCAAGAATGCCCTTTCCCCTCTGTTGTTTGTGTTATATTTTGAGACCTTAAGAAAGAAAACAAGGGTTTCATAAATTCAAGGATATAACTGGTGTGGTAATCAAGAAACATTAGCTTTATTTGCAGGTGATATTATTTTGTACTTGATAATTCCATAAAAAAGACATTTTGGTGGTGTTATACATTTTGAGACAGTTTCTAGTCTTAGGGGATATAAAAATTAATAAAAATAAAGTAAAAACTGTAGTGCTTAGCAGTGTACCTACATATAAATTGGTTCATCAATGCCCATAAATGGGGACATGATAATATGACATATTTAGGTGTATATATTAAAAAGAATTATGTTACAGCAGCTAAGTAAAATGGGTTATACAAAAAGGAAACTGGAAGTTTTGATTATGGATATTGGTATTAGCAAAGAAGCAGTGAAACTGTTTCTAGTCCCTTTAGACTTGTATACAACCCAGCATATTGTAGATGACAATTAGTAAAGATCTGAAGTTAAATTACGAGTGAAGAAGAGCAGGAGTTAAGTGAGATAAGCCGATTCTCTTCACAGAAGGAGGTAGTTTAGAGTTAACTGATATGAAGGGAACTTAGCTACGCAGATAAGGCTAATTTATGTAGCTGAAGTTGAAGGGTAATCAAAGCAGAAAAGGATGATTCAGCAGGTAGAGTTTGAATAATAGAGAGCTTAGGATTTTGGAAGGAAGACTTAGAATAGTAACAGTCATACAGAATATTATGAAGTATCAGAAAATATTCTGTATAACTAAGCCAACATGAGACTGGAGAAAAGAGATTTGCCAATAGGAATGTCTGTATGTAAAATATAAAAAGTTGGCAAAACCGGGCTAGACTTTATTGGAGAAAATCAGCATCTAGGGCAAATCACTCTGAAGGGGAAGGTAACAGATTGGGATGATGCTAAATAAGAGTGTGAACAGAAAATTAGAGATTGCCTTCACTGTCAGGTCTTGATAAGAGTGTAGGTAGAGAAAGGGACAGATGACTGCAGTGTGAAAGGCCAGCTCTGGTAGAGTTTTCAGTTTAACCTATAATAGAGGATGCTGTTAAAAAAGGACAGCGAGTAAAGCATATAAAATATGTATGCTAAGTATAAAATGTAATCATAGAGAGGTAAAAAGAATCCTAAAAAGGGAATAGAAACTCAGTCTACAAAGGAACTTTGGGAATAAATCTGTAGGGCTCTCTATTGTGCTGCAAAGTATAGAAGGTTTAAGATTTATACATTGAAGTGTTTGCACAGATATGTTTATACCCCAAGTAGACTTCAGAGGATTTTTCCTCTAGTAGAAATTAAATGGAGATGTGATGGGAAGAGAAAGGTAATTGGGAACACATGTTTTGGGAATGTAAATAGTTGGCAAACTGAATAAATTCCTTATAGAGTACTTTGACAGAAATGTCGGGAGGACAGATGGTAATAACTGAAGGAAATAATTATTTTACCCTGGGATGTAGGATCTGCGTTGCTTAGGCATAGCATGATCTTAAGTTTAATGCTATGGGCTGTTAAAAAGCAGTTATAGAAAACAGAAATCAAAATCTATACCCTCTGCTTTGGACATTTCAGGCATAAGGGAGATAAAGGAACTGGAAGAGGGAGCTTTAGAAAAGGGAAGGAGCAGATTTAACAGAAATGTATTTCACCTTTGGTTACCAGGTCAGTGCTCTGGACCAAGGACCTTTTCATGAATGACACAGATCAAAAGGCAGAAAGCAAAATAGTAATTACAGTTTAAAAAAAACATAATGAAAACTGTTATTACGGTTTTTCTTTATTTTTTTTAATATAAATGAACTCTGGTTGCAATTTAAAATATGTTGTTTTACTAAAGGTATTTAAAAATACAAGAAGCTTAGGTGCAAATGTGGTCTTATCACACTGTCCAGAAATACTAAACTATAGCAAATGGGACAAGAGCAGACATATTACTTTAGTGACTGGGTTGCATATGTTCTGGATACTGAGAAACAGGTAGAATCTGGATGTGTATTGATGCTGGAGTTTAAACCTCTGCCTGTGACAGCTTTCTTGTGGTGCAAGAAGTGACTTTAGTAAGAGTTGCCAAACAGGTCTAGATTTAGGAGGCATTTATTGTGATAAATGAGCCATATACTTGATGAATCAGTCGTTCTTTAGAATGCATGTCATGTCCTCTTTCATTTTCTTCCCTCCTCTAGAATCAGTGAAGGTTCTGACTCCTCTTTTGTCAAATATTTCTTACTAAGAAAGGGTATTACTCAAGCTTGTGCCATAAGTTCAAGTTCTTGGAGATTGAATCATTTTATCTAGTACAAAAAAGGCACTGATACCTCTTCTAGCAGAAGTAAGCTGATTTTAAAACCCAGACATGAAGGATGTATCTTCACATTTATTACAGCCTGTTTAAAGAAAATGTCAGGTGTGAAGTTTTGGAGTTGGTGGTTTGTCCTTAGAATGACAAGAGTTACATTTCAGTTTCTGATAGTGGATGCTTCTCTGTAAAAACAAGGAACCTTGTATCAGCCACTTTAGGTTGATGGTAATTTGACAAGAAGTGCAAGCTTTTCAGTGTTACTTGATGTGTCAGGCCAAGTTCACCACATTGCATCAGCAGACAAGTGGGGGTGGTCAGCATCTTACACAGGAGGAACAATTTTGTATGGAATCAGGAAGTCCGTAAAGAAAAGCATTTCTTTTGGACTAACATTTGCCTGATGCTTTAAATATTCTTGCAGACATACTTCACAGATGTCTTCTGAGAGGCATCTCCATCAGGACTTCACACAAACACATTTCATTCTTTGGGGGGAGCCAAAAATGGATTGTTTTGGCATAGATGAAAACAGAAAGCTTTCAGCATTTTGTTCTCTCGGTCTGCATCCTAGTCTGTTTTCATTTCTTATCCACGTCAGGGAAAGAAAAAGTCTATAAATCAACAGCAAAATAAAAACAGATTCTTATCCTTTTGACAGAGAAGTGTTTCATTTTCCATGATAGGCAGTTTTCCAAAAGACTTCCCTTACCAGTTTTTATGAATCTGAC
The DNA here is from genome assembly GCF_019279795.1 of Protopterus annectens. Classification (NCBI taxonomy): domain Eukaryota; kingdom Metazoa; phylum Chordata; order Ceratodontiformes; family Protopteridae; genus Protopterus; species Protopterus annectens. Next base: position 827,410,592 of record NC_056727.1, on the reverse strand, counting down.
AATAAGCTGTGTTTTCCAGAGTGTGGATGTTCTGCTTGCCCCTACAGTGCTCTAGTTGCATGCGTGCCTTGTGAAATTGTAGGGGCGTCTAGGTTTGGAATTTTGGAGGAAGTCTCAGAAGTTCTTCTGGCAGGCAAAAAGTAGCAGTTTGCATTTTATTTCAACAAACTATGAACTTCAGGTTCTTTCAGGCTGAGTTTTCATAAAGATTGATTAACATTAATAACTAATCAAAAGTGGTTTCTCGTTTGTCCTTAGCCAATTTTTTTTTTTTTTGTTAATGAGTTTTCCATGTAAGTCAAATTCTGGAGAGGGCATTTTGAATGAATTGAATTTCGGGAGCCCCTTGGCATTCAAGGTCAGAAGAACTGCAGGCTTTAGTAACTCTAAAAACTTTTTATTGATAAAGTTAGGGAAAGAGAACCTTAATAACCATACTGTTGTCTTACGGTTGGCAAGTTCTATTAATTCGTCTTCTTCTCTAGCTGTAGATGGTTGTTAGTACCAGCTGAGGCCTTTTAAACTAATTTTTTGTTGTCTTCAGTCTATTTCAGATGGCTTCTGTGACTGTAACCTGGTGTGGCAAACATAACTTCATTAAATTTTATTCCTTGATATTAGAATTCAAGAGTAAGTTAGGCTTCGCTAAAGTAATTTTAATGGCCTTCTTTGATGAAGCTTCTGTTTCTAATAATGTTCTTCATTTAACATTGGTAACGTAAAAATGTGGTTGTTTTAGAAAAAAAAGTTTTTCATTTTATGGGAGTGCTCTGTGTAGCTGATTTCATTTCATAGAGATCTTGAGTTATGGGAGATGACCATTTTAGTTATATTTCTGTATCCAGCTCACACTGTTTCTTTATCACCACCCTTACCTTAACTCAATTCATAGGTTCATAGATGTGTACTAGGCTAATGGCACTGGAGCCTTTACAAGCCTAGTCCATAGGATTACCCTGGCATCGTGCCACCCGACCTTAGTTCCCAGTGCCTCTGTCGAGTAGAACCACTGGAGTGATCCTGGGGGTGAATTTTCTATTTCCCATCCAGTCATCAATATTTCTCTTGGAGGGCCAGTGAGGTGCTCTGTTTGACATGTATGGGAAGTCTATTCCATAGCATGGGCAGTCTCTGGGTTATGAACCTGGCCCTCCAGCACTTTCTGTTGATTGTGGTAATCAGATTGAGGTCTCTTGAGCGTGTGGTGCAGAGGGATTGGGATTTCTTTAGAAGTAGCATTTCTAACAGAGCTGGGTCAGACATGGCTTTGTAAGTCGAGCAGAGATCGCCTCTAAGTAGGCAACATGAGACAGAGAATAGTTGGAGTTTTTTGAGTCTGTCCATATAGGACAAGTGTTTAATGCTTAGAATCCTCTTTGTGAGGTACTTTTGCCACCTCTCCAGTTGTTGCAGGTGTTTAGTGTGGTACATGCCAAACGGGGCATTATACTCATTGATTGGCCTAATGAGGGAAGAGTAGAGGGAGACAGTGAACTCTTTCTTCCTGGATCCAAAACCCTTAGTAATGAGATGTGCCACGTAGAAGGACTTTCTGAACACAGTGGCAAAGTGGTCAAAAGAGAGGTTGCTGTCAACCTGTGTTCCCAGATATCTTATAACGCCTTCTGTGTTCAGTGGACTACCATCAATGTGGTAATTCATGGGAACCTGTTTTTTCCCAAAGGGGATGACTACACGTTTTTTGGCATTAAGCTTAAGGCCATGGTTCTGACACCAGTCATTGGTCTCAGTGAGGCCTTTCTGTAGGATGTCAGCATCACTTGGGGAGTTAATAATAGCTCCCAACTTGCAATCATCTGTGAACTGCAACAGAGTCCCTTTGTGTTGGCCTGGACTTCAGAGAAGTAGATACCAAACAGGAGAGGACCCAGGATCGAACCCTGTGGGACTCCACTTGTGACTGGTCAGCAGTCTGACTTGGAGTCAGCTACTTTCACACTGTGGGTTCTATATGTGAGCCAGTTTGCAACCCACCTAGTGATATAGGGGTTGATGCCTAGCTTAGTGAGTTTTTGTATGATTCCTGAGTGGGGAATGGTATCAAAGGCCTTGGCCAGATGAAGGTAGGTTGAATGAACCACCTTGCCTTCATCCACAGCTCTGGTGACTGACTCAAAGAAGTTGACCAGGCATGATCTACACTTCACAAAACCAAACTGTGTGGGATCCAGAGTTTGGAGATTCCCTATATCCTTGTTTATTAGATCCATGATGATGCGTTCCATAGCTTTGCATATCAGACTCGTCAGGCTAATGGAGCGATAATTCCCAGGGTCTGTAGTCGCTCCTCCTTTGTGGAGAGGGATGACTGTAGCAGTGTGCCATTCGGTAGGGACAAAGCCTGAGGTGAGGGTGTGATTGAACAGGGCACACAGGTGAGGTGCCAGTTCACTCTGTAGTTCTTGTAGAACACAGCCAGGGATATTGTCAGGTCCCACAGAAGCTGTATTCTTGGCCTTGGATAGTGCTGTTTTAACCAGTGCAGCAGTAATACTAGGTGCCTGGCAATCTAGTGGTATTGTGATTGGCCCTTTTGGGGGGGGGGGTAACGTTGGCACTGATTCTGTCGGCCAGTATATTGGCAATATCTGTTGGCTCGGCATACGAGGTACCAGTAGTAGCTCAAAGCAAATCTGGGTATTGCCATGGAGATTCTTTGCATAACTATAGAAGGTGTTATGATTGTCTTTACTATCTACTGCAATTCTGTTTTCATAGTTAATTTTAGAGGATTTGATGAGGGATCTCAACTTTTTGTTGAGGCTGTTAAGGGAGTTTTGCCAGTCTTTGGACTTTACCTTATTCCACATCAGTTTCCTCCTCCTGTTGTAGAGTTTGTTTATGGCAGGGGACCACCAGATTGTCTTCCTTTTTTTGGAGGAGAGCGTCTTGGTTCTATTGGGTGTGGCGAGATCCATCCATTTGTGTATGTGTTCATACAGTGCATTGGTGAATGATTCAGCAGTCATGCAACTATTCTCCATTTGCATGGGTGCCGTGAAGTTAGCCACCTCTGTTTTTAGAAGCCCAAAGTTAACCTTGGAGAATTTTTTCATGGTGGTTGCCTTTTGGGGAGGGGGGGGGGTGGATTTCCAAGGTGATTAGTTTGTGGTCTGATCTAACCAGAGAGGAGTTGACTGTTGGTGTAGAACAGTGGTCCCCCATGTTAGTAATGAACAGGTCAAGGATGTTGCTACCTCTATTGTGGGTAACGAGCTGGTCCAGGACACTGGAATTAATGAATTCCAGGAAACGTACATGAGTAGTTTTCCCAGTTAATGGAGGGGTAGTTTAAGTCACCCAGTATAAGAGTGTTAAGTTGGACCCGAATATTCTCCAGGGTGCTTGGGAATGTGGAGTGTAACTCTTGGGACTTGGTTGGGGACCTATAGCAGGCTACGACCTGAATCACTGTCTTACCCAGTGTTAGCTGCACCTGAAGTATCTGTGATGCGTTATGTTGGGCTACCAGTCTGGAGGTGTGCACATCCTGTACGACTGTGGAAACACCACCACCATTGAAGCTTCAGTCCAAGTTCTGGGGCCGAAAGGTGTGGAATGAGTTATAGCCTGGTAGTGCAGGGGTGCTTTCTGCTACCTTGAGCCAGGTCTCTGTTACAGCACAAATGTCTATGTTCTCCATTTCAAGGAGTGCTTCGACTGAGTGCATTTTGAGATTTAGACTTCTAGCGTTGAGCAGCATGACCCACAGATTGCATTTGTTTGTAGCTTTTATGGTGGTAATTTGGTCTTTGGAACACCGCCTAAAAAAAGGCACTATAGGGGTGGCAAGAGCCTTGGCCAGTATCCGGAAGCCCATGGGTGACAGATGCAGGCCATCTCTGGCAAAGCATCAAGGTCTGTCAGTCATGTCATCCCAGGCAGACAGATACTGGATCCCCTTAGAATGACACTAGAAACTTAGTCAGTTGAAATCAGTCATTTTCTGCTTGTACTGGTATCATTCTGGGTGATGGTAAGATGCTGCTCAGGGCTAGGGTCATACCCATCTGGGCTACATAATCCTAGAGCTCCTCCATGTCTCTTTTAATGTAGTCCAGGGAAGTACTTCTCAGGTCATTCACACCCACGTGTACAATGACAGAGTCTTATTTGTACCTGTTGTTGAGGGACCTGAGTGTGTGCATTATGTGGTGGATCCTGGCACCTGACAGGCAGCTGACTGTTACTTTCTCCTTATTCAGCCTAGTGAGTGGGACATCAGTGTGCCTCACTATCGAGTCACCTATGACTAGTGTGTTGGACATGCTGTTTTGCCGTAGGGGGTTTGGTTGAGTGGCACATTGTTTAGGAGAGTTATGTGTCTCATGATTAGTGTTGTGTTGTGGTGGTCAAGTGCGTTTCTGCCTTAGAGGTCTCTGCTGTTTGGGTAGATTTTTATTGAGAACCACCCCGTAGGTGAGTGTGTGGTTTGTGTTTTTATATGAAGGCAGTGCTGGTATGTGATCCGGAGGACTATGTGTTCCATGTCGTGTGGTGCAAGTGTTGACCTTCTCCTCTTGACCAGCTATTCTGGTCTTGGTTGGAGAGTACATGTTTTCCAGTTTGGATATATAAGTGCATCTCTCGCAAGTCTGAGTTTTGGGAGATAAGAGGAGAAGGTTGTCTGTGAACATGAGACATTTGCTGCATTGCCTCAGGATGCCCAAGTTCACCAGGTTAATAGGAGAATGCACAGGGAAATGACCTTTAGACATGCCGGGAGGGGTGGGCATTAATAATAAGTACTGGAGGTGTTTCTTTGTAGAACATTTAGTGCTGGTAGCACTTTTGTGTGCTACAATAATTCCTACAAGAAGTCTGGGAAAGTGCTAGACTAATAAGCTAGTAAAACTGCAGGAGAGGAGGGGATCTAGCAGATCTAAGAGAAAAATTGAAGAGCAGATTTTGGCACCACTCAGAAGCTTACAAATAGTTCTGGATACAGCAAATCTGTATCTGGACTAGAGTAGTTACAGGAAAGGCAGGAAACAAGTAGAAATGCAAGCTTTTAAAACAGAAAGTTGAAAGAGATGAAAAAACTGCCCAAATGGCCAATAAACTACAATTTCTGGGCCAGAAACACTCCTCTTGTGGTAGATAGGCTACCTAGTGATTACCACTCCCACTGATAAGCTAGAAGGCTTCCCTCCAACATAGAAAGGCTTGTGGGCCTCAGAAGCTTACATACAATCCTGGGTACAGCAAATCTGTATCTGGACTTAGCTAGTTATAGGAAAGGTGGGAAACAAGCGCAAATGCGGGCTTTTAAACCAGAGAATTCCTGCTATTCTCTTTTGAACGGGATTTTTTTCTTGAAATTATGGGAGAACACTAGCAGAATAGGGAATAGAATTTGAGAGTTGCTGAACCTTTTAATATTATATTACTGGAAGATATACAGCATAAGAACATTTGAAAAACGTGAGAATAGTAACAGCATAGTGGTTAGAAGACAGTTTTTGTGCAACTGTTCAAGATAAGCTAGCAAATCAAACAGCAAGATCAAGTATTTTGTTAATTCATTGCAGTTGTTTCATTGTATAAGACTTTGTTTAGTATGCCAGATTGTGAGGAATGTATGACAGCTTGCTTGTAGGTAGTGAAAGAGATAGCTTGTTTTTTTTGTTTTTTTTTATTTCTCCAAAACGTTTGGGTTACTAATATTATGATGGGAATGGATCCCATTCCTAAGTCAAAGTATGGTTAAAGTTCATGAAATTAGTATTGATGTTCTTCATCTCACATTGCTGCAGTCCTTACACTTGGGTAGTCCGCTGTCCTCGGTCGGCCCGAATATCAAAGTATAAGGCTGACGTCGGTCAGGGCGCATTTGACTGACGTCAGAACGTCAGGGTACAAATGCGCATGACCGCCATATCCTCAGTCTTTTTTGCCGCATGGTCCGATGCAGAAGCAGTGTTGCAAGTGCCGGTTGGCGTTCTGAGATTTTTCGATTTAGAAGTTTCAGACCGAGTTCAAAGTTGGCTAAGTACGCCGTTGGGAATATTTTACTTTTTCTTGCCTCAGTCATTTACCGGATGTCAGAAAAAGTTAATAATTGCATTTCTTGTGGGAAACAGATACCGCATAAAGATTATCATACTTTGTGTATTCCTTGCTTAGGGCCTGAGCACGACGTTGTTGGCTGTTGCTCTTGTGCTAGATTTAATAAACGCACTATAAAGAGAAGGTTGGATTGTGCGAGGTTAGTCTTTGGGAAGCGGTGTAACTATAAAATGCCGCCGGATGCTCCGACGCCCGCTTCTTCAAAGAAGCGCAAGGACAAGGCAGTTAAGCCTAGGCTAGAAGAACCGTCTGTACCAGACGCCGGTTCTTTAGAGGTGTCGGTGGAGCCGTGGCTCCACCGAGGTTTCTTTGTGTTCCCAGGGGAGACCTTGTTATTACAAGATGTGGCCTCTCAGGAGACTAGTCAGGCTGAGGGGGCTTCTCATGTTACTATATTCCCCTCCCTTCCTACGGTGGCTAGGCCCTCTCCTTCTGTTTCAAAGGCTTCCCCCAGGGGCAGGCCAGGTTTAGCTTCAGTTAGTGTTACCCCTAGCTCTTCAGGTACTGTGCCCAAGAAGCATATGCTTAAAATGGCAGAAGATTTGATTACTTTGATCAGGGTTCTATGCCCCTCCTGATAAGAGGCCCAGGGTGGAGCCTGAGCTGGGGGTTTTGAGCAGGCTTCAGATGTTTTCGGGTCTTCGGCTGAAGACTTGCAGGAGTACTCTCCTTATTCTGATTCTGATGTGGATGATTCTACTCCTTCTGCTACTCCTCCTGAGGATTTTTCTTTTTCAGAAACTCTTCATTCCATGAGGGAGCATTTTCAGTGGGAAGGTCAGGACTTCTCTGATTCTAGAAAAAGGCTTAGGGAATTTCTGTTGTTACCCCAGCATAGGCCTTTGGCTATACCTCCTGTTTTGGATGTAGTGGAAGATGTTTTTATGGAAGCTTCTCTTAATCCTGATTCTTTGCCTCCTGCTCCTGTTAAGCCGGATGGGTATTACAGGGTGCCTGAAGCTCATAAGTATCTTTTTAAGAGTCCTAGGGCAGACCCAGAAACTGTTAGCCATGGGCCTAAAGGTGTTAAGGCTTCTGTTGTTAAGAATCCGGTTCCTGCAGACAAGGAGGCTAGGGCCTTGGATAGATGGGGCAAGAAAGTCTATACTTCTTCCACTCTTGCTATGAGGGCTCTGAATTGCCAGTTTCACATGTTGAAATACCAAAATTATCTCCTTTCACAATTGAAATCTAAGGTTGATGCTCTGGCAGTAGGTATTGATTGTAAGGAGTTGCAAGATTTAGTACATGTTTCTGAACAGGTGGGTAAGCATTCTTTGCAATGTGGTTTTGATGCTGTACAGGCCTCGCCTAGGGTGGCTGCCACTGGGTCAGTTCTTCGCAGGCACGCCTGGCTGAGGGATCAGAATTTGTCTGAACATGTTAAAACAAGGATTTTAGATGCTCCTTTACAATCTGACGTGTTGTTTGGTCCTCCTGTTGAGACAGTTTTAAAGAAAATGGAAGACAAGGCTAAGTCTATGCAGACTGTTAAAGATTTTTTGCAGGTCCAGCCTCCAAAGTTTAGTAGAAATTGGCCTACTACAGGGTGGACGTATCCTTCTTATGATTCACAGTCTAGGGGTAGATCTAGACGTGGTAAGGGCAGAGCTCAGGGCTCTTTCAGGCCTAGAACAGGGAGTTCTCCTGCACAGGCTTCGGTGAGGGCAGGGGTCAGTCCTTTCGTAAGCAGACCCAATGACCTACCTTTTCAGCTGCCAGAGCCTGCTCGCCTGGCAGCACCTTTGGGGGGAAGGTTGGCACTTTTCAAAGAAAATTGGAGTTTAATTACCCAGGACAGATGGGTATTGGATATCATACACCACGGCTACAGGTTTTATTTCCATACCTTGCCTCCTTTCAAAGGCATGCCAGACGTTCCTCCTCAACAAAGAATAGAGGCTCACAAACAGGTTTCTCTGTTGCTCCGACTAGGGGCCATACAGCCGGTCCCTCTGCCAGAAGTGGGCCTAGGATTTTATTCTCGCCTGTTCCTAGTACCAAAGAAGGGGAACACGTGGAGACCAATTTTGGATTTATCTATCCTCAACACTTATCTGGACATTCCCAAGTTCAAAATGTTGACGTTGCAGCAGCTTTTACCTCTGCTGGGCAAAGATCATTGGATGGTAACTTTGGATCTCAAGGAGGCTTACCTTCATGTTCCTATCAGACTAAGTTGCAGAAAGTATCTGCGTTTTCGAGCTGGGACTTCTCACTATCAGTTCTCTGCATTGCCCTTTGACTTATCTACTGCGCCCAGAGTGTTCACGAAAGTTCTGGCTCCAGTGATAGCTTTCTTCAGACTAAAAGGAATACAGATCTATCCTTATTTGGACGACTGCCTAATTCTGGCTCAAGGAAGAGAAGAGCTTCTTCATCATTTGGAATATGTGATAGCAGTGCTAAGATGCCTAGGGTATTCTGTGAACGAAATAAAGTCCAGTCTAGTACCCTCTCAAGACATGTGCTTTCTGGGTGTGAGACTGAATACAGCATCCCAGATGGCCTTTTTAACCCTGGACAAACAAAAGAGTCTATCCCTTTACTTCCATCAACTATCTCATCAGTCCGGGCTGAATGCCAAACTGCATATGAGGAAGCTACAATGGTATCTCAAAAATGTATGGACACAGCACTGCCAGGATCTGGACACTGTCATTCAAATAATACCTTGCATTCAAAAGGAATTTTTGTGGTGGGCTCAGGAATGTCACCTAAACAAGGGACTCTCTGTGACCCGGCCAGAGGCGAGTCAGATTTTAACGACAGATGCCTCAGACAAAGCTTGGGGAGCTCATCTAAATGGAAAGTGGATACAAAACAAGTGGCCTGTCAGACTACAACATCTACATATCAACATGAAGGAGATGTTAGCAGTCCAGTTTGCATTAATTGCTTTCAAGGAGTTACTTCTTCCAGGGCAGGTGTTGATTCTAACAGACAACACAACTGTCATGTGGTACATCAACAAGCAAGGGGGAACACATTCTTATCCTCTATGCAGGCAAGCAATGATTTTGTGGGAGACTGCTCTCAGTTTACAGCTCAATCTTCAGGCAAGGTTTCTGCCAGGAGCACAGAACTCCCTAGCAGATGTGTTGAGCAGACGAATTATGGATCCCCACGAGTGGAAATTGGATCCTCATGTATTTCAGAAATTGACAGTGTCCTGGGGAACTCCAGACATAGATCTGTTTGCTTCTCCACTGAACCATCAGCTGCCAAGGTTTTGCACAAAAAGGTTTCATCCCACAGCTTGGAAGGTGGATGCTCTTTCTTTCAATTGGAGCAATCTTCATATGTATGCCTTTCCACCTCTGCCTCTCCTCCCAAAGGTACTTCTAAAGGTCAGACAGGACAAGCCAAGGATGATTTTAATAGCTCCGGATTGGCCTCGACAACACTGGTACCCATTGTTGAGAAGTCTGGTACGGAAGCCTCCATGGCTTTTGCCTTCGATTCCACACCTGTTGTCGCAGGAGGACAGCCATTTGCTAAATGTCAAGCTTCACTCTCTGCACCTAACAGCCTGGCATATTCTGTTTTGAACCATAGTGGGCCTCCACTTCCTCAGCAAGTTTTGAATGTTATTTTGGAAGCTAGGAGGCCTAGTACAAGGAAAGTGTACGCAGACAAATGGAAGAGATTTTTGTTTTGGAGTGCAGCAAAAGATTTTGATGTTTCTGAGCCTAATTTGTGTGTGGCTCTTCAATATCTTACTGAGTTACTAGACAAAGGTTTATCTTTCTCTTCTATTAAAGTTCATGCTGCAGCAATTTCAGCTCACTATGATTGCAACCCACCATTGTTTTCTCATCCTTTGTTCAAGCAATTTCTTAGAGGGGCAAAGAATATAAGACCCCCACGAAGAGCTCCTACTCCTGCTTGGGATCTCAATTTTGTGTTGGAGAAACTCACTCTACAACCTTTTGAGCCTGCAGCTACTGCTGAGTTGAAATATTTATCATGGGAGACTGCTTTTTTGTTGGCCATTACCTCTGCAAGAAGGGTTTCTGAATTACAGGCCCTTATGGCGGTTGAGCCTTTCTTGATTTTCCATAAGGATAGGGTATCATTACGTACTAATCCTTCCTTTATGCCTAAGGTGGTTTCTAGTGTGGCTTTAAACCAAACTATTCATTTGCCTACTTTTTATGCAAATCCCCAAAATAAAGGGGAAAAGATTTTGCACACTTTAGATGTCCACAGGCGGTTGCGTTATTATTTGGACAGAACTAAAGGTTTCAGGCAGTCTCAGCAGTTGTTTGTTTCTTTTGCTTTGAGTTCTCAGGGCAAGCCTGTATCAAAACAAACTATTTCTAAGTGGATTGGGTTTTGCATTGCTTTCTGTTATTCCCATCATGGCAAGGTGATTCCAGCTGGGATTAGGCCTCATTCCACTAGGGCTACTGCCACTTCAACAGCTTTTTTGAGGGGAGTGGCAACCAAGGATATTTTGGAGGCTGCTACTTGGAGTTCTGTGCATACTTTCTCTAAGCATTATCACCTGCCACTTTACTCTAAGTCCAGGGCTGGTTTTGCCACTGCTGTTTTGCAGGGCATTTTGGCAGCTCCTGCTTCCTTGTAGTTAGCCATCCTCCCTTACCTCTGCTTTGGGATTCTACCCAAGTGTAAGGACTGCAGCAATGTGAGATGAAGAACATAGTACAGTTTTGTACCTACCATAAATGTAGATGTTCGAAGATCCACATTGCTGCAGTCCAATTTACCCTCCCTCCTTCCCCTCTGTAGTTAGAGGTGGTTGTGTGGGTTGGGTTGTACATTTTGTGTATATTGTATATATTGTACATATAGTTAGTGCAAGGGTGGTTGTTTGGTTGTTTGCTGTCTTTTGGTTTTGACCTTTATTTTTAGGGTCTTCTGACATCTGGGGCAAGAAAAGACTGAGGATATGACGCCGGTCATGCGCATTTGTACCCTGGCGTTCTGACGTCAGTCAAATGCGCCCTGACCGACGTCAGCCTTATACTTTGATATTCGGGCCGACCGAGGACAGCGGACTACCCAAGTGTAAGGACTGCAGCAATGTGGATCTTCGAACATCTACATTTATGGTAGGTACAAAACTGTACTTTTCAATCTTTGATTATGATGGGAATGGATCCCATTCCTAAGTCAAAATATGGTTAAAGTTCATGAAATTAGTATTGTTTCAATCTTTGATGTCAGCCAAAAGTGTTCTTCGCAGCACCCGCAATGTGTCCAGTAATGACTCCTTCTGCAATTCGTATGAAGTTGCATGGATTGGTAACATATCTAAATATGATTGTAGATTCTTTTTTAGCTTTTCAGTGAGGGTTATGCATTGTTTCATAAGGTACTTGGTGATCTGTAACATCAGGGATCCATCAGGTAATGTTAGGGACTCTTGATGCAGCCTGTGGTTAGGATCATCTTCCTCACCATACAGAATTCTGCATTTGTCCTGGAAGCTCCAGTGCATACTGTGAAATGTCACACTCTAAGCAGAAACACCTATCCACTAAGTTGGCTAGTTCTTTTCTGTCACTCAGTCAGTTTAGATTTCATCAGTCAGGCATATTATTGAAAAATTCTCACATTTGTTTGACTGGATTCCTATCTATCACACTGCACCCACATTGCCTGTACAGTACTGGGGTAGAAAGTGGTATGAAGTCATACCTCTCAACCTCTTAGTTCAAAAAATCTGGACAAAGCTTGACATAATAGGGAGACAAAGGCCCAAAAATAGGGACAGATTTTAAATATTGCTCCTATAAACTTAGAAAGTTGCTAGAATAAGAGGGTTTGTGTTGATATGCATTTTATGAAGGATTTGAAGTCTGAAACTCAAATGTGTCATTATTTAGTGATTTCAGGCCTCAGATCATCCCGTGATTTGCCAGAAAACCACATATTTTATGAGGAACAGAAAAAATATGAGGCAAAAGTCTGGACATTCTGCGAAAATCTGGACAGCTGAGAGATATGTGCAAAATGCTTCCTAAGTGACAGTGGTTTGACACTGTCTCCTGCAGATGTCAGACAGAGAGCAAGAGCAGTTTTTGGCCTACCTTACTGCCAGTAGGATAGTTTCTTTTATTTATTTCTTTGTTGCCCAGTGTGGTCTGACTGAGGAGAAAAGCTTCATCTAACACAATCTTCTGGGCTTTTTCCTTTTGGTTGACTGTAATCTAACACAATCTAACATTGATAAAGTCAGATGTTATGTAGTCCTATCTTGCCTACATTCTTACCCGTGGGTTCGGAGCCGAATATCGGCTCCGACTCGGCCGATTATACTAGCTCGAAGTCTTTCATTGGCTGGACTAAGCAGGTATCCCATGGTGTACTGCTCCATATCCCCAGATCTCGTTTGCCGCTCGTGTAGCTCGGATGTGGTCTCTCTTGGCTGTGGCTAAGTACCTTTTGTTTCTTGATAAAGAAAAGTTTTGATTTACATAAAAAGCTATTTTCATAGCTATTTGTCTAGATTTGTCTATAGTTGTCTAGTATAGGATTGTGATTGTGCATTTGTTGTGTGGTATCCCTCTTACTGTTCCTCGGGTTAGGCCCATTTCAGTTAGAAGGCCTAGATGTTCTTCATTCCACATTGCTGCAGTCCTAACTATTGGGTAGTCCGCTGTCCCAGTCGGCCCGAATACCAAAGTATATGGCTGACGTCGGTCAAGGCGCATTAGACTGACGTCAGTACGTCAGGGTACTAATGCGCATGACCGACGTCATATCCTCAGTCTTTTTTGCCGCATGGTCCGATGCAGAAGCAGTTTTGCGAGTGCAGGTTGGCGTTCTGAAAGTTTCTGAAGTCAGAGTTTCAGACCGAATCAAAGTTGGCTAAGTACCCCGTTGGGGAATATTTTGTTTTTTCTTGCCTCAGTATTTAACCGGATGTCAGAAAAAGTGAATAACTGTATTTCTTGTGGGAAACAGATACCTCATAGGGATTACCATACTTTGTGTATACCTTGTTTAGGGCCTGAGCACGACGTTGTTGGATGCCGCTCTTGTGCTAGATTTAACAAACGCACTATTAAGAGAAGGTTAGACTGTGCCAGGTTAGTTTTTGGGAAGCGTTGTAATTATAAAATGCCGTCGGATGCTCCGGCGCTTCGGCCAAAAAGCGCAAGGACAAAGCAGCAAAGCCTAGAGTGGAAGAACCGACAGTCCCGGACGTCGGTTCTTTAGAAGGCTCAATAGAGCCGGAGGTTCTGCCAGGAGTTTCTTTGGAGTCTCAGGGAGAGACTTTACTGTTACAGGATGTGTCCTCTCAGGAAGTAGGCCAGGCTGAAGGGGCTACTCAGGTGGCTGTTCTTCCCTCTCTTCCTAAGGTGGTTAGAGCCTCCCCTTCTGTTTCCAAGGCTTCTTTGAGAGGCAGGCCAAGTTTATCTTCAGTGGGGGTTTCTCCTAGTGCTTCAGGGTCTTTGCCTAAGAAACATATGCTTAAAATGGCAGAGGATTTGATTACTATGATTAGAGGTTCTATGCCCCCTCCTGATAAGAGGCCTAGGGTCGAACCTGAGTTTGAGAGTTTTGAGCAGTGTTCGAGGCTTCTGAGTCTTCGGCTGAAGACTTGCAGGAGTATCCTCCTTATTCTGATTCTGATGTGGATGATTCTACTCCTTCAGCTTCTCCTCCTGAGGATTTTTCATTTTCAGAGACTCTGCATTCCATGAGGGAGCATTTTAAATGGGAAGGTCAAGATTTCTCTGATTCCAGAAAAAGGCTTAGGGAATTCTTGTTTTACCCCAGCATAGGCCTTTAGCTATACCTCCTGTTCTGAATGTGGTGGAAGATGTTTTTGCAGAGGCTTCCTGAATCCTGATTCTTTGCCTCCTGCCCCAGTTAAACCGGATAGGTACTATAGGGTGCCTGAAGCTCATAAGTATCTTTTAAGAGTCCTAGGGCAGACCGAAACTGTCTCTCAGGGGCCTAAAGGTGTGAAGGCTTCTGTTGTTAAAAATCCTGTCCCTCCTGATAAAGAGGCAAGGGCTTTGGATAGATGGGGAAAGAAAGTGTATACTTCTTCCACTTTAGCCATGAGGGCGTTGAATTGTCAGTTTCACATGTTAAAATATCAGAATTATCTCCTTTCACAATTGAAGTCTAAGGTGGATGCTCTGGCAGAAGGTATTGAGTGTAAAGAGTTGCAGGATTTAGTTCATGTGTCTGAACAGGTGGGTAAGCATTCCTTGCAATGTGGTTTTGATGCTGTGCAGGCCTCCTCGAGGGTGGCTGCCACTGGTTCTGTTCTTCGTAGGCATGCCTGGTTAAGGGATCAGAATTTAGCTGAGCATGTTAAGACAAGGATTTTGGATGCTCCTTTACAGTCTGATGTGTTGTTTGGTTCGCCTGTGGAAGCAGTTTTAAAGAAAATGGAGGACAAGGCTAAGTCTATGCAAACTGTTAAGGATTTTTTGCAGGTGCAGCCTCCGAAGTTTAGTAGAAATTGGCCTACTAAGGGATGGACATATCCTGCTTATGATTCCCAGTCTAGGGGTAGGTCTAGGCGTGGTAGGGGCAGAGCTCAAGGTTCTTTTAGGCCTAGAACAGGGAGTTCACCTGCTCAGACTTCTGGTGAGGGCAGGGGTCAGTCCTTTCGTAAACAGACCCAATGACCTACCTTTTCAGCTGCCAGTACATTCTCACCTGGCAGCACCTTTGGGAGGAAGGCTGGCTCTTTTCAAAGAAAATTGGGATTTAATTACCCAAGACAGATGGGTTTTGGATATCATTCACCACGGTTACAGGTTTTATTTCCATACCTTGCCTCCTTTCAAAGGCATGCCAGACATTCCTCCTCTACAAAGAAAAGAGGCTCACAAGCAAATTTCTCTGTTGCTCCAAATAGGGGCCATTCAGCCAGTTCCTGTGCCAGAAAGGGGCCTAGGATTTTATTCTCGCCTGTTCCTAGTACCAAGAAGGGGAACACGTGGAGACCAATTTTGGATTTATCTATCCTCAACACTTATCTGGACATTCCCAAGTTCAAAATGTTGACGTTACAACAGCTTTTACCTCTGCTGGGCAAAGATCACTGGATGGTAACTTTAGATCTCAAGGAAGCTTACCTTCATGTGCCTATCAGACTAAGTTGCAGGAAGTATCTGCGTTTCGAGCTGGAAATTCTCATTATCAGTTCTCTGCATTGCCCTTTGGCTTATCTACTGCCCAGAGTATTCACAAAGGTTCTGGCTCCAGTGATAGCTTACTTCAGGCTAAAAGGAATTCAAATCTATCCTTACTTGGACGACTGCCTGATTCTGGCTCAAGAAAAGGAAGACCTTTACAGCATTTGGAATATGTGATAGCAGTGCTAAGATGCCTAGGGTATTCTGTGAACGAAATAAAGTCCAGTCTAGTACCCTCTCAAGACATGTGCTTTCTGGGTGTGAGACTGAATACAGCAGCCCAGATGGCCTTTTAACCCCGGACAAACAAAAGAATCTTTCCAGTTACTTCCATCAACTATCTCTTCAGTCCGGGCTGACTGCAAGGACAGTCCTTCAAGCCTTAGGGTTCATGGCATCTTGTATTCTGGTGCTTCCCAATGCCAAACTGCATATGAGGAAGCTGCAATGGTATCTCAAAATGTATGGACACAGCACTGCCAGGATTTGGACACTGTCATTCAAATAATACCTTGCATTCAAAAGGAATTTTTGTGGTGGGCTCAGGAATGTCACCTAAACAAGGGACTCCCTGTGACCCGGCCAGAGGCGAGTCAGATTCTAACGACAGATGCCTCAGACATTGCTTGGGGAGCTCATCTAAATGGAAAGTGGATACAAGACAAGTGGCCTGCCAGACTACAGCATCTACATATCAACATGAAAGAGATGTTAGCAGTCCAGTTTGCATTAATGGCTTTCAAGGAGTTACTTCTTCCAGGGCAGGTGTTGATTCTAACAGACAACACAACTGTCATGTGGTACATCAACAAACAAGGGGGAACACATTCTTACCCGTTGTGCAGGCAAGCAATGATTTTATGGGAGACTGCGCTCAGCTTGCAACTAACTCTTCAGGCAAGGTTTCTGCCGAGCACAGAACTCCTTAGCAGATGTGTTAAGCAGACAAATCATGGATCCCCTCAAGTGGAAACTGGATCTTCATGTATTTGAAAATTGACAGTGTCATGGGGAACTCCAGACATAGATCTGTTCGCTTCTCCACTAAACCACCAGCTGCCAAAGTTTTGCACAAAGAGGTTTCATCACACAGCTTGGAAAGTGGATGCTCTTTCTTTCAGTTGGAAGAATCTTCATGTGTATGCCTTTCCACCTCTGCCTCTTCTCCCAAAGGTGCTCCTAAAGGTCAGACAAGACAAGCCAAGGATGATTTTAATAGCTCCAGATTGGCCTCGGCAACACTGGTACCCATTACTGAGGAGTCTGGTAAGGAAGCCTCCATGGCCTTTACCTTTGATTCCACACCTGTTGTCTCAGAGGGACGGTCATCTACTCAATGTCAAGCTTCACTCTCTTCATCTAACAGCCTGGCATATTCTGTTTTGAAACACAGCAGGTCTCAACTTCCTCAACAAGTTTTAAATGTGATTATGGAAGCCAGAAGACCTAGTACAAGGAAAGTGTACGCAGAAGAATGGAAGAGATTTTTATTTTGGAGTGCAGCAAACAATTTGGAGATTTCTGAGCCTAATTTGAGTGTGGCTCTTCAATATCTTACTGAGTTATTGGACAAAGGTTTGTCTTTCTCTTCCATTAAGATTCATGCTGCAGCAATTTCAGCTCACTATGATTGTGACCCACCTTTGTTTTCGCATCCTTTGTTCAAGCAATTTCTTAGAGGGGCAAAGAATATAAGACCCCCACGTAGAGCTCCTACTCCTGCTTGGGATCTCAATTTTGTGTTGGAGAAACTTACTCTACAACCTTTTGAACCTCGGCTACTGCTGAATTGAAATACTTGTCATGGAAGACTGCTTTTTGTTGGCCATTACTTCTGCAAGAAGGGTTTCTGAATTGCAGGCCCTTATGGCGGTAGAGCCTTTTGATTTTTCATAAGGATAGGGTATCATTACGTACTAATCCTTCCTTTATGCCTAAGGTGGTTTCTAGTGTGGCTTTAAACCAAACTATTCATTTGCCTACTTTTATGCAGATCCCCAAAATAAAGGGGAAAAGATTTTGCACACTTTAGATGTACACAGGCAATTGCGTTATTATTTAAGCAGGACTAAGGATTTTAGGCAGTCTCAGCAGTTGTTTGTTTCTTTTGCTTTGAGTTCTCAGGGCAAGCCTGTGTCAAAACAAACTATTTCTAAGTGGATTGGGTTTTGCATTGCATTTTGTTATTCCCATCATGGCAAGGAGATTCCAGCTGGGATTAGGCCTCATTCCACTAGGGCTACTGCCACTTCTACAGCATTTCTAAGGGGTGGCAACTAAGGATATTTTGGAGGCAGCTACTTGGAGTTCAGTGCATACTTTCTCTAAGCATTATCACCTTCCTCTCTACTCTAAATCTAGGGCTGGTTTTGCCACAGCTATTTTGCAAGGCATGTTGTCAGCTCCTGCTTCCTTATGATTTGCCAGCCTCCCTTACCTCTGCTTTGGGATTCTACCCAATAGTTAGGACTGCAGCAATGTGGAATGAAGAACATAGTACAGTTTTGTACCTACCATAAATGTAGATGTTCGAGGATCCACATTGCTGCAGTCCAATTTACCTCCCTCCTTCCCTCTGTGTTTAAGGGTGGTTGTGTAGGTGAGGTTATACTCTGGTAATTTTGTATATATTGTACATATTTTTGGTGCAGGAATGTTTGGAGTTTTTGGTTTTGGCCTTGTCTTTTTAGGGTCTTCTGACATCTGGGGCAAGAAAAGACTGAGGATATGACGTCGGTCATGCGCATTAGTACCCTGACGTACTGACGTCAGTCTAATGCGCCTTGACCGACGTCAGCCATATACTTTGGTATTCGGGCCGACTGGGACAGCGGACTACCCAATAGTTAGGACTGCAGCAATGTGGATCCTCGAACATCTACATTTATGGTAGGTACAAAACTGTACTTTCTCCTCTGTACCTTCTGTGTCACTTAGGTCCAAACCGTTTAGAATAGAGGTTTCAGCTACCCTTCCTTGTGGTTTGCTATCCCTCGTTTAGAGTGTGCTAGTTTTGGTGTGCTTTGTTCACTCTTTAGCGTTGCTTCTGCTAGAGTCATTCCCACCTTTTAGGGTGAATGCCTGTGTTTGTTCAACTCTTGTTTTTTGTGTTGAGAGCAGTTGCTAAGATGTCTAAGGATACCAAAGAGCACAAACCTTCCGGGTTTAAAAAGTGCTCTAAATGTGGGTATAAAATGTCCATTACCGATGGGCATTCTGTTTGTGTCGACTGCTTAGGAGCCATCCATCTGCAGGAATCATGCAGTTTTTGCCATGCGTTTAGCCCTAGAGTTCTCCAAGAGAGAAAGAATAAGCTAATCTTAAAGGGACTTTTAAAACCCTCTTTTGAAGAGGCTATGGATCCGACTTCTAGCAGTAAGTCTAAATCTGGCAAGTCAAAGAAAAGATCTCCGGCTCCGTCAGCTTCATCGGAGCCTCAGGAGAAGATATCTAAAACTGCATCCACCTTCTCGGCTCCACAGTCCTCGGGGCCGCAGGAAGGGTCGGTATTGACTGAGCCTGCATCGGCTCCAATAGTATTGGAACCTTCTAGGAGCCGATCGCCCAGTCTCAGACAAGTTCTTCCTGAGAGGAGAGCGCATTCTCCATCCCTGTCCTCCAAATCCTCCAAGACCCTTTCGGATGTGGCTGTTGATAGGGTGGTTCAGAGGCTCCTCCAGTCACCGGTTTTGGCTAAATTGTTTTTGGCGCTGACCCATTCGGCTTAGGAGCCCATTCTGATTCCGTCTTCGATCATTCCTCCGAGCGCATCTCTGTGTTCGGAGCCGGAATGTTTGGCACCGCGTGATGTATCTAGGCCGACTCCGATGCCCCATTTGGCTCCATCGGTGCCAACTTTGGCTCTGAGCCTGTCGGCTCCGCCCTCGGGGTTCGGGACTCGGGATTCTACAGTCGGTCCTGAGGGGGACATCTCGGGGCTTACTTCGGCTCTGAGCCTCCCTCTCGGCGCATCGGCTCAGGGAACTCCGACCGCCGTCATGGATTTGGAGACTGGTCGCTTCTCTGATTCGGGGGGGCCGGCCTTCGAGGCTATGCGGACCGCGCTGGCCAGATCGTCAGCTACATCAGTCAGGTCGGTCACTCTGTCCCCCATCACTCCGGTGAGAGCTTCTGTTCACCACCCATCCATGGACAGCAGAGCACCAGGGCCTAGGGATACCCCCCATGAGTGGTCCCCTACTTTCTGAGGGTCCCTCAGAGTTCGTGCCTGAGGAGCCACCCAGAAAGAAAACGTGCAAGAGGAAGCACATAGACTACCAAGATGAGTCCCTCACCTCTGATACTGACCTCGAGGAATCGGAGGAGTCACCCAAGTCATCCTCTGATGATGTTTCCTTCTCCGATATTCTGGAGATACTGAAACAAAGAGGTGACTGGCCTTCCAAAGCCCCTTCCGAGTAGGAGTCAGTATTCCTTAAGGCTTTTGGTGCTCAACCCTCCGCATCCTGGGTGTTTCCACCCTTCGACGAGCTCCTTGACCTCATTTGTCGAAGGGTGTGAGAGAACCCCAATTCTGTGGTGCCCGTACCCAGGCGTCCCAACAAGTTTCTTTCCTCCCCCAGGGCAAAGAGTTTCTATCGAAAGGAGTCCCTGTAGATGACATGCTGGTGGCGGCAGCCACCCAGAAGGAAGTAGCAGAGTCTTCTTCATCCGTCCATCCTCCTAACAAGGAGTCTAGGGCCATGGATCGGTATGGGAAGCGTACCCTCTCATCAGCAACCTTCACATAACGGTCGCTGAATTACCTATCTCACTTCACATGGCTCCAGAGAGATCTCCTCAGAGAGTTAGGAGATACTCTTGCAGGTAATGTACCTGAGGCGGTGGCCCAGACGGTTAATGCCTAGGTCTCTACCCTCAACTCCATTGTCAACTATTCCATGCGGCTGATTTCGTATGCAGCCGAGGGAGCGAGTAGAGCAGCAAGCTCAGGGGTCGCCCTTAGAAGGCAAGCCTGGCTGTGCCTGTGTCACTTTGCGGAGGCCTTCAAGTCTTCCTTCACTGACGCCCCCTTTGATGGTAACTCCTTGTTTGGGACCAAAGTGAAAGACACCCTCACCAGGTGCGAACAAGAGGGAAAGACCCTGTCTGCCGTAGGGGTCCCTTTTTCCCTTCCTTCTAGGCCTTATCCCAAGGCCCAGCGTGGGGGGGAGATGTGGTTCAAGAAATCACAGAGGTTTTTCCCTGCCGCACAAGGTGAACCCCCCCCCTCCAGAGGCAGGGGAGGGGGGGTTATTCAGGGAGATGTCGCCCCAGAGGCAGAGGGGGCCCCCACAATTCGGGAGACCACGAATCCTTTCGTGGTTCTCCATACTCTCGTTCCTGAGGGTGTGCCCGACTGCGCTTATCCGGAGCCAGTCAGGGGTCGAATTTCATTATTTCCGGAAGCATGGGATACCATTACCCAGGACCGATGGGTATTACGGATAGTGTCCGGAGGTTATCTCATTCCATTCTCATCAGAACCTCTGCCAATCAAGAAAATCCCAGAAGTGCCACCCAGTCAAAGGGATCAAGCAGCCTCAGAGGTCTCTCTGCTGCTAGAAAAAAGAGCCATCCAGCATGTCCCCACAGACCAGATCGGATTAGGGACTTACTCAAGATTCTTTTTGGTGCCGAAAAGAACAGGGGACCTGAGACCCATACTAGATCTCAGCCAACTGAACAATTATGTACACAAGTCCAAGTTCCGTACGGTCACACTACAGTCGATTCTCCCATTGTTGGGAGAGGAGGTATGGATGTGCTCCATCGACCTCAAGGATGCTTACTACCATGTGAAGATGGACAGAGCATCCTGGAGTCACCTACGCTTCCGGCTGGGAGCCAGTCATTTCCAGTTTTGAGCCCTGCCCTTTGGTCTCACCACAGCCCCCAGGGTGTTCACCAAGTGTATGGTGGTGGTGATGGCTCACTTGAGATGTCAGGGATTCCAGATGTTTCTGTATCTGGACGACTGGCTCCTTACCGCTCCCACCAGGCATCAATTAGTTCAAACCAGGGACGCTACTATCAATCTATGTCACCAGTTAGACATAACAATAAATTGGGAAAAATCTGCCTTATTGCCCTTACAGTGTGTCACCTTTATAGGAGCAGAATTAGACACCATTCGAATGAGAGCATTTTTACCACAAGAAAGGATCACAATACTGCAACAACAGATACACGTACTGATGCCCGTGAGACAAGCGAAGGTAAGATGGGTTCTCCAGCTCCTAGGGACCATGGCAGCAACAATTATGTTGGTTCCCCTAGCGAGATTACACATGAGAATTCTCCAATGGCTCCTCTTTGTTCAATGGTCGTTCCAAAGACTTCCACTGTCTCATCCCATCTTACTCACGGACAGATGCAAGCAGGACCTTGGTTGGTGGCTGTGCACCAACAATTTGGACGGGGGAAAGCCCTTCGTTCCATCCAGCCCGGTTGCCACGGTGACCACGGACGCCTCCCAGATGGGGTGGGGGAGCATTATCTTGGCAGGACAGTCCAAGGCATGTGGCAAGAATACGAGATACATCTGCATATCAATGTCCTAGAGATGAGAGCAGTGCTTCTTGCGTCGCAGGCACTTCAGAATGTTCTTCCTCTAGGGACGATTGCGATACACTCAGACAATATGTCAGTAGTGTGGTATCTGAACAAACAAGGGGGAACCAAGTCTTACCCTCTGTGCAGAGAGGCCATGATAGTGTGGCATTGGGCAGTAACTTCCCAGTGGTTTCTGGTCGCAATGCACATTCTGGGGAAGTCCAACGTAATTGCGGACAGACTAAGCAGAGCTCTCCTGATGCCTTACAAGTGGTCCCTGAATCGCCTGGTTGCAGAGCGGATCTTCAGCAGATGGGGGGTCAGCCTTGCTGTGACTTTTTTGCCAGCTCCCTCAGTGTGAAATGCAGCAACTACTTCACGCTGATCCCCCCACAGGGGGAGTCACCCAGGGATGCTCTGGTTCACGATTGGCCCCCCGGTCTGCTTTATGCTTTCCCTCCGTTTCCCTTGCTGTCAAAGGTCATTCAGAAAGTGCAATACTTGGGAAGCAGAATGATTCTGATTGCCCCACACTGGCCTCGCCAAGTTTGGTTCCCCTTTCTTCAGAAATTCACTGTGGACACTCCTTGGACTCTGGATCCTCAACCAGATTTACTGACACACATGTCGGGACAGTTCCACCCCTCCCTGATGACCCTCCGGTTGACAGCCTGGCTACTCCACTTCCATCGTTAGTCAGACTTCATAATTTTTCACCGGAAGTGGTTCATATCTTATCATCCTCTCATAAACCATCCACTAGAAAAATTTATTCTAGTAAATGGAAAAGGTTTTCTATCTGGGCACATACCAGAGGCATTGATCTTTACACAGCTCCAATAGCTTCAGTTCTGGAGTTTTTGTCCATGCTTTTCCATCAGGGTTCCGCATCAGCCACCATCAAAGTTCAACTGGCGGCGATCTCTAATTTTCACGTAGCGAATGAGCCTAGTCTCATGGCACATAGTCTATGTAAGGCGTTCCTGGAAGGTACTCTACTACTCCGTCCACCGGTGTCCAAACCTATCATGTCCTGGGATCTCAGTTTTGTTCTACAAGCCCTTACTTTACCACGTTTTGAGCCTGCAGCTACCTGCAAATTGAAATTATTGACTTGGAAAACAGCCTTCTTAATAGCAATCACTTCAGCAAGGTGAGTTTTAGAAATTCAAGCCCTCTCTAGCAAACCTCCATATTTAATCTCCCATAAAGACAGGGTCTCTCTCAGACCAAACCCCTCGTGCCTTCCTAAAGTGGCTTCCTTGTCTAACCTAACTCAGTCCATTGAGCTGCCTGTTTTCTTTCCCCGCTTTTCCAACAAGGCAGAATTTAGATTCCGCCAGTTGGAAGTACATAGACAATTACGCTTCTGTCTACACCGAACAAAATATATCCGGAAGTCTGACCAACTTCTGGTTTCTTTTTCCGACAACAGAATGGGTTCCCCGGTATCCAAGGTCACACTGTCTAGATGGATATCTAGTTGTATCTCTTTCATCTATCAAGCAGGAGGTAAAGATCTGCCATTTCCGGTCAAGGCTTACTCTACTCGGGCTGTTTCCACATCCACGGCCTACCAAGCCAGATTGTCAATGGATGATATATGTGCTGCAGCTACTTGGGCTTTTCCTCACACATTTGTTTTTCATTACAAATTGGACGTAGTTTCCAGGGGCAGGTCTTCCTTTGGCTCCACAGTTCTCAGGAGTATTTTCCTATGAGCCACCCAGGATGCAGGTGCTAGGGACGCTGTCCCACGGGTAAGAATGTAGGCGAGATAGGACTACATAACATCAAGAAGTTATGTACTCACCATAACGTTTGATGTATGTAGTCCATCTCGCCTCACATTCTTACTTACCCTCCCACCTTCCCCCTGCCTGGAGTATTTGGAGGTTAGGTTGTCATCTTCAGAGTTCCCTTGCTTAGCTTATTCTTTACATGGATGTGATGTGTGCATGGAGTACAAATGAGTTTCACAGCAAACTAGATCTGGGGATATGGAGCAGTGCACCATGGGATACCTGCTTAGTCCAGCCAATGAAAGACTTCGAGCTAGTATAATCGGCCAAGTCGGAGCCGATATTCGGCTCCGAACCCACGGGTAAGAATGTGAGTCGAGATGGACTACATACATCGAACTTTATGGTGCGTACATAACTTCTTGTTCATTGCTTTCCTTTTATTAATACAGAAATTATTTTGCATGTTCTGTTAGGCAGTAAACATTGTGATGATATTCATAATTAGTTACTTTTCTTGGGTTACTACATTGGTGTTACTTATGACACTGTGGAGGTTAATATGTTGACAGTGTGTAACAGTTGTTTGAATACATTTATGTAGTTTTAAGTTTCAGTTGCAGTAGCACAAATGATATATGGCATTTTAGTAGGTTGTTGAGCTTGAGAGGTGAGTAGAAAATGGTCAGGAATATAGTGAGGGATTAATAGAAAGAGAGAATTGTGTTAAGAGATGCGTAGAGTATAACACTATATGTCTGTAAAAGTAGTGAAAGGCGTAGAAGTGTGATTTAGAGAGGATGAGATGAAGTGGTTATGTGTGGAGTTAGTAAGTTAATGTTTGAAGGAAGAAGGGGGGGGGTTAAAGTTAAGTTTCTTGCTCTAGATTCAATGTGTGGGCCCCACACTCAGCATCTTTCCTCAGATGGAGCACTGTTACAAAAACTGAAACTTGGAAAGCCGGGAGCTTTGCCCCCTTTGGAGATAAGTGCAGTGGTAAGCAGCCTTCTTGGTTCTGCAGGTGCTGTTCTTATCCCGTGCAACTAAGAGCTGAAGCCTGCAGCATTTCTGTGTTTTGCAGATGACAAAGGACTCTGATGAGACATGTATTACTGCTGTTCTTAAAAAGAAATTCACAGAATGGGAAGATTGTACTGGTATCCAAAATAAACTGGTATGCAGAGTATTGGAGGGCTTTCTTTTCCTGATCTGTACATTGTCTTCTGGCTGCACAATTTAAATTGGTCTGATCAAGTAAATCCCAGCAACATGGAAAAAGAATTAAACTTGGTGTGGGTACTTCAGTCCAATGACTGTAGTTTGTGCAAGGTTTTTAGTGCATTTTAAAGTTTCTTCAGACTGCAATGACATGTATTGATTGAGTCAACAGTGTCCTGCAGTGTTTTTACTTTTTCCTGCTATTATGTGGCCAAGGAATTTTTTTTTTTTGGGGGGGGGGGAGGTGCAGGGAGCTTGACCCTGTAAAAAAAAAAAAATGTTTTCTATTTCCTAAAGTTGTGCTTTACGATGCTAAAAAAAAAATATTGTGAAGCATAACTCTCTGTAGGTTACCACTACTGAACATAGGTAAAGTGTCTTGACCTGTATGAACCTTTCAGATGAATAGCCTCAGGTTGTGGAATGTTTGCTTTCATTGAAGCTTACCTTTATTTAGCATTGCAGCATCCGTGAAATAGTTTGTTTCATTCTAACCATAGATACATTCACATCTGCCTTGTAAGTTGATGAGTACAAATTTTGGGAGGAAAAGAGGACCTGAAGCGGATCCCATACAAACAATTTATGACATTACCACTGTAAATAAAATTAGCATTCTCCTAAGTGTCATTTATTTTGGCTTCCTGCAGCTCCATAGTTTTATCTTGTCTGTACTGTGCTTTTTCAGTACGTACTCAAAAAAGAAAAAAAGTGTAGCAACTTACTTTTTATGCAATATCATTTCAGCCTCATAGTAACTTGATTTCCTTAAGCTGCATAACGTTCACCAAAAGAAGGAAGTCTATGTCCTGTCAGTCTTTCTAGGGGAAATATGTATTATTCTGATTGTAATAAATGAATTTCTCTGTCCTTTCTTAAAGCCATTAACTTCTTTGCTACTATATGAATGGGTAATTTATACTCCTTAATTCCTTCATATATTATTTCACACTGCTATAATGGACAAAATTTATTTGGCTTCTGTGAGCATATTTTAGATTCTTTCCCTGTTTGCAGTCTGCTGTATTTTTCCTGTAAATAGTTATTAAATGGTTTATAACCTAACAGGGTAATATTAAACCAGAAACTGTATGATTCAATATTTGTTGTGTCTCTTGGGCAGAAAATTTTTGACTAAACTAGAAAAGAAATACTAACTCCTATCTGGAAAAAAAGCAGTTCTTGTGCAAAATCTCTTTGCTTATTAACCTTGAATTATGAAATGACAAAACCAGAAGACCAAAAGTCAGAATCATGTAGTTCTAACTTGGAGTTCAAACAACCCTACAAAAAGGAACTGCTGTTTTCCAAAAGGATGTGTGACCATGGACTTATAGTAATTAAAAAGTGAGGGTCTCAGGGGTGTTAAGCAGCATGCTTCCACCCCCTCCACCCCCACTCTAAATACATTGTTTTACACTTGCTTTAGTTAAGTTTTTAGGATTTTGAGAGCTCACCCCTTTATATCTAAACATTTTTGTACTTTGGTCATATACTATTGAAGATTTGCATGAGGCACAGAAACACTGACTTGTAAATCGAAATCCATTTTCCTGCTGTCAGTCTAGATCTACATAACATTTTTAAGGAATATGAATTACTACATAGAAGTATTAGTGGGTTAATTAAATCTGAAACCATCATCTTTAGTAAATGGAAGCACTGATTATATATTTTAGACTAACCTTTCTTTAGAATAAAAGAATTTGTAATTATGGACATTTTATTGGGATATGTACATCTGTTTCACTGTTAGAGCCCCATAAACATAGCTCCTAGCTCCTGAGACAGATTCATTGAAGCAGCATCTCCTAGAAGCTTTAACATTTGTTTGGCTCTGCTGTGAGACTGCATTTGTGTGAGCTGTGTTTAACCCTCAGTGAGTGTTTCCTCTTGTCCCTGATGTTGTGTAACCAATAGAGTTAGTATATAAAAGTAAGAGAATGCAGGGGAAGAAGTCCTCCACATGAGAGGTGCAGAAAAAATATTTGTGATTTCCCCAAGATGCTCCACTGGTGTGTGTTTGGGGAGATTGCTTTGGGTGGTATGTTTGCCAGCAGTTTGATTTCCAATTTTTTTAGTGGATCCTATCTTCTTGCAAGTCAGCTGCTGTCATTCCATATACCGAATTTTCCCCTTTATTTGGTTAATACTTGTAATGGCTTAATCTCATTGCTGAAATCAGTAATGTATGTATGAACTGTGTGCAGGTAAGTAATTCTGCCTTTTTTGCTCATTTGGTAGTCTCCTTAACGTACCCCTCCCTTTTAGCCCTTTGTTTTTAAAGCGCTTTAGGAAGACCAACAGTTTATATAATGTGTTCCTGTAATTTTTATATTGCTTGTTTTTTAATCTTTTTTGAATGTTTTCATGTAGATATCATTGGCCTATCTGGTCTCATCACACCATCCTTAGATGAGATGATCCATGTTGCAAAAGAAATGGAACGACTTGGAATGAGCACTCCTTTACTTATTGGAGGAGCAACAACATCCAGGTAGGGTCCTGTCATAAACATGTAATCATTCACAAGCGTTAGCACTATTTTTGTTAAATTTTGCATTTAGTGGTTTGAAACTATTTTTCAAAGAATGTCTACTGCAGGAGTATCATTTTCTTACAGTATAATAGAACATAGACAGTAGGTGTCAGAGGTATAAATAAAGCAAAACAAAGCAAAGTACTGCACAAAAAGAAGTGTATTCAAAAACAGTTGAAGACCTGTTTTACTTTTACTGGAGAAGGAATGCATATTTACGCATGAGTGCTCGCTCATACACCTCACACAGTAGTTCCTCAATTCAACTCACCTCAGCTGTTCAGTAACACATTAACATTATTGACACTTCTGTTGCCATAAAATGTCTGTGAGAACATTGTACCATTTGACTCCCATGTAGCTGAATATCAGATCCATCCATCCACAAGCCCTTTTCCCCCATTTTTTGTACATTGGGTCAGTGTGTCACTTCACAGTGACAATAATCTAGAGCCAATGTTTACACTGCCGGATGGCTAGCCCTGCCATGATAATTCTTCCACACCATACACTTGCACACACACACACTCATACCTATGGCAAATTTAGAGTGTCCAATCCATCTGCTGCATGTGTTTTGAATGTGGGAGGAAACCGGAGCATCTAGAGGAAACCCACGCAAACACAGGGCGGACAGACACTGCACAGAAGACATCCCAGCTGAGAATCAAAACGAGGAACCTCTTGCTTTGAGGTGACAACACTAGCCACTGTGCCACTCAGCTGAATGTCAAATGTTACTGTCTAATGTCTGTTACTTAGCCAGTAGGCCTAATTTAATACAGATATATTTTACTTGTTGTTCCCGTTGTGTAATTTCTCTTAAGTCTTTTGGGTTTGTAATACTATGACTGGAATGGATCCCAATTCTAAGTCAAGGTATGATTACAGTTCACAAATTTAGTATTATTTCACTGTTTGATGTTAGTCAAGAGTGCTCTGCTTAGCACCTGCAATGTTCCCAAAATTGCCTCCTCCTGTAATTCATATGGGGTTACATGTGTTTGTAGCATATCTAAGTACAACTGTAATTTTTTTTTGTTAGACCCATTTCTCCTGCTACTATTGGAACTTACTGAGCATCTTTCTTCCACCTTACTCTTGTTTCTGCTTGCAAATCCTGATATTTTATGACTTTGTGTATCACTGTACTTAGACACTGGGTGTAGCAATTTCAAAAACTGCTACTTTTTTTCTTTTTTTCATAGACTACTATCTGTTTTTCTTAAATATATTTTTTTGAACTGTTGGTAATGGGTGATTCAATGGGTCTATATTAGCTAGTCAAATTGTCAAAAGAGCAAACCCTCTTTCATTGACTGCTTATATGCGAAAACACAGAATGTCGTGCGGAAAAAAATCGCTGGGCCATTGTTGGGACTTTGCTTTTTCCTCCACGGTGGTGTGATCTCGCAGTTGGTATATTTAAGTAGAGTGTTTGTGGGGGGCACAGCCCCCCTCTTTATTTTGCTTGTGAATTTTTTATTTATTTTTTGTTTTGTTTTTTTTTTTTTTGAGTAGCGATTTTTTTTTTTCCATGGGAGAAAAATAGCTGTTCTGTGTGTTCGACTTTGTGTGTTTTCGAATATTAACAATCGATGAAAGAGCGTTCGCTCTTTTGACACTTCAACTAGCTAGTATAGACCCGATCCGACATGATAAGCACTTCTTCATCATTCTCTACAGTACTTTGTGGTTCATGTTTCCAATCCTTCTCAGTTACTTTTATATTATAGTGTTTGTACAAACCTCAGTACAACAGTCTTCCCACATTATTGTGCCTTTCAGTATAAAGGGCATCTGCTATGAGTGTATCACACCCAGCGACAAGATGTATGACTGTTTCCAGTTCTTTTTTTGCAGAACTTTCATTTGCTTGTTTCTCCCACCTTTTCAGTGAATTTTATAAGCCAACACGTACATAGTTGACTGTATCACATTATGTTATAAACAGCATATTACAGTATTGCACTGGTTCTTGTATCTTTTGTGTGAATGGTGTTGCTGCTGTTGTCTATATACTTGCTCTTGCATATGTATTACATATGTAGGGTGCCCTCTGATTTGTTAAATTATCTTTTAACAATTCTTGGAGGAGCAGGAGCCCATCCTGGCACTCAGTGACCAAAAAGTAGTGAAACTTATCCTGGACGTGGTGCCAGCCGCATGTCCGCACACATACATACACACACACACACACACACACACACACACACACACACACACACACACACACACACACACTCACACTTTTGTCATGAATTTTGGGGAGTTTGAGAGAGTATCACTTCACCTGTAGCACATCTTTGGGGTGTGGAAAGAAACTACAGTACCTTTTGAACACTCTTGTAAACACATAAGGCAAACCGTGCATGAAAAACATGATAACCAGGAATCAAACTAAATAGTTAAGTGCCTTGAGGCAGCAGCACTCCAGATTCTTCAGACTTTCATTTGGTAATTCGTTAGCAACAGAAGTGTTTCAAGCATTGAATCCCCCAGTGGTGTAGATATCCTCCAGGAAGGTCTGACACAGACAAATAACTGGTGCCAGAACCATGACAAAAATGCATACTCATACCCTTTGGGAAGACAGTCACCCCCTGCAAATTCCAACATTCATAATACTCCCCTAAGAGTAGACCCAGGGGTACGCGGCTTGAAACACAGGTTGACAGTAACCCGAACTTTGATCACCATGTGTCAGTAGTAGTGAGAAAATCCTTCTACATGGTACAGCTTATAAGTAAGGGCATTGCTTCCTGATCTAAGAAGATGATAGTCTTACTATACACAACCATCATTAGACCAATAATTGAGTGCAATACACCCTTCAGAGTGTACCTGACCAAGCATTTGCAGTAGCTGGAGAGACTGCAGAGGTTTCTCACTAAAAGAATACAGGGTATAAATCTGTCCTATGCAAACCACCTCAAAGCCGTGCCCCATGTACTTGGTCTCCTACGAATTACTGAGAGGAGATCTATGCCTAACCTATATGACATTCTCCAGTCCAGCCTTGATGGATCTGCTACACATTCACAAAACAAATAGCAGTAGAATTACCCAATCTAAGGCTATAAACTTCATATTTGACATAAACAAATGATGTTGGAGGGACGGGAATGTGTTTGAGATTACCCCTTCTCTGGAACAGACTCCTCATTCATGTGAAACAGAGCTCTTCCCTAAACACAGTTTGGACAGATGGATGGGGAATTGCAAATTCACTCCTGGCTTGTCACTCATGGCCCTCATGGACAGGAGCAGTTTGTAGATGTGCTAAGGCAAAAGTGTATATCAAAGCCATTTTATCCCTTGTGCATTGCTAATTGGGAAATTTGAGGCATGAATGGCAAGGCTTAAAAAGGCTGTAGAGCTGTTAGCCTAGTAACCTCCTTTGATCTTAAAGGATTATTGAACAAGTAATTGAAGACTTTGAATTTGGTATATATGTAATTGATGATACATTGTCATGTGGTCATACACAAGAAATGCAAGCATGATACTGCCATTTAGGAGATTAAGACAACATAATTTCAAGCTAATTAAGGACATATGAAAATAAGAATTGCAATTCTAAAAAACATGAGTTATAATCTAATGGAAGAGAGACTGATCTCAGACAAAGGAAAATATCCAAGCAGTTCTTCAAATGCCAGAAGTCAGAAGGCAAGCAGGAATTACAGAGTTATTTAGGAGTTGAGCAATATCATGCAAAGTTTGCACTGAATATGTCTGAGATACCTCTAAGAAAGCAGTTGGAGTAAGATACAACATGAGAAAGGAGTTATGAATAGGAAAATAGCTTTGAGTGCTTTGATGTCAAAATGCTATGATGTGAAAGTTATATTTCAAGTAGGTTTCAGTTTGAATGCTATAGGAGCTATAATGCTACAAGAGAACTCACCAGTTGCTTATGAGCATAAAACATTTATAGATGCTCAAAGAAATATACTCCGATAGAAATGTGGCTGTTAATAATAGTGAATGGCTGTGGAAAGTTATATAAATATGTCTAGTAAAGAAGTTCAGGTGGAAATAGACAGCTCCAGGATTGCAGAGCATATCGTTTGATCTGCAGGTATGTGGTCTGAAAGTGAAATACAGACCAGGCAAAGAAAAAGGATCTACTGTAAAATGTCAAATATTAACTCCCTGACAACAAACTGAAGTCAGATTTGTAGAAATACACAACCGTCAAAACTGTAGCAGACAACTAAAGTTAAACATTGGTTTGCAAGTGGGTAAGGACTCCCAAACCCCTCTTATTTGTACATACTGACTATGATTTCAGTCTCAAACATCTAAAGTTAAACATTTGTTTGCAAGGGGGTAAGAACTCCCTACAACCCCTCTTGTTTGTACATGCTATGACTTCAGTCTTAGAGTAGGACCATTAATTGCTAAACAGTCCAGGACTTAATTCCAAGAAAGTTAGAGTTGACATGATATCCAGGAGACAAGACGGAAGGGTAGCGCAGCAATGTCACATGGCTTACAATCCAAAATCTACTACTCAGGAGGAAGACAGCCTAAAAATGGGTTGGAATTGTGGTGAGGGAGAGGCTTAGAAGACAGTGAAAGCTGTCATCAGAATTAGTAATAGACTCATAGGTTCATAGGTTCATAGGTTTATACTAGGCTATCTGCCCTAAGGCATTTATAAGCCTAGCCCAAATTATTGTGGCTTACGCCACCCCTTATATGAAAAAATACTGTGCCCATTAGTTTGTTGTGCCTCTGTCCAGCAGTGACCCAGAGATGATTCCCGGGGTAAACCTACGATCTCCCATCCACAGGTCTAGATTTCTCTTGAACAGAGTCAGCGAGGTGCTCTGCCTCACATGGACCGGGATTTTATTCCACAGCATAGGGAGTCTCTGAGTGATAAATCTATCCCTCCAGCACGTCCTATTTATATCCGTGCTAAGGTTTAAGTCGCTTGCTCTAGTGGTTTTGGTGGATTTGGATTTTTGAGGTGGAGCATGTCCATTAATTCCGGGTTGGACATGGCCTTGTATGTCAGGCACATGTCACCTCTGAGCAGACGGTATGCGACTGAATAGAGCTGGAGTTTCTTCAATCTGGCAGCATATGACAGATTTTGGAGTCCCTTTATCCTTTTGGTGAGGAACTTTTGGGGTCTCTCCAATTGCTGCAGATGTCGGGTGAGATACATCCCGAATGGGGCATTGTACTCGATCATTGGTCTGATAAGTGAAGAGTACAGGGGAACAATGACCTCACTAGATCTGGATGTGAATCCCTTCATGATCAGGTGGGCAATGTAGAAGGTCTTTCTAACCACTTTAGCAATGTGAGTGTCAAAAGAAAGGCCACTGTCAACCTGGGTCCCCAGGTCCCTGATAACCTCTTCTGTGCTTAGTGGATTGCCACCTATATGGTAGCTTGGGGTTACCTTGTTTTTCCCGAAGGGTATGACTATACATTTTTTGGCGTTTAACTTCAGGCCATGGCTCTGGCACCAGCTATCTGTTTCCGTGAGTCCCTTCTGAAGGATATCAGTGTCCGATGCACTTTCCACTATGACTCGTGGCAATTAGACTACAATGTAAGGATGGAGCACTGTTCGTAATCTGAGTATATTCCCCACAGCAGGGTTGTGATACTGTGGAAAAGAGTGCATTCAGACAGCAGTTGCAGGACCTACTGAATAAAGCAGGACATGAATTGGTATTGATAATGGGTGACCTGAATGCACATATTGGACAGACAGAACAGGATATGAGGACTGTCTGAGTCCACATGGGTAGGGCAGCATGAATAAAGGAGAGGCCATTCTAGACTTCTGTCTGGCAAATGGCCTCATGGTGGCCAACACATGGTTCAGAAATAGAGACAGTCACAGCAGCAGATATAAGAGTGGCCAACATGCAACTCAGGTGGACTTTCTCCTAGTAAGGAAAGGGCACTGGGGTAAAAATTAACAATTGCAAAGTCATCCCCAGTGAAATAGTCGGCCAACAGCATAAACTACTGGTTGCCACAGTCAGCTGCAAGCAGTGGTCAGAAAAGGCTCGAAGGTCAGCAGAGAACAGGCTGAAGACCTGGAAGTTGACTGGAGAGAAAGCACAACAGTTCAAGGAATTACTGAGGACTCCAGTGCCTCAAGAAAAGGAGGAAATAGGTGGAGTTGAAGAAGAATGGCTGTGCCTCAGAACAGCAAATGTTATGATTACAGAACAGATATGCAGCTGTGCCAGGTATGGAAATAGGGTACATAAGGAAAGCTGATGGTGAATGCAGAAGTCCTGGAAGTCATCAAAAGAAAGGAGGAGTGTGGGGAAAAAGTGGAAGGTAGAAAAGACAGACCAGGTTAGGACAGAATACTGGTTGGCTAATGAAGAGATTAAGAGAGGAGTTGCAGTAGCAAAGAAAAAGGCAACAGAGGCACTCTACTAGCTTCTGGAAAATGATTGTGTAAATAGCACAAAGAAACTCGTATCAGGTTGCAAGGCAAAGACAAGTAGATAGAGAGGATAGACAGGCACCCTTCATATGGCATGCCAGCTACAACCTACTGACCAGCCCACAGGACATCACAGGCAGATGAAAGGAGCACTTCCAGCAACTTCTGAATAAGAAAAAAAAAAACTTAGAAACTGTACTGCCCCAGTCACAGCCTAAAGTGAAAGAAGAGGAGGAGCCCATCCTAGAAGAAGTAAGAATGGCACTGAGGAAAATAAAGTCATAGAAAACAGCAGGTTCAGGTGAGGTCACGGAAGAAATGATTAAGATGTTGGCTGAGATGGGGAGAAAAGGGTCCTGAGGGTATTCATAGCAGTGTGGAGAAAAACGTGTATCCCATATGAGTGGAGTTTAAGTATATTAGTGCCAGTGTACAAGAACAAAGGAGACATTCACAACTGTGGGGAGTAAGTATAGAGGTATAAAACTCCTGTCACACTGCATGAAAGTCCTGGAGAGGGTGATTGATAAATGAATAAGAAGAGTACTGGAAAGTAAGATGGGAGATGAATAATTCAGATTCAGATCAGGATGCAGCACAACTGACCCGATGTTTACAGTGAGACAACTGGTTGAGAAGAAGCTAGAGATGAGGAAAGAGCCCAGTTGGGCATTCCTAGACTTGGACAAGGCATATGGCAAGGTCCCAAGAAAGCTGATTTAGGCAATCTTATTATGGCTCAAAGTCCCAGAAACATTGGTAGAATTGTTGCAGGCTATGTACAAAGACCCAATGACTCAAGTATGAACAGTGTCTGGATTCTCATTGGGGTTTCTAGTGGAAGTGGGTGTGCATCAAGCTTCAGCTCTGAGCCCACTGTTGTTCATACTGGTCGTGGACTACATTAGCAAATTGGTTGGAGGGGACAGGCCAACAAAGTTGCTATATGCAGAAGATGTGGCATTACAGCCATACTCTGAGCAAGAACTTCAGCAAAAGATAGAGGAATGGAATGTGAAACTGAAGGCAAACAGGATGAAACTGAGCACAGATAAGACAATTACAATGGCAGCAAATGAGGGAAGTCAGATGATGCTGAGAATTGAGATAGAAGGGAAAGTAGTTGAAGAGGTTAACAGCTTCAGGTGTCTGGGAGGAGTGGATGAGGAGGTCAAAGATAGAATCAGGGGAGCTGTAGTCAACTGGCTTAGAGTGCCAGGGGTAGTGTATGACAGAAGAATGCCAAAGAAGCCAAGTACTGCTTACTGTATGGTACAGAAACCTGGCAGTAAAAGCAGAGCAGTTGAAGAAGTTAGAGGTTATGGCAGTGAAGTGCCTGAGATAGGTGGTAGGTTGCACTGTAGGACAGATGAAGACATAAGGACATCAGAGCCAAAGCCAAAGTGGCTCCAGTTGCAGACAGGGTCAAAAAGAACAGATTACAGTGGTTCATGCACATGTGCAGGAAAGCAGAAGACAATCTGGTTAAGAAGATTTGGGACAGGCAGGAAAAAGGCAAGAGGAAAATGAGGACATCCGGCAAAGAGGTGGATGGACTGTGTGAGTGAAGACCTGCGGCAGTCAGACATGAGTGCTGAAGAAGGTAGGAGAGTGACATTAAATTGAGAACGATAGTGACAGTTGACATGTCACCCTGAGTCAGTGTAGAAAATGGGGTAAAAGGGTGTTGATGATGATGATAATTATGATGACATTTGACATGATAGCATTCTTGGGGTTATTATTTGCTGAATGCTACATGTTCACAAAGAACTAGATATTTTAGATGTAGTGCTAAGAGGGTGATTGGATGAAAGAAAACTAGGGATTATTTTCATAATCCCCAGTTAACAGTGACGGAAAAAAGATTCATAAACATATTAATGCCAACTTCAAAATGCCATTACTGAAAAATGTTTTGAGTCAAAGAAGACATGCAAACTCAATGCATATCATCACAGACCGAGGGAAGAGCTGTTATAGCTATCTAAGAATTATGTAGTATCGGATTGTTCATGAAGTCCAGTGGGATATCAAATGTCATGAGGTTTGT
This sequence comes from Protopterus annectens, assembly GCF_019279795.1. Lineage (NCBI taxonomy): Eukaryota > Metazoa > Chordata > Ceratodontiformes > Protopteridae > Protopterus > Protopterus annectens. The sequence continues at coordinate 827,374,828 of NC_056727.1, read as the reverse complement.
TGTCTCACAGTTTCATGATAGAACTCTCCATTGCAGGCACCAGTATTAATCGACAGAAGGCTGAAAAGCAGATTACCTACTTCATTGATATTGCTGATTCCTGGTCATCAGTATAAAGTAAAGGAAATGCTGGAAAGAAATTAGCTTAAACAGAAGTACTGTGATGATAGAAACTGCAGAAGGCTGCCAGATTTGCAAGCTGGAGACAGTAAGAATAAAAAAATGCCAGGAGAATGTGTGCAGCCTGAGGCTGTAATAGCTGGAAAAGCAGATGAACCCAGATCCTGTGTTATTTGTGGAGAAGATGAAAAGCTGTATAGGAGAAATCGCAGCAATTGTATAAGAGAAATATGTCACAGTCAAAGTCCTAGGAAGATGAGCAAACAGAATTACAGCAACTAGTCTTGTCACAAGAAAATAAGAAGCCATGTGTTATAGTTGCAGAATAAGACACAGTTATATCTTCAAGCAGGAACTGCCCCAAAAAGAAGACATCATTGAGTATTGTGAATGCAGAAATGTTACCAGTAGTGTACTGCATGGTTCAGTACTTGGCCCTGTTCTGTTTGGCATCTTTTTCTCAGATCTTCAGTCCAGCACTATTGGCCTGTAATCATTAAGTTTGCAGACAACTATTAACTGGGTGTTGTTCAGTCTTCCACTGACTCACAATTGCTCCAACATGGGTTAGACCATATTAACAGTTGACGCCAGGGCAATGATCTTGAATTAAATGTGACAAAAATGTAGTAGTTTTTTTTTTTTTTTTTGGTAAACAAAATGTTTTCACAAACCATAGAAGTGACACAACTACCCAGTCAGAAACTGTTGTAAGGGATCTAGGCACTCATTTTTGTAAGTGTTTACACTTTGACCAGCACATCTTTGCAGTAGATCAGAAAGCCTTTTCTCTGGCTCATCAAATTTCCAAACACATCTCCTCTAGATTCAAAGAAGTCTCAATTCCCCTTTTACTCATATCTCATCAGACCCATTATTGAATGGAATGCACCTTTTCGCATATACTTTGTTTAAACCAATCATCTCATCTTGAAAGACCTCAGAGATTCATAACCAAAATGATCATTGGCCTCAAAAATCCTAGTTAGCAGGACAGACTGGTAGCCCTGTCTTTGTACCCTGTCTTGTACAGAGTCGTCATGAAGATCGTACCTCTCATCCCCTTAGCACAATAAATCTGGACAAAACCTAAAACAATGAGGGGGCAGAAATAGGGACAAATTTTAAATATTGCTCATATAAACTTAGAAAGTTGCTAGAATAACAGAATTTCTGTTAGCATGCATTTTCTGAAGAATATGAAGTCTAAGACTCAAGGGTATGTCATTGTTTAGCTACTTCAATCCTCAGTGATTTGCCAAATATCACACATTTTATGAGGAACAGACCAAAATTATGAGGGAAAAATGTGGACATTCTTGAAAATCAGGACATTTGAGAGGTACAGTGGAGATCTACATCTAGCGTTTCAAGCCATGAAAGACCCAACTGTTTTTGACCTCCTATTCCTTCACAGAACAAATGGTATGTCAAATAAACAGCTAAAGGAACTAAACCTTCATCAACAGATGAATAAAACACATTGTTGTGATAGATTCATATCCCAACATATCCCCCACCTCTGGAACAAATTTCTGGTACATGTCAAGCAGAGAACCCCCCTCACTACCTTCATGTATGGGCAGAATCAAATTCTTCTGCTGTCTGTCTTGCCTTCCCTGAAGTTGGGGAAAGCTTTTAAATATGGGTTTGGGCTTGGCTTGTAATGTTTTGCAGACTGATTGCCTGGTACTTACCTATGAACCTGTGAAGACCATATGTCTATTGTCATAGTGTCAAGTGCTCTAGATATGGAAGACCACTAAAGAAACTTGGCAGGTAAATGGACCAATAGTTAAAAATGATTTTAGGAATGAAAGATTGCATTTCTTTAAAATGGGATTTAAATATGTTCAGAAGTTTTATTTTGATGTAAGTAGCCCACGAGCTGCTTAGTGTAGTTGTCAACATCATCAATCCCTTTGTCCCATTTTTACATTTAGTTGGAGTCAGTGTGACCAAGTCACCTATGGCCTTTAGTATATTGTTAAAATTTATTCCATGTCATCACTGTGATGTAATGTATGCTTCCACGTTTGTTTACTTATGTGCTTAATTGCTACTTTTTTAACCTAAGTAATTAAATTGAGCAGCAAAGTCCTTTTTTCAGCTGTATCCCGGGGAGAAAAGCTCCACATTGGTGTTTATTTTTAATGATAATGAGCTACAGTGATCTCCATGTTATGTTTTCAGCTGCATCCCGGAGAGAAAAGCTCCACATGGATGTTTATTTTTAATGATAATGCGCTACAGTGATCTCCATGGTATGTTTTATGCAGTTCTTGATGTTTCAGTCTGAATGCACAGTTTAAGGCTAGATTTCATCCTCAGTATCTCTGTGTTGTTTATTATTCACATTGACCTTATAGAAACTTTGAGAAGTAAGAGTGGTCATTTAAATAAGCATGCCTTTGGTAAACTATCAAGACCATTACTGGTAATGTCCTTCCATTTCACTGTTGCAGTATTCATTACAATAGGGATCCTGTGCCAACGGCGACCCAATGTCTGGTCAGTATACCAAAGCCTGTAAGTTGCTTTAGGGTATGCAGTACGTCACACGTGTGCTCCTCGTGTTGCTTAGGGCATAAAGGTGATGTCTGGATGTACCATCCTCAGAACTTCTTTGCTGCCACTCTGAACACCATATGTTGATTGTTGGTCTGTATGCTCATTCCTTTGCTTGTTCACCAAGCCATTTCATCTTTTCGTCTCCTAAAGACCTCTTAAGGTGTTTCCAGACAATACTGCAGTGATGTCATATGTCAACTGGCGGGGGGGGGGGGGGGGGGCAAGGTCTTATTTTCGTTGCCAGTTGGCTGTCCTAGCGTGGGAATTAGCTATCCAATATCAAGTGACACTTCAGGCAGTCTACATTCCCCCAGGTCAAAACATTGTGGCAGACACTCTGAGCAGGTCCATAACTCAATCCCATGAATAGATGCTTCACAGGGATGTGTTTCTGGTCATTGTCCACCAGTGGGGTACTCCTCAAATGGGTCTTTTTGCCTCCCTCTGAACAGACAACTTTCTCTGTTTTCTATCAGAGTTCCAGGTCCTCTGGTTTGGAAGGTGGGCATCCTCTGTTTTTTTAAGAAGGGGATGTTTCTTTATGCCTTTCCTCCCCTTTCCCCTCATTACAAAATTCCTGTTCAAAATACAACAGGATGGTTCAAAAATCTTGTTGATGATTCCCTTTTGGCTGAAACAGCATTGGTTCTGTCTTCTGCATTTAGCCAAGGGCAATCATCACAAGTTAACTCACAGGGTGGACGTAGTCACACAATGCAGAGGACCTGTCATCCATCCCCACCTGTCCACTCTTCAGCTGACACTGTGGGTGATAGGATATTGATTCTTCATAGTCACCTTTTTTCTGAGGACATGCTTAGGGTCCTGCAGGAGTCCAGGAAACCTGCTACTAGGATATCCTACTTATCCAAATGGAAGAGGTTTTTGTAACCTGGATCCACTTTATGTGGATGTTCCTTTGGTTCTCTCTTATTTGTGGGAACTGCTCAATACTGGGTTTGTTTATTCCTCTGTTAAGGCCCATTTAGCAGCTATCTCTGCTTGTCTGCCTTTATCACATCTTTTATCTTCTAGATTTGAAGCTAAACAATTCCTTAAAAGCATCCTTCATATTAGGCCTCACAGGAAGCCTGTTCCTTCTCCCTGGGATCTTAATTTTGGTTTAGAAAAATTGACCCAAGCTCCTTTTGAGCCTGCAGCTTCAGCTTCCTTGCAGCATTGCTGTTGGAAAACTGCACTTTTGTTAGTCCTTACTTCTCCCAGACAGGTGTCTGAGCTTTAAGCCCTCATGGCTATTCCTCCTTTTTTAGTTTTTTTATAAGGATTGGGTGTCTCTTCATACTAATCCTTCTTTTATGCCCAAGGTGGTGAATGGGTTGTCCCTTAATCAGTCTATTAATTTGCCCAACTTTTTTCCCTTCTCCACAATCTGCCAGTGATAAGGTGCTGCACATGTTGGATGTGCACAGACCACTTCGATTTTATTTGGATAAGGTAAGACTTTTCGTAAATCTGATCAGATCTTTGTTTCCTTTCATCCTAGGTCTTTAGAAATGGCTGTGTCCAAGCAGACTATTTGCTCATAGGTAGGTTCTAGGCTATTGGTCCTAAGGCCTATGTAAGCCTAGCCAAAAAAGTACCCTGGCTTTCGCCACCCAAGATAAGTATTTTCCTGTTCCCCTGTCGAGCAGAGCCACAGAGGTGATCCCTGGGGTGAATTTCCTATTTCCCAACCAATCATCAAGTTTTTTCTTAAAGAGTGCTAATGAGGACCTTTGTTTGATATAGATAGGTAAGTTTGTTCCAGAGTATGGGAAGTCTGTGGGGCAGGAATCTATCCCACCGGCATGTTCTGTTTATTCTAGTGACAAGGTTTAGGTCCCTAGAGCATGTAGCTCGGATGGATTGGGATTTCTTTAAGTGGAGCATGTCCAACAGCTCTGGGTTTGACATAGCTTTGTATGTTAGGCAGAGATCATCTCTGAGTAGGCGATATGCGACAGAGTAAAGCTGGAGTTTTTTTGAGACGGTCTGTGTAGGGCATTTGTTTGAGTTCAGTAATCCTCTTTGGGAGGTATTTCTCTGGCCTTTCCAGTTGTTGTAGATGTCTTGTGAGGTACATACCAAAAGGGGCGTTGTATTCTATAATGGGTCTAATGAGTGACCAGTAGAGGGGAACAACATCCTCTTTTTTCCTGGATGAGAAACCTTTTGTGATGAGGTGTGCCACGTAGAAGGATTTCCTTGCTACTGTGGCGATGTGATTATCAAAGGAGTGACTACTGTCCACCTGTGTCCCAAGGTCTCTTATCACACTTTCGGTGTTTAGTAGACTACCACCTATGTGGTAGCTCATGGGTACAGAGTTTTTGCCAAAGGGGATGACAGTGTACTTTTTGGCTTTGAGCTTGAGGCCATGGCTTTGACACCAGGCGGTCTCCTGGAGACACTTTTGCAGGATGTCCACATCATTAGGAGTTTAGATTATGGCTCCTAGTTTGCAGTCATCTGCGAACTTCTTTAGCCAAAGACCTTCTGTGTTAGCCTGTACTTCAGAAAAGTAGATACCAAACAGGAGAGGACCCAGGACTGAACCCTGTGGTACTCCACTTGTCACCGGTCTAAAGGTGGATTTGGAGTGTGCTATTTTCACAGTGTGGGTTCTGTCAGTGAGCCAGTTGGAAACCCATCTTGTGACATAAGGATTTATATGTAGTTTACTGAGTTTATCTATAATTCCAGAGTGGGGGATGGTGTCAAAAGCCTTGGCGAGATCTAGATAGGCTATGTGAACCACCTTACCCTCATCTACGGCTTTGCTGACTGCTTCAAAGAAGTCTATCAGGTTTAGGAGACATGATCTGCCTTTTACAAACCCAAACTGGATGGGGTCCAGAGTTTGGAGATTACCAATATATAAGATCAATGATGATACGTTCCATGGCCTTGCAGACCAGGCTCGTTAGGCTAATGGGGTGGTAGTTCTCGGGGTTTGTGGTGGCTCCTCCTTTGTGGAGTGGGATAACCGTCGCTGTGCACCATTCAGTGGGCACAAAGCCTGAGGTGAGGCTATGATTGAACATGGTGCTTAAGTGGGGTGCCAGTTCATTCTGCAGTTCATATAGAACACAGCCTGGGATGTTGTCAAGTCCCATGGATGCTGTGTTCTTGACTTTGGTTTTTACCTGTGCAGCCGTGATTACAGGAACTTTGCATTCTTCCGGTGTAGAGATGGGCCCTTTAGGGGGTGAGAGGTAAAGTTGGCACTGAACCTATCTGCCAAAATGTTGGCAATATCAGTTGGTTGTGTATATTTAGTTGCATTGTGCTGTAACTCAGAGCAGATCTGAGTGTTGCCATTGAGATTCTTGACATATCTATAGAATGCTTTGCAGTTGTCTTTAGAATCAGTGGCGATTTTGTTTTCATAACTAGCGTTGGAGGATTTTATGAGGGATCTCAGCTTCTTACTGAGGCTGACCAGGGAGTTCCTCCAATCATGGGATTTTACTCTTTTTTGCAACAGTTTCTTTCTTCTGTTGTAGAGTTGGTTTATGGCAGGGGAACCACCAGATTGGCTTCCATTTTTTGGAGGATATCGTCTTGGTTCTGTTAGGGATAGCACAATCCATGCACTCTTGTAAGTGCTTATAAAGTATGTTTGTGTAGGATTCAGCAGTGGTACCTCTATTGTCCATCTGCATGGGTGTTGTGAAGTTTGCAACTTCTGTCTTAAGAAGCATGAAGTTGGCTTTGGAAAATTTTTGTACGGTGGTTTTCCTAATGGGGGGTGGGGGAGGGATGTGGATGTCTAGGGTGATTAGCTTGTGGTCGGATCTGACCAACAAGGAATTGACCTCTGGTGTGGAACACCGGTCGCCCGTGTTGATAATGACCAGGTCTAGGATATTGTTGCCCCTGGTGGGGGTGTGGATAAGTTGATACAAGGCACTGGAATTCATGAATTCCAGAAAACATTGAACAAAAGAGTTGGTACATGAGTAGTTTTCCCAGGGTTTACTATCAAAAGGTTAAAAGTAATTTGATCGACGTTCAGTTGGTCGAAATCATTACATCGACAGTTCAAAATATCGACATGAAAAGGTCTACATTTAAATGGTCAACAAACGCCTGCAAACTAACACTAGTGTTTTTGCAGGGGGGATGCACCCCCCCCCGCTACTTGTATATTACAACTCCAGGATCGCATAACAGTGCTGACAAGGATAACTCCTTGCCTGTTATCAACATAATGCTGACAGAAGGTCGACAGCACTGTCTGTCAACCAGATGAACTACTTAATATTAATGTGTCGACCATATGAACGTTAGACCAAATGAATTTCAACCTTTTGATATTAAACCATTTTCCCAGTTATTGGTGGGCTAGTTGAAATCGCCCATTATTAGGGTGTTGGGTTGTACCCCAAGGATTTCTAAAGCCATTTCTTTTTGTTATTCATTTCATAGTAAGAACCTTCTTTCTGCTGTGAAGGCTTATTCTGCTAGAGCTGTGGCTTCTTCTGGTGCTCTTTTCAAGGATTTGGATACTAACTGTTCTGGAGGCAGCTACCTGGACTTCTGTACATACATGTGCCAAGCACTACAAGTTAGATGGAATTTCCAGAGGTAGAGCTGGTTTTGCTAGAGCCATCCTTCTTGGGTTCCTAGAGAGCTCTGCTGATGCTTCCTCCTCCCTCTCTTCTTCCTGAGCTTTGGCACTTATTGTAATGAATACTGCAACAGTGAAATGGAAGGACATAGTACAGTTGTGTAAAATCTTGCCATAATGATTGATGTCCTTCTCTTCAGTGTTTGAAGTTCACTCCCTTCCTCCCCCCTGGTCTGTTTCTCTTCTGGATGTACTGATTACCTCTCTTCTCCTTGGACTGGTGTTCCTACTGGTGCTTTCAGTTCAGAGGATGGTATGTCCAGACGTCACCTTTATGCCCTGTGCTACTCGAGGAACATACGTATGTCGTACGGCATACCTTAAAGCAACCTAAATACTTTGGTATACTGGCAGGACATCGGGCTTCCCTTGGCAGGGGATCCCTGCAACAGTGAATAGAAAGATATCTACCATTATGGTAAGATTTTACACAAGTGTAAATCTGTGTCAAAGTCCTTATCATTGAAGGTCCTTGTATCACAGGGCACCATTACTACCATTAACTTATACATACAGGTTGTCAGTCATGGTGCAGCTGGTTCATATATAGTCAGTGAAGTAAACAGTGATGTTATCTTTGGGTATAACAGCCCTGACTTTATACAGTCACTGACAGTTATGCAAGAATGTTAACCATTCCCAATCTTCCTCCTAGATCCAGTAGCTGCTGAAGAGGTAGTAACAGTCAGACAACTGGTAATTGCCATTTGTATGGCTGTCATAAAATGTTGCTGGCTCTCAGTGTTGTTCCTTATCTGCTGCTTCTGAGTTGTTGTGAAGTTTGGGCATGCACAACCACACCACATATTTCAAACAAGATTAAAAGAAAGTTGCATGAAAGGATTGAACCATTTCCCTTTTTTCTCCTAAGAGAAGAATATGAAAGACAAATACTGCAGTTTGTAAAAGGAATGTTATTTGAAGAGCTGTTCTAAAAACATTCCTGAGTGTTGTACTCAAGTCACCATTTGAGCTCAACTGTTGCAAATTTTTTCAAGTTTCTTGGTTGCCACTATAAGGTCTAGCCACTTGACATTATAAAATTGACTCTAGGTGATTTGGTCACATTAGCTCCTGTCAGCAAACAACGAGCATGAGTATTTGTCTTTGAGTAGGTTGAGGACCTGGTGTACTCCAACCTAGACCAGACATCCATGCTAATAGTATGAGGGGTCTATGCTCCCCTGTTGGCCAGTGTTTGCTCACCATAAAATCCAGCAGCCCTGGGTTGAGATAGCTCTGTTGAGTTAATGCCAGATATAAAACCAGTCAACCTGCCAAATATGAGCGAAGAATTTCTACACTCAGTATAGTTTCATTGACAGAATGCAGCTTGGAAGTGGATGATATGATGGCGAGGAGGACATTGGACATCTTCTCTATCCAGGAGACAAAAATAGAAGGACAGTGCAGCAAAGCCATTTGGTTTGAGATCCAGAGTCTACTACTCAGGGCAAGGACAGACTAGAAATGGTATGGGAATAGGCGTGAGGGAGTGGTTTCAGAAGAAGCAGTGAGAGATGTCATCAGAATTAGTGACAAGACTCATAGCAGTCAGACTGCAGTATAATGATAGGGCAGTATTTGTAGTCAGCATGAGTTGGTGTTGATAGTGGGGGACCTGAATGCACATAACAGGATAGACACAACAAGATATGAGGAATACTCGAGTCCACATGGTTGGGACAACAGGAATTAAAAAGGAGAAACCATTCTAGACTTCTGTCTGGCAAATGTCTTGATGGTGGATGGTTCAGCAAGAGAGATCGTTACAAGATCAGCATGCAACTCGTGTTGACTTCATCCTAGTAAAGAGAAGGCATTGTGATAGAATCAGTGATTTCAAAGTCATCCCCAGTGAAATAGCTGGCCTGCAACATAAACCACTGGTTGCCACAATCAGCTGCATCCAGTGGTAGGAGAAGGCTCTAAAGTCAACAAAGATGAGGCTGAGGACTTAGAAGTTGACTGGTGAAAAAGTACTAGAGTCCAAGGAAATACTCAGGGCTGTAGCTCCTATGAAAGATGAGGAAATATGTGGAGTTGAAAAAGAATGGTGGCACATCAAAACAGCATGTGTAAGGACTATAGAACAGATGTGCTACCAAGGAAGATACATAAAGAAGATCCATAAGGAAAGCAGATGGTAGAAGCAGAAGTCCAGGAAGTCATCAAAAAAAAGGAGGAGTGCAGGAAAAAGTAGGAGATAATAAATGCACAGACTAAGGTGAGGTGAAATACTGGTTCCCTAACAGAGGCTAAGAGAGCAGTTGCAGTAGCAAAGAACAAGACATCAGAGGAGCTGCCATGTTTTTCACAGTGACTCAGGAGATCAAACAAAGAAACACCGTTAGGTTGCAAGGCAAAGGCAGCTGATAAATAAGACAGTCATGAGAGACTACTCATAAGGGATGCCGCAACAACCTACTGACCAGTGCACAGGACTTCAAAGGCAGGTGTAAGGAGTATTTCAGTAGCTTCTGAATGAAGAAAACACAACAGAAGCAGTACTGCTCCAGACACAGCCTATAATGAGAGATGAAGATGAGCACACACTAGAAGTAAAAGCAACACTGAGGAAAATTAAGTCAGGGAAAGCATCAGGCTTAGATGATATTACAGCAGATACGATCAAGATGTTTAATGAGTTAGGGGAGAAATGGCTCCAAAGGGTGCTTGTAGCAGTTTGGAGAAAAGATGTATTCCAGATTACTGGAGAATAAACATTCCAGTGCCAGTGTGTAAGAACAAAGGAGACAATCTCCAAGAAGAATAACAACAACCATAACATTTTGGATGCAGATCCCTAAGAAGAACAATTCAGAATATTATATTCATAAAGCTGAAGAAAGTATTCTAAAAACCAAGCCATTGGGGAATGGAGAAAGGAGATTTTGTCAACAGGGAAGACTGCAAGTAGGGGTACAGAAAATAGGCAAAAAGGGGCTGGAATTTACTGGAGAAAACTGGCAAAATAACCTAGGTATTGGGAGCAAATAACTGAAGAAAGAAAGGTGATAGAGGTGGATGAGGCCAAGAAGTTATGGACAGCACGTTAGAAACTGCCTTCCTTACCAGGGAATAATATCAGAGTATAAGCAAAGAGAAAGGGATAGACAAGTTTTATAGGGACCTCATCACTGAGTCCATGCCCTCTTATCACCTCTGTCTAATGATCCACTTAGACCCAAGTTACACAGTACTATTCCTGATGTCACCTCCTCTTAATGTCTCGTGCACCCTCCCTATAACCAAAAACTTAAAAGTATGCTCAGTACCACTGGCAATGACATGTTTTGCACAGGTATTAGTTTTATTCCCTTTGCTAATATGATACAGATGTTCCTTTATTCTTTCTCTAAGCGTTCTATCCATCTTGCCTACATAAAATTTTGAACACAAACAGTGAGCCAAGTAAACAACGTGGGAGGTGCTACAAGTGGTAAAAACTTTGAACCTATATATTCTATCTTGGTCAGGGTGTGTGAAAGTAGAACTGCTGTCAATGTAAGTCCATACACTACAAGTGCCATATACTAAAGTGGCATTACTGCTATATTCATGTTTATTCCTTGAGTAACATAAGGTCTTTTTTAAGGATTTTCATGTTGCTAAACACAAACATGGGGATAGGCTCTATCACTCTGGAAATATCCTTGTCTGTCATAAGAACTTTCCATTTGTTTTAAATAGCATTCATGTACATGGAAACATTACTAGAATAATGTAATGGTACCCTCAGTTTACACTGATTTTTCCTATTATACAGTACTTTGTCTGATGCAGCTTTGGAAAAATATGGTTTAGCTGTGGTCCCACTCAAGCTTTTAACCCTCTCTACATTTTCAACTATTTCTCAGTCACTATAACCTCTCATCCTTAAACAATGCTGTGTAGTTTCTACCTGCTCTTGAAATTCCTTTAACCTGGAGGCTGTAAAGACTTGATTCTTAAATATGTTACTAAAAACGTGGGTGGGGTGCATACTATGCCTATAAAAAGAGGGTTAACATGGCATGGTTTGTTGTACAATTTAGTAAAAATTGAGCCATTTCCATCCACTTCAAAAGTAACATCAAGAAAATTCATACTGTGTGTTGATGCATTCATAGAAAAACGTAAATAATTAGTTGTATTATCTACATACACCTCAAACTCTTTTAACTGCTGTTTAGTACCTACCCACAGAAAAAACAAATCGTCAACAAACCTTCTGTAAAAAGATATAAATCTGGAGTAGGATCCCTCAAGTATATGCTCCATTTCCCACATAGCCATCACAGTGTTGCCATAGCTATTGGCACACGAGGTGCCCATAGCTACACCAAAATGCTGCCAATAGATGGAATTATTAAATACAAAAACATTATTTTCCAGTACTGTTCTCAATATAGTACAGACAACAGAGATTTCCATCTCTCTCAAGTTAGAGAAAGTGTGCAAAAATTGTTCAAACTTCAAGACCTCTTCATCGTTAGGTATAACAGTGAATAAGGAGGTGACATCCATAGCGACAAAAGTGAATTCTTGCATAAAAATTTTACCAGTGTTAGCATCTAAAAAAGCAAACAAATTGTTCAGAAAATGCTCAGTGTTCCTCAAAATAACCAAATTCTTATTTAACAATGGTCTCAAAGTTTTTTTTCCAAATAAATAGAGAGAGGGGCTCTGTCAACCAATTGCATCCTGTGACAGTAGGGCGCATAGGGGGATTTTGTCCACTTTTATGAACTTTCGGAAGACCTTGTATTATAGGCAGTAGTGGGTCTAGAACCATAAAATAATCCAACAAGTTCTTATCTATCATTTTCTCTAGATACAACTTGTTCAATGAATGTGTGATAACTAACTTCATGGACTCAATTCTTTTTTGATTAATAGTCAAATAAAACTTTCTATCTGCTAGCATATTATTCATAGCTTCATTATACCAGATGGTGTCCATTATAACAGTTGGTCCCCCCTTGTCTGCAGGTTTAATTACAATCGTATCATTTTTTTCTAACTTTTTCAAAGCACTGTATTTAACCTTACTTAAATTGTAATGCATTTTACATATGTGTGTGTGTATATATATATATATATATATATATATATATATATATATATATATATATATATATATATATGTTTTTTTGTTGTTGCATATGCATTTTTATGAATGTATTATGATTTCTGTACTTAGGTGCTATGCATATGCTTTTATGAGACTGTTTGTTTAAATAATTTGAGTGCCTTGATGTCACATAATTAATCAAGGGAGGTAGTATATGGTACTTATACTGAGTTCTTTAGTTTGATGGACATTACTTGAAGAAGCAGCTTAGTCTGTGAAAGCACTTGTGGTGTCAACAATAAAAGTTTTTTATTGAAACTGGCAATTTTGGAGTCCCTCTGAATTGCTGGGTTAATTTTTTGTTATGTTACTGCTGAAAAAAAGCTGTCACAAGAAATGGAATGCATCTGCTTCCACAACTTTGTTAGTAAGCAAATGCATTTGAACAGGTGTCTTGATTACTGTTGTAGACGATTGTAGACTTAAGACTTTGGTTGCAGTTTTCCATCTGGTATCTGGGAAGAGAACATCTGTCTCTGTCGCCTTCTTTTGCAATGGCTGTTGGAGAGATGGAAGTGGATTATATTCAGGAGATGTATTATGAAATGGGAGATTACAGAATGAACTAAAGATTTAACCCTAGTTATTGATCACAGAGCACTATTTTCTTTATTCTGTATGAGAAGAGACTATATTAAGTTTATGATCCTTACAAGTTTGTACTTTTCATAAATGCAAGAAATTATTACAGATTATTGAGACCTTAATGAGGGCAGTATGCATTGGTTATCGTTGCTTTATTATAGCGTTTAGTCTTCCAGTTTATTTTTGGCTGGGGCATCTTTTGTATGATGTCTAGATATCCTCTGTGTGTGTGTGTTTTCACTGGATTCACTGATTTTCTCCCTCATCACAAACACATGCTGTAGCTGAACTGGTGATACTCCAAAATGCCCGTAGGTGTGTCTGCAATATATGTTCATTTATTATTTATTTATTTATTTATTTGCATTTGTTTAACCAGGATAGTCCATTGGGCTCAAGAACCCGTTTTCAATGGAGTCCTGGGGAGAAAAGCTCCACATACATAATTAACAGAGAATGAGGATAAACATAGACATTACATGGGGTTCAACATGAGAAAAGTAACAAGTACAGGGGAAATACATATACATTTGATGGGGTAAAACATAATACAATGTACATAATAAATCGTGCAGAAAACAGCTGAAACAAGGCAATAAGAGATACACCAAATTAAAAAACAAAAATATGCTGGCTGGTGTTCTTATAGTCCGAGTAGTCAGAGCTGAAAGAGTTACAAGATGAAAATAGTATGTTATGAAGGGTGAGAGCAGGAGCATTGCCATGAGGAAGATAGATAGGAGTGGAGTGATTTTTTGAAGGATGGGAGGCTTGCGATAGTACGAATAGAGGGAGGAAGGGAGGTTCATATGTGTGCATTTTGCTATAGACATGCATCCTATCCAGGATTAATTCCTTAACATTGTACTTATTTATTATAAGGATAGCCTGCAGCTTCTACATGGTGATCCATTGTATTAAGCAGATAATTGGAGAATGATTGAATAAGACCTTGAAGTCAGGCACGTGAGGAGGAAGGACAGCTTAAGAGTGCAGTTTAATATCTGCAAAGAGTTAGAACAGCAATTGCTCAAATTATCATCCAATGATTGTTTTGCTTGTCTTTAATATTTTGATTTGAAATCTCTGACATTAATAGTGTTAACTGTAACTTACTCTTACATTGTAAGGCATAAAATCTCTAGCTGACTGCTCCAGGTACTGGGTTCAATCCTAACTTCTGGTTGGTGCTTTTGTAGATCTTGTATGTTCTCTCCATGTTTGCCTGGGTTTTTCTCTGGGTTCCTTCAGCTGCCTAATAACATCTTGGTTGATCGCTATATTAAGTTGTGTGCATATATGTATTTGTTCAGAGATTTAGTTTAGTCTGACACTTAGTAATCTCAAGGTCTTTAAGCAAATTAGGCCTGTTTGTCAGCAACTGCTTTTCTTAAGTTGCTGAAAATTATTTATTGTAAAAAAGTAATTTATATTGTGCAACTAGCTTATAAACAAAGGGATTTGTATGTAAATCTAAGGATGTCATTGTCCTCCTTTACCCAGCACTCATTTGGCCAGTCATTGAGTAGTGTTACAAAAAGTATTTTCTTTTATGATTATTTTTTATAAAATGTATATTAACCTGCCATTTTTTTTCACAAATGAGTCAAAATGTTTATAATATGTTTGTTAAAAACATAATATAATATGGATACATAATTATGCAAAAGTTAGTTTTACATAAGCTGTAGTTTTATATTTTAAGTGCCTTGTAACTGCATTTTCTTTATTAGCAATTTATATTGAATTGACAGATAATTGAAGACAATGTAAGTGCTAAAGAAGTTAAGGTATGTTACCGTGTTTAAGAGTCTGTTTTTAAAATGTTAATGGAGGAAAAACAAGAAAAACAATGTGTCGGGAATCTTTTGCGAGCTCTGGACTTCTCAGGCTGAGAGATGAGTCATTACAAGGATGTCTGTAACGATAGTGCATGTTGTTTTTGTTGTTGTTGTCTTTCGGCTTTTCCCGGTTAGGGGTCGCCACAGCAGAACTCTGGTCTGCTAATGATTGGCAGTAGATTTTGACAAACGCCGAGGTGCCAGCTCGACGTTCAACCTTCAGTGAAGGCACGCCCATTTACGCATGTCTTTCGAACGCCCACCCAACCGTGGGGAGGACATGTAGACTCCACACAGAAGGCCCTCCCCGCACTCCAGCCGAGAATCGAACGGGAGAACCTCTTGCTGTGAGGCAACAATGCTACCGCTGCACCACCGCGGTGTCATAGTGCATACTGTTACTAAATGCAACAAAGTGAAAAGATAAGATTCTTAACCCAAATAGTCTATGTTTTAAAAAGGTATATTGTCAAGTGTTCATGTAAAGCTCTAAGTGAGGATTATGAGAGCATATAAAAAAAAACCCTTGTAATACTCATATCTCCCTGTAAAAAATTCAGAAAAAAATACTTATAAGTGTTTGCAAAGTTTAAGGGTTGTATTACCAACTTCTCCTACAGTTCCAAATCCAGCGATAATATTAAGTTGCAAACTACCTACAGCCAAATATTTTTCTGTAATAAATCTGTGTTCAGCATTCTTTTCTATACCTATCCTCCCTAAAAGTCAGTGTTTGTTTGCTTTTACTTATTAGAAACATCAATATACATAAACACAATTGCCACAAAAATACACTTAAATCTCCTTCATTATTTTCTCAAATTCTAAAAAAAAAAAAAAAAAAAAAAAAGGAAATAAAAAAATCTGAGACTTCCAGGTGGGTCTGTGTTAGTGCAATATGTAAATAATTTGCTAATAGCATCAAATTATTTTCAGTAGTGTTAGCAAAATACCCTACATCTTTTAACTTTTCTTAAAAAAACACAAGGTGTCCAAAAAAAAATACAACTATAGTCATCTCAAGAACAGTATCTTGGTCATCAAATGTTTCAAAGTAGCAAACAACTGTTACCATCTTGCATTAAAGCAATAGCTAAAGCCCCACATCTAACTACTCTGCTTCAGCTTTAATCTTTCTTAGGTATAACAAACTATACCAAAGCCCCTCCCTTAAAATAGAAAAAAAAATCATTTCAAAATCTAAAGCGAGCTTCAGCTACTGCCCCAGCTTTAGGGTTACCAAATTATAAAAAAAAAACCTTTCATTTTATTTTATCATAAAAAATACATTTGCTCAGGGAGTGCTTACACAAAAACATAAAGACAACTATTGTCTATTAGCTTATTATAATACAGCACTTGATTCTGTTGCAAATGAATTTCCACCATGTTGAAAGGCAGTAGCTGTTGCCACCATTTTAATCAATCCTGTGTAATCACTGGTACTCAGGCATACTCTTACAGTAGCCGTCTTTCATTCTGTATAATGACTCTTACTTAAAATAAAAACTCAACCACTCTTAACTGTAAGTCTGACTAAATATAAACTTACACTTCTTTCTAATCCATCTATTTCTTTTATACACTGTCTTGTTCTAAAATTCTGCATCTATGTTACCTATTGCTAAAAAGTGGTAAAAAGCATAATTGTGTGTGTGTAACTAGTTATCTGCTTTCTCCTAAAAATAACTTAAAAATACTCCTGTACCCAGCGCTAAACTAAATCTATTTGTAAATGGTACCTGTAAAAAAAAAAAAAAACACAAAAATTTGGTTGCAAAAATATCTGTCTGCACCAATAATAATATTTTGCTTTAACAAAAATTAGAGTCTCTTTTGTTACCTAAAAAATATATTAATTACCAGTAGTTAAATGTAGTGCCCCTCAAAAAATATATATAAATACTGTTTCAAAACATAAATAAATAATTTGCAAATCAAGCTGCTAAGCAAGTTGTAAAAATATTATTTTCAAATTTTCATGTAATGTTATTACAAAATTCTAACAGTAATAATGTGTTTAATTAAAAAAAAAAGTATCACCTTTCCAAAATAAAGCAACACAAAAAAAAAATTCAAAGGTGCCTTAAAAACAAATACTGTATATCTGTTAATGGGTTATGGCGACATCCGGACAGCCAACTGGTGGTACCTATCTCCTTGCTATTTTACCAAGTAAAGACATATCATTTACCAGCCCATGCAGGAAAAACAGATTCATTTAATCCAATTACTCTTTAATACTTCAGTATGTTAATAACTGTGCAATATGCTTAAAACTAATGTTTAATAATAATGTTAGCAAAAATGCAAATATTAGGGCTACACGCTTACTACCACCTTAAAAAAACTTTTGTAAATGTAGATCTGGACTTTGTCTAGATGCCTAAAATTAATAATTTACAATATGTACTGGCAGTGGTTTGTATGTTTTCTGCTTTAGTAAAAGCTAACCCCTGTCACAAAGCAAATTATGTAATAGTTATTAAAAATTGCTATTTAATTTCATACCTAAATTTGGTGTACCTTGTACTATCAATAGTGACCAAAAAACTCATTTTAATTCCCTAACTAGAAAGCTATGCAGATTTTTTACACTTTCCCAACCACGCATAGTAACCTAAATTAGGAAAAAAGAAAAAAAAAAGTTAATAAAACTCTTAAAAATAAAATTTCAAAAAAATTGTGCTAAAACAAACCTTAAATGGCCAAAGGCACTTCCTTTAGCATTAATAAGTATAACAAGTACATTAAATGCAACAAAAAATAAGTCCCTATAAAATAGTAATAAAAACAAAAAAATGTGGCCTTCCAGCTGCTCTCCCTGTGTCAAATAAAAAATTAACTCTAACTAAGCTCTTCTTTAACCTCATCATGGTAACTGGATTTGTTAAAACTTTCAAAAAAAACCTTTCCAAAGTAAAAAAAAACTGTGCAAAGATACCAACTTAAATACATTCATCGCATTGCAAAAAAATTGTTTTGTGGGGACCCAAACAAATCATCTTTGTCACCTAAAACAATCAAAATGCAAAAAACAAGTCATCTGCCCCAATAAAAAAAAAGAAAAAAAATAATTTCAGAAGCAGTCCATTATAAATCCAGTAACAAAAGGTACTTTTGCTTTGTTTTTGTTGCTGTTTCTTATTATAACCTGGTCAAAAAATAGTTTCCTGCTAGTTCTTTAACAATATACTGTAAACTTAAATGGATGAAACTGTTAAGTGTGTTCACATATACTCCATCATTCTAAAATAAATATTCCCATAATTCCAATTCCTACATCACAGGTTACATTTAAAAAAAATCATAGTAACACTAATTTAACTTGGCGTAATATAACTAAATTTCAAAGGTTGTGTCTGTTCAGCTTACAACCACAAATTATAAAAATGCATGCTGTGCCAAAATAAAAGTGTACCATTAGTAACCAACAAATGTAATAACACTAAACATAAAAGTGTGTTAAACTCTGTACATTTAAAAACCTATAACTGAAGGTGTGGCATAGACATAATAAAAAATTATTGATACATTTGCGGTAATCGTGCTTACCCCTGGTTGCCTACAAACTGGTCTAAATGTTGTACTATAAGCTATATTTCTCCTGCTGTTCAACATTTCAACAACCCTCCAACAGGCATACTTAAAAATAAATGGGCAATTCACAAAACAAAGCAAGTATTTTCAGTTTTTACTCCTAAGTATAAAGTGCAAAAAACAATGCTGAAAATCGCCATGCTTGCTCAAATTCTTCAAAAGGTAGCAAACCTTACTTCATATTGCAATCAAAATGGCAGAAACAAAAAATAACTAAAATACATACTGTAGTCTTACAAAGTCGACTGGTACTTAACATAATGCTTGCTACCAAAAAAAGTCATGTGTCCTCATAAAAAGTTGTCATTGTTCTTATATTAGTAACTGTCATAATAAACAAAAAAGTTAGCCAGTTTCATAAAACAAAAGGCCAAAGACCTAAACGACACATCTAAACGATAAATTTAGTTGGTTGAGCAGTATATTTGTTCATCTAAAACTAGCATACTACAAGGTATTATTACAATAATTGGTATTTTTATTTTACTTGTTTTAATATTTTCTGTTCTAAAGGCTGTAATTACAAAATGCTTAATCTCATCTGCATGTAAAATGCCACTTATAAAAGTATTTAATAATAAACTTAAAGTCAGTAAAAATTCAATCATTATAAATAATAAATACTATGATGCTAAAGCATATTTTATCTAGTTAAAATAAAATATAATTGTGTATGTTATGTAAAATTAATAGTGTCAAATGGGGGAGGTCTGTTATGAAAAAATATATTCTCTCATGATTATTCTTCACAAAATACACATTAACTTGCACTTTCTACACAAATGAGTCAAATAAAATATTTATAATATCTTTATGTTGAAATCAAAATGTAATATGGATGCATAATTACGCAAAATATAGTTTCACATAAGTTGTAGCTTTATATTTCAAGTGCCTTACAACTGCATTCTCTTTATTAGTAAATTATAGTGTATTGACAGGTAACTGAAAGCAAACTAAGTGTGAAAGAAGTTAAGGGATATCACTATGTTTAAGAGTCTGTTTTTCTTTTTTTCCTCCATTAACATTTTGAAATCAATGTGTCACAAATATTTTGTAAACTTTGGCCTTCTCAGGCTGGGAGATGAGTCATTGCAAGCATGTCTGTAAAGACAGTGCATACTGGTACTAAATGTAACAAGGACAAAGGTTAAGATTCTTAGGCCAAATGGTCTAAGTTTTAAAAAGGTATATTGTTAATATTGTTAATATTTCACATAAATCTCCAAGCGAGGATCACAAAAGCATATAAATTTTCAAAATACATCAATTTGTTAAATGCTATGTAATGTCAAAGTTCTGCATCCATGAAATTAATTAAAAATACAGTTTTTCTTTGTTCTAAAAAACTAATCAAAAAGTTTGTAACGGCATTCTCTCTGTGCTGTTTAAAAAAATAAACCAGTACTTTGCACACCCTAAAGCATAATCCTTAACTTAAAATCATAAGGTAAAACCTCTTTGTTATTAATTTATTGTGTATCTTATCAGTACAGAGCCCCCTTTGGCATGTATCTGTTCAGACACATGCAACAACTGGAATGCCCACAGAGATATCTTATTAAAATGATACAAGGCTTGAAACATGTCTTACATGGACCAAGTCAAAGTCCTGTCCCTATACACTGTATCCTACAGTCTGCACGTGTCTGGCATACAAGACATCCTCTGACACAATACAGATGGACCTACTGCACATCAGCAAATCAAATGCCATCAGAAATACTCGGTGCAGACATTTAAACCTCTTCTACATCATCAACAAAATAGTTTGGAGGGTCAGGTCAATATCCCAGGGATACTAATATCCCCATCGAGGTAAAACAGCGTTCATCCTTATTCATATTCATGCACAACTTAGATCTGTCTGGATGGGTAATAGGAATTTTGCACTGTACAACTGATGGACAAAGACAGCTTATAAATGCTTTATCCAACTCAAATGTCCCATTCAAATTCTCTGTTGTATGATCACAGTTGTTCTCACTAGGGTAGTATATTATTATGGAGTATGGGATGAACAAGGACAATCCAACACCAGACGGGATAGGCTAATTGAAGCACCAAAAGGGAAATTGGCTAGGCCATGGCAGCTAACCTAATACTAACTTATGAATGTATAAACAGTTTTGAGGACATCCTGACTTGGGAAAAGTGTTAGGATGGTTGAATGGACTCACCTCCCTAAACTTCCTCTAAGGTTCTTCCCTCACTAACCCCAGTTATCATGAGTAAGGTGAAGGAGACCTAGATAGTATTAGTGATGGTTTTTGCAATGTGCTGTTTGTCAAGTCACCATTTGTTGCTCCTTAAAGGTTTGAGATTCATGACCAAATGCCTTTCAAGATACTTTTTTATTTTTTAAGAGCTATTTGTGACCACTGGAAATCTTTTAGGTGTGTGACTGAGCCTTGGTATGGTAAAACCCATGACTTCTGGGTCATTAGACCCATAATTACTCTGGGAATAAGAGAGTTTAATCACTTTCCATGGCCACTTTTCTTTTGAGACAGACTAACAAATCTGTTTTTTTTGCCAGATTCATGTTAGAAGTTTCAGTTTCTTAAAAACTTAGAGGTCATCAAGGCAGCCCATGTAGAGGATGACAGAATTTTAGATACTTAGTAGCAGGTCCTTAATTCCCATTTTTCTGACTTAGTACTTTTTGATTTTCATTTGAATGGCACCAGTGACCTAAAAATATTTATGGATCATTATTTTTGTCACTACAATTTACTACACAAAAACAGTGTCTTAATTACAGCTTAGGCAGCAGCTATGCAGAATAAAACATTTGAGGAGCTGTAGCTGTCCTAGCAGCGTCGGCAGCAACAGGCCAGGAAGAGTATCACATGAAAAAGGATATATCCCCTCCCATTTCCAGCCTCTCCTCAAACACTGTAGCTGCTGTACAACTTGATAGTATGCCATGACCTTGAAGGCTGTCATGTTTTCAGACCTAGAACAAGCCTAGTTATTTGCATTCCAAAATAAGTACATCAGTCTACATCACAAGTGGATTTAGTTTGCAAAAGAGCTGGGATTGGTATGACAGTCCAACAGGTCTAAGCTTAATCCCCTATCTCAAGGGGAAGGTCTCAGGGTTAGTGTTGCCTACAGGGCATCTGATGCTAGCAAGGACTGTCAGGGCAGTTTATTAAAAATGAGTTATGTGTATGTTTGTGTGGGAGCTGTTATTAATATCAAATGTACCCAATTTCAAAACTCCTCAGATGTTGGCTGTTGAAGTGTGACCCATCTCAAATAATTTCCTCAGTCAATGACCCTTAGTCAAAAAAAAAAAAAAAAAAAAAAAAACATGTAAGATGTGCTTCTCAAAAATATAAAAGTCCCACCTGTTGAGGATATACATCCAGGTGGTATAACCAATAAAGAAGACTGAAGTAGACACCAAGGGAAATATGACTTTGGAAGAAGCTTTAATGTCACTCCAAGTTGGATGGGGAGTGTGGAGGTAAATAACAAAGAATATTCTGCATTTACAGAATTACCTTCCAGTAAAGACTTCTTTTGCATCTTGAAAAGTGAATCTCCCCTTATCCTGTCAACATTGTCTAATTTTTGATGCAGTGAAGATTTTCTATATTTTGTTTCAGTTTTCCTGTTACTGTGTTACATCATTTCATTATTGACACATTTTTAACAACCTTTTCTGCAGCACAAATCATGAGCAAGCCAACAGCATCCATGACAAATGCTTATTTTATTTAGCACTGGGGTGTAGATTTGTCTGTGTCATGAAAGAAGATACTGCCAGCACAGCTAGCTGGAATTTTGTAAATAATTATATGTCATTTGTGAATATCGAAATGATTTATAGAAGATGTTTGTGTTAAAACTGTATCAGAACTGTATGTCATGTGTATATCAAACTGGTTTGTACAGACATGTATGTTGAAAACTTATTTTATAAAGTGTGTTTGAAATGCATCCACAGTGTGCTTACTGGAAGAAAACAGAAATGTATATACACTGTTGCAACTGTCTAAATGTATATATTATAACAGTGGAAATTGGAATACAGGAGATTAACTTAAGTCCAGAAAATTTTAGGAAAATAGCTGACATTAAATTACTTTATAGGCTACGCAATAAAAATGGTTTCTTTCAGTTTTGAATGCAGCTAGCGACACAGTCTGTTCTGAGAAGCTTTCTGTATTGTCTTTAGGGTGATTTAATTACTAGTCTTGAAAACATGAAGGAATGCAATTGTTTTATGACTTCTAGCATTTGCCAAAGATCTGACATCTATGTATTTTCCCAGTAGATGTTAAATACTGCCAGCTTGCAGCAGTGGGGGTTTCATCTGGGAACTAGAGTCAGATGACAAGAACTGATGTAATTCTGCAAGCTATCCCAGCAGTAATATTTGAGATATTAATTTGAGAAGTCTCTTGAGTGAGACAGAGCATTCTGTATTCTGTCTTGGACCTGACAACAACGAGGAGAGCCGTTCACCACATCTGCCTTGCTCTAGTAGAAAGTTCTTAGGTTATAGTAATTTTCTTAGATTCAGTCAGGAATATAGTGAAGCTTAGTTTAGATATTTTTCTTCATTTATTTGAGACTGTCCTGCAGTGTTGTTTTAAAGATTTCCTGTGGTTTTGAACTCTGATGTCACTGTGAATATATATTTAGTATTGTCTTGTTCTTTTATGTATTGTTAAATATATGTAAACCTTTCATTGTGGCTGATCTGTGTAGACGTATTTAAGTGTTGAGAGTACTTGCATATTTATTTGGTGACACTGTGTGGGCCACTCCTAACATCTTGCTCTTGGTCAAACTACTATTTGTATTAGCATTAATTTTACACAGTACAATTGGATACCCTTTTTTAAGGGACTTAAAGTAGCTGATAAGGGGTTCTGGTGGCAGTGATAACTACCTTATTGTGTGGTCAGAAAGGGGCATAGCTAGTAAACCTGTGCCAGCCTTTCCCAGGTGTGTGTGTGTGTGTGTGTGTGTGTGTGTGTGTGTGTGTGTGTGTGTGTGTGTGTGTGTGTGTGTGTGAAATAAATCTCCAAGAGTGTGTGTGTCAGCTACTTGGGCAGGGACACGAAGCACTGGTTGGACAGAGAGAGCGTTGGAGGACTTGGCTTGGAACCCTGGCTAAGGACTCAACTCTATAGCTGCGCCAGTGGGGAGTCTTATTGGGGATCTGGAGAGAGAGGGAGAAACTAGCCCCGGACTGACTGTGGTCTCTGTGTGCTCTTAAGGGAAATTGCACTTGATTCAGAGAGCTGCATCTGGAAATCCTGTGCGTGTGCCTGTCATCTTCCCAGTGTACGTCCCCCACTGGTGCTAGTGGTGAGAATTGAGGCTCCTTGATTACTGGTCCATTGGTGGGGCATCACATATTGGTTGGCAGTGGTGGGATATCCACTTCACATATTGGCTGGCAGTGGTGGGATCACCACATTGCTTACTGGAATTCAGTGATGTGGATATTGAAACTGTAGCCTTTAAAAATGTGGTCACTAAAGAAGATGTTTGTACTCTCAAGCAGCCAGACAGTAGACATTCAGAGTTTCATATCACAATAATTTTATTTATTTTTTTGTTAGCTTAGTTAGTCAGGGAGAGCAGGCAAGGATATCAGCAGAGGATTATGGCAAGCTGACAAGGAACCAGTTGGCTGAGACGCCAACCTGACTAAAGGAGAAGTGATTGCAGCCTTAACCACAGCTGCATCACAGACCAGCTACCAGGAGAACAACCAGAATGGCCTTGGGGATGTACAGCTCTTAGAAAATGGACAGTTCAACTTTGCTTCAGAGGACTTAAAAATCTGTCTGGAGTTAAATAGACTTGAACTAGAGGCCAAATGGTTGGAACTACAATCAGCAGAGAGACTGTGGCATTTGGAGGCTGAAGAAAAGGAGAAACAGATGGCATTACAATCAGCAGAGAGACTGAGATGTCTGGAAGCTGAAGAAAATGAATGGTAGAGGCAACATGAAAAGAAAATGCTGACTCTTCGCCAGGGTCATGGAGGTGATAGGGAAGGAAATAACCAAACCCCAGAATCAGTAAAGGTCAGTAAATATCTTCCACAATTTACAGAGCATGATAGTTTTGATATTTTTTTCACGTTTGAAAGGGTATGTAAACAGTATAATGTTGACCAAGGGCTCTAGGTACGGTTCTTGACCCCGTTACTCCATGGTAAAGCTGTAACTGCTGTTTCTAAATTGTCTGATACTGATTGCTTAAATTATAATACAGTTAAAAATTGTTTATTAGAGTGTTTTTAAGTTAACACCTGAAGCTTATAGAAAAAAGATTCATGTGCATAGAAGCAAAGCAGATGTAAGTGTGTGAATATATTGCTGAGTTAAGAAATTATTTTCATAGGTGGGTGAGTTGGTGTCAGGTCACCACTTTTGAAGGGCTAGCAGACCTTTTGATGAGGGAACAAGCCCTTAACACTTTGCCTAAGGACATGAGACTCTGGTTGGCAAATAGAGAATGTAGCACCGCAGATGAGTTGGGGAAACAAGGAGACCTATACCTAGCACGCAGGGCATCACTGCATAGGAAAGGGATATCCAGTGCTGCACATGGGTCTAAGAGAATCCATGATGGCCAGCCTAAACCACCCCAACAGAGTCCACCAGAAACAGGAGAAGCCACTCGTTCAGGTACACAGCCAGGATCAAGGATTAACTGTTTTAAATGAAACCAGTGGGGACATGTAGCATATAGATGTCCATGGAAGCAAGGTGGGGAACAAAAAGTAGGGGAGTCAGTAAGTGGGAATGACAGAATGCCAGCAGTAAGTTGTCTGCAGACAACAGGGGTACTAAACTACCAGAAGAGGTTATATCCTGTCTTAGTAGATGGAAAACAGGCCACTGATAAGAGAGAGATCGCCTCTGACCTAACCATTGTGAAGCCTGCAGTGGTTAAAGAGGAGCACTACTTGCTTGAGCAGTTTACTGCAGTCAGAGCTTTATGAGGGACCCCATTCCAAATACCTTTGGCTAGGGTTCACCTTGACTGGGAGGGTGGAAAAGGAAGCAAGCAAGTTGGTATGTTTGAGTATATCTCTGCAGATGTCCTGATAGGGAATGAATTTGATAATGCAGTACCTTGTGTGCATGCAGTTACATGCAGTCAGGCTTGGAGACAAGCATGTGGGTCTGGTAGCCTGGTGGGAGGGGGGGGGCAGACATACTGCACACTTTAAGCCAGGACTGGTGAGGTGGCTACATCAGGGAGTTAGCTACCCTGTAGCAGTGAGTCTGAAGGTGTGAGCCACAGTTGCTTGTGGGCACTGATGTTTTTTGGACAAAGTGACTGCAAGGGCAGAGGTGAGTAGTAGTATCCAGGCTGACAGTGAGGCACAACTGTCAGAGGATTCCAGATTTCCTGTGGAAGGGCAGCTGGGAAGGGTTACAAAGAGAGAGAGTTGAGACATGCTCAGCTGTGAGACCCTACATTACAAGGCTTGAGAGAGGTAGCCAGGGAGGTGCCTGATTCTCAAGGAAAGGAGGAATCTGTATACTGGGACAAAGGGTTACTGTATAGAGAGTGGACCCCTAAAGGAGAGCTAGAGGGTGAGAGAATACAGCAGTTGGTAGTGCCCAGAGCCTACCGTTTGGCACTTGTAGCCATAGCCCATGACATTCCCTTTGCAAGTCATATGGGCGTAAAGCGTACCAAGAGATGTATTATGCAGAACTTTTATTGGCCTGGGATTTCCAAGGATGTACTAGCTTACTGCAGGACCTGTGAGCAGTGCCAAAAAGTAGGCAAGGCAGGCAACAAGGTCAGAGCTCCTTTGGTGCTTTTGCCTGTGCCATTTCAGAGGGTAGCTATAGATATTGTGGGACCTCTGAGTACTCCAAGTGGCACAGGGAAGAAGTATATCCTAGTGGTAGTAGATTATGCTTCCAGATACCCTGAGGTGGTGGCTCTGTCCACCATAGAGGCAGAAAAGGTGTCAAATGCTTTGTTAGAGATTTCCAGCAGGGAAGGCTTCCCGAAAGAAATACTGACTTACAGAGGTGCCAATTTCATGTCAGATCTGCCTGCTTGTCTGTGGAAGCAGTGTGGGGTGAAGCACCTAAAGACCAAGCCCTACCATCCCCAGATGGGTCTGGTGGAGAGGTTAAACTCTACACTAAAGACCATGTTATTGGCATTTGCAGACCAATTTAAGAGGGAGTGGGACAAATATTTGCCCCTTTTGTTGTTTGGTTACAGAGAGGTGCCCCAGGAATCCACAGGTTTCTCACCTTCTGAGTTGCTGTATGGGCATAGGGTGAGGGGACTTCTAGATTTGATTCACGATGAGTGGGAGGGTGAGTGTGAACCCCACAAGGATTCTGTTGTGGCATATGTCCTAAATCTCAGGAGAAGGCTCAGGGAACTCATGGGCTTGGTCCAGGAGAACCTGGCAGAAGCCCAACAGGAAAAAAGGTCTGGTATGACAGAAATGCTCAAGCTAGAGAGTATGCTGTGGGGCAGCAGGTTATGGTTCTCATTCCTGTCAGGCACAACAAGTTGCAGGCAGCTTGGGAGAGAACCTTCAAAGTGGTAATGAAGGTCAGTGATGTTAACTACATGGTAGAACCACTAGGCAGAAGGCAGGGACACAGACTGTACCATGTTAACTTGATGAAACCTTACCATGATAGGGAGGCCCTGGTGCTAAGTATTTGCAGTGGAAGGCAGGAGGAAGTTGGAGTGGGATCTATGGCTATAGGGAGCCAGCCAGCGAAATCTCAAGTTACTGTGGTGGAGCCTAGGTTTGCAGGCATATGATATGACAGTGCAGCACTGTAGTGGGGTCAACAATGCCAAGGCAGCTGGGATCTCAAGACAGGGAATGGAGTAATGTATTCCCAGATCGGCTCATTCCACTCAAGCAGTGTTTCTCAAGGGTCACTTGAAAAACTAGCTTGAGTCTTCAAAGGGGGAAAGAAGTGTCATGAAAGGAGATACTGCCAGCACAGCTAGCTGGAATTTTGTAAATAATTATATATCATTTGTGAATATCAAAATGATTTATATAAAATTATTGTGTTACAACTGTATTAGAACTGTATGCCATGTGTATATCAAACTGGTTTGTACACACGTGTGTTGAAAAGGTATTTTATAAAGTGGTTGTGTTTGAAGTGCGTCCACAGTGTGCAGTGTGCCCTACTGGAAGAAAACTGAAATGTATATGCACTATTGTAACTGTCTAAAATGTATATATTTTAACAATAGGAAGTGAAATACAGGAGTTTAACGTCAGTCCAGCAAATTTTAGGAAACTAGACAAAATTAAATTACTTTATAGGCTACACAATAAAATATGGTATCTTTCAGTTTTCAGTGCAGCTAGACACAGAGTGTGCTGAGAACCTTTCTGTATTGTCTTTAGGGTGAATTAATTACTAGACTTGAAAGCATGAAGGAATGCAGTTGTTTTATGACTTCCAGCATCTGCCAAAGATCTGAGGTCTATGTATTTTCACAGGTAGATGCTAAATGCTGCCAGCTTCCAGCAGTGGGGGATTCGTCTGAAAACTAGAGTCAGATAACAAGAAGCGATGTCATTCTGCAAGCTATCCCAGCAGTAAAATTTGATATTTTAATTTGAGAAGTCTCTTAGTGAGACAGAGCATTCTGTATTCTGTCTTGGACCTGACAACAACTAGAAGATCCATTCACCACATCTGCCTTGCTCTATTAGTAAGTTCTCAGGTTATAGTAATATATGAAGCTTAGTTTAGATATTTTTCTTTATCTATTTGAGACTGTCCTGTGATGTTGTTTTAAATATTTCCTGTGGTTTTGAATTCTGATGTCACTGTGAATATATATTTAGTATTGTCTTGTTCTTTTATTATTTATTATTAAATAGATTAAAACCTTTCATTGTGGCTGATCTTCGTAAAGATATTTAAGTTTTGAGAGTACTTGCATATTTATTTGGTGGCACTGTGTGGGCCATTCCTAATAGCCTTGCTCTTGGTCAAACAAACATTTGGATTAGTATTACTATTACATAGTAAAATTGGACACTTTTTGTTAAGGGCCTTAAAGTAGCTGATAAGGGGTTCTGGTGACAGTAATAATTAAGTTATAGAATGGGCAGAAGGGGGCATAGCTAGTAAACCCATGTGTGTGTGTGTGTGTGTGTGTGTGTGTGTGTGTGTGTGTGTGTGTAAAGTAAATTTCCAAGAGTGTGTGTGTGTCAGCTATTTGGGCAGGGGCATGAAGCACTGGTTGGACAGAGACTTGGCTTGGAACTTTGGCTAAGGACTGAACTCTATAGCTGTGCCAGTGAGTCTTAGTGGGGATCTGGAGAAAGAGGGAGAAACCAGCTCTGTACTAACTGTGGTGTCTGTGTGCTCTTAAGGGGAATTGCAATTGATGCAGAGAGCTGCATCTGGAAGTATTATGCGTGTGCCTGTCATCCTCCCAGTGTATGTCCCCCACTGGTTCCAGTGGTGAGGACTGAGGCTCCTTGTTTACTGGTCCAATGGTGGGGCTTCACCGTCTTAAGTTTTAATTTTCTCATCCTGATTTGACTTTTCTTCAGGTATTTTGGCCAGATACAGCTTCTCTTGGGTTCTAATAGGAAGCCACTTGAAATGGGGATGGACTGTTTACTCTATTTGGATGTGCCTCTGCCTGAGTCATTTGAATCTTTTCATTTGGAAGGTAGTCCTTCCCTAACAGCTGATGCTTGGATAGCTTTCTTGAGATAATTCCACATGAAGAATGTAGGACTTGCTTATGGCTTACTAACGTTCTGTCAGAGAATGACATTTTGTGACGGTTACCTGAAACCTGACATTTCTCTTTGACATTTGCCATTTTTCCCCATTATGCACTGTGTGTTGAGGGGGAGGGTTCAGCCCTTCACTTAAAATATTTGATTTAGTTCATATGTTCATTGAGTGCTAGTCTGGATATGTTTTTTTATTTCTGGGTAACAGTAAGTATGTACCGAATTGCATTTTTTCTTCTTGCACGTGT
Source organism: Protopterus annectens (assembly GCF_019279795.1). NCBI lineage: Eukaryota > Metazoa > Chordata > Ceratodontiformes > Protopteridae > Protopterus > Protopterus annectens. Next base: position 827,345,358 of record NC_056727.1, on the reverse strand, counting down.
GGCAGCAGTTACTGCTTCTTTAATTGCATAATGGATGCCTCAGGTTCATAGGTCTGTACAAGACTAGCGATCACTAGGGCCTTTTTAAGCCTAGCCATGAAAAAATAAATACTAGACTATCAATTTACAGACTTATAAGCCTAGCTAACAACTATTATTTAGAATCAAACTTTGTATCCTGCATCTATGCGGTAATGACAATCCGTCTCCCCCAACTTTTTATCTGTCTAGTACTCTGACCTATGTCATTGCCTGTTGTGACATTTGCACATATTTTTTCTGCAAGTATATTTGTATTCTACAGCTGGGTGATTAATTCATTGTACGTGTTAAAGTCACAGCTTTTCCCTCTCAGGTTGCTATTATTACTTTCAACCTTTGAGGTCAAGCTTCAAGCTGAGTTTATAGTTAGTTCTGGAAGATTTGATAAAAAAGCAAGTAGATGTGCCTTATTTAATTTGAAGTTGTTATGCCACCCATCCCCAGCCACCCTTGTTTTCCCCATTTTTACACATGGGTTTGGAATGTCACATCAACAATGACCAATATTCACACTGTCAGATGGCCAGTCCTTCCAGAGTTGTTGTTCTATACCACACGCGGACAAACACTCATGCACACTCACACCTACAACTAATTCGGAGTGCCTCATCCACATACTGCATGTCTTTGGAATATGACTAGAATAATTTTAACTAGACAAGCAGGCTAACTCATGCACTTTATTCAGTCATAATCTGTCAAGCCACAAGGTCAAGGATACATATTTATATTGACAACATAGAGTGACCAATCAACAAGGATGTTTTGGGATGGAAAAAATCTGAGCACCTGGAGAGAACCTCGGTAGGCAAGGGAGGACATGCAGATTCTTTAGAAACTGTGACTAGATGAGGGAATTGAATCACAGACCGGAGTTGAAGCAGAATTCCTTCCACTGAGATGCAATGCTGCTGTGGCCTTTTTTATTAGACAGCAAATAAATAATTTGAGCATAATTTTAAGTAGTATCATTGCATGCATATTCGTAGCTTAGGGCTGAATTCAATTCAACATTCAAGTCTGTGGATATAAATAGGCTTATTTATAACATGTTTACATTTACAGAACCCACACCGCAGTCAAAATTGCTCCAAGGTACAGTGCACCAGTAATTCATGTGTTGGATGCATCCAGGAGTGTTGTTGTGGTGAGTGTTATAACCTTTTAACATTTTTGTTATTACTTTTGAAGTGCTATTTGAGACATAAATACATTCAGCCACAAGTCTGCTTTCTAATACTGCATCATTAATTTCATGATCATACTTTTGTGCCATTGCAAAGATTTGTAACTCTCTTGGTGTTGCTGGACAATATTCCTTGCCAGGAATACAGTTTACCTGATCCAAATGGATTGCAACCTGCATCTGCTTCTGTTATTTTTAGCATAATAAATTGCTTCCTGATTAGGATAGAGCTCATTTCACCAGGAATAAAGCTACCACTGCTGCAGTTTTAAAATGGGTGTGCACACAGACAGTTCTGTAGGTTGGAACATCATCTTTTGTTCACACCTTGGGTCCATCTCAAGGGCAAGAGCCAGGTTCACCTCTCTCATCCTGCTGAGTCTGCTGTCCCCAGCTAATATTCCTGTCTGACCACCCACATAGCTCTGGAAGTCCTCCCAAGAATTAGTACTGCAAAAACTGACAATGATGAACAGAGTACACCTGTGTCTCTAACTTAACATAAGTGTAGATATTTAAGTAGAACCCCTCCATTAACTGGGAAAGCTACTCATGTACCAATACACTTGCCCAAAGCTTTCTGGAATTCATTAATTCCAATATCCTGGACCTGCTCGTTCTTACCCTCACTAGAGGTAGCAACATCCTTGACTTGGTCATTACTAACATGGGCGACCGTTGCTCTACACCAGTAGTCAACTCTTCCCTGGTTAGATCCGACCACAAACTAATCACCTTGGAAATCCCCCCCCCCCCCCCCACAAAGGTAACCACCATAAAAAACTTCTCCAAAGCTAACTTTGGGCTCCTAAAAACAGAGGTGGCTACCTTCACGGCACCCATGCAAATGGAGAATAATTGCATGACCGCCGAATCATACACCAATGCACTGTACGAACATGTACACAAATGCATGGATCTCGCCATACCCAATAGAACCAAGACCCTGTCCTCAAAAAAAAGGAACCCAGTCTGGTGGTCCCCTGCCATAAACAAACTCTGCAACAGAAGGAGGAAACTGATGTGGAATAAGATGAAGTCCCAAGACTGGAAAAACTCCCTAATCAGCCTCAACAAAAGGATGAGATCCCTCATCAAATCCTCTAAAGCTAGCTATGAAAACAGAATTGCAGCAGATAGTAAAGACAATCATAAGGCCTTCTATAGTTATGCAAAGAATCTCCATGGCAATACCCAGATTTGCTTTGAGCTACTGCACAGTGGTACCTCGTATGCCAAGCCAACAGATATTGCCAATATACTGGCCGACAGATTCAGTGCCAACTTCACCCCTCTCCCCCCCAAAGGACAAATCACAATGCCACTAGATTATCAGGCACCCAGTATTACTGCTGCACAGGTTAAAACAGCACTGTCCAAGGCCAAGAATACAGCTTCTGTGGGACCTGACAATATCCCTAGCTGTGTTCTACATGAGCTACAGAGTGAACTGGCACCTCACCTATGTGGCTTTTTCAATCACAGCCTCACCTCAGGCTTTGTCCCTACAGAATGACGCACTGCTACAGTCATCCCTCTCCACAAGGAAGGAGTGACTACAGACCTCAGGAACTATCGCCCCATTAGCCCGACGAATCTTATATGAAAAGCTATGGAACGCATCATCATGGACCTAATAAACAAGGATATAGGGAATCTCCAAACACTGGATCCTACACTGTTTGGTTTTGTGAGGGGTAGATCATGCCTGCTCAACTTGGTCGACTTCTATGAGTCAGTCACCAGAGCTGTGGATGAAGGCAAGGTGGTTCGTACAGCCTACCTTGATCTGGCCAAAGCCTTTAATACCATTCCCCACTCAGGAATCATAAAAAAACTCACTAAGCTAGGCATCAACCCCTATATCACTAGGTGGGTTGCAAACTGGCTCACAGATAAAACCCACAGTATGAAAGTAGCTGACTCCAAGTCAGACTATCGAACTGTCAATGATAGTCCACTGAACACAGAAGGTGTTATAAGAGATCTAGGAACACAGGTTGACAGCAACCTCTCTTTTGACCACGACATTGCCACTGTGGTCAGAAAGTCCTTCTGTGTGACACATCTCATTACTAAGGGTTTTGCATCCAGGAAGAAAGAGGTCATTGTCTCCCTCTACTCTTCCCTCATTAGGCCAATCATCGAGTACAGTGCCCCATTTGGCATGTACCTCACTAGACACCTGCAACAACTGGAGAGGCCACAAAAGTACCTCACAAAGAGGATCCTAGGCCTTAAACATTTGTCCTATATGGACAGACTCAGAAAACTCCCACTATTCTCTGTCTCATATCACCTACATAGAGGCGATCTCTGCTTGAGTTAGAAAGCCATGTCTGACCCAGCTCTGTTAGAAATGCTACATCTAAAGAAATCCCAATCCCTCTGCACCACACGTTCCAGAGACCTCAACCTCATTACCACAATCAACAGAACATGCTGGAGGGACAGGTTCATAACCCAGAGACTGCCCATGCTATGGAATAGACTTCCCATACTTGTTAAGCAGAGCACCTCACTAGCCCCCTTCAAGAGGAATCTTGGTGAGTGGATGGGAAATAGAGAATTCACCCCAGGGATCACTCCAGTGGCTCTACTCGACAGAGGCACTAGGAACTAAGGTCGGGTGGCACGATACCCGGGTAATCCTATAGGCTAGGCTTGTAAAGGCTCCAGGGCCATTAGCCTAGTACACAATTATGAACCTAGATTAGTATTTCAATACCTTTTTCCCACCCTCCTTTCCCTTTCTAGCTTTCTCTTTCTCTTTATAGTCTGGTTGGGGTGGGTCCCTCGTCCCATTCTTCATCCTCACCCCCTTACTTTCTTTCCACTTAGGTCAGGGATTCTGTCTCATAGTAGGGACAGTTGGGAAGGTCATGGTCCACCTCAGAACCATTGGATTCCTTAGTCTGGTCAAGAAAGACCAGAATATGGCACCAGCTGATGTCCTTTTTATACCCTGATGTCCAAACGTTGGTATGCATGAGACATTTACTGGCTGGGGTTTAGTGAGACTCTGGCATTCAGGCTCACAGTGGGCTTCTGCACAACAGAAAGTCCCAAGAATTAGTATTGCAGTGCTGCTCTACTGCAACATCTACAATTATGCTAAGTTAGAGACACAGGTGTACTACTTCTGTCTTACCCTTTGGGGTCTCCACTGGTCTCCACTGCACCAGGGGTATTCACCAAGTGTTTGGCTCCACCCATTGCTTATTTCAGACTTTAAGGAATTCACATATTTCCATATTGGGATGATTGTCTTATCTATGTAGACTCTTTTTTCAACTGTCAAGAGATTTTAGCAGTTGTTTAGAAACTTCTGCATAGTTTGGGTTTTCAAATCAACTTTCTGAAATCCTCTGTTCTCCCTTTCTGCAAACAGAGTAGATCTGCCTCAACAGTTCTTCCTGAATTTCTCAAATCAGAGCCTGGTACCTCCAAGGGAATTTCTCAGGAGTTTGGGGTACATGGTATTGAAGATTCTCATGCTCTCTGTGGGCAGTCTCCACATAAGGAAAGCCCAGCAGTACCTTAGAACACTTTAAATTCAGCATCTACACTCTTTGTTTTCAGATCCAGTTTTCTGGGACTTCTAAAGAGGGGGATTTTGTGGTGGTTAGACAAGTTCTCCTGTGATCCAAGTCTCCTATTCTCCTTTCCTTCCCCCCCTGTAGTTTGTCATCACAGATGCATCAGACATGGTGTGAAGAGCGGTTTCCAAAGGGGTAAAAGTGCAGGCTGTATAAAGCCCTTTAGACAGACAGAAACACATTAATGTTAGAGCAATGTTGCTAGTGTGTAACACTTTAAAAGCCTTAAATCATCTCTGGTCCCCAGGACCACTTCAGGTTTACACAGACAACATCACAGTGCTGTGGTGCATAAACAAACAAGGATGGTACAAGATTCTTACCCTTTTTACAGACTTGCTATTATAACCTATGAGATGGCAACTCAGCTTAGTTTGACTGCTCAAACTTCATACATTCAGCCAGAGCAAAATTTCATTGCAAACCAGCACAGCAGAACCAGGACCCCCCCCCCCTCCCCGAATGGAAACATCATCCTGGGATCTTCTAAGAATTGATCAAGTAGATCTGTTTGCCTTCTCTCAGAACTGATAACTAAAGAAATTCTTCTCCAGGACTCCTTGTAAACCGGTAAAGAAGACGGATGCCTTCACATTCCCATGGATGGGAATGTTACTGTGTGCTTTTCCATTAATTATCAGGAACCTTATAAAGACTCAGAAGGATTCTCCAAAAGTCATAGTAGTGACTCCATTTTGGCCCAGGTAACACTAGTTTGCCTTTTTTTTTTTTTTTTTTTTTTTTTAAAGTCTGGCCAAGGGCAATTTACTACATGTGTCCCCACCAAACAGATTAGCTCACACGAGACAGGTATTATTAGATGCACACCAACCTAAAAACTCTTCAACTAACTGCCTAGTTGATAGAATTTTGATACCTTTTTTCCCCTGAGGATGTGCACCAGGTAATAAAGGAGGTGAAAAATGCTAATTGGAAATCATATATGTGCAAGTGGAAAAGATTTTCTGGTTGGTACAAGAACAAAAACACACAAAAGAAAGTTCATCCTTGTTGATGTTCAAGCACAACTTGGAACTATGGATGGGAAACAGAAAATTTACCATAGGCCTGTACTATTAATGGACAGAGGCAGCTTCTAAATGCTTTGTCCCATGCATGGGTCCCATGATCTCCCATCAAAATATCTATGACATGATCCCAGTATTTCTCTTTAGGAATGATATATAATTATTGACCATAGGATGAATAAGACCAGTCTGTAACCAAATGGGATAGGTTAATTCCAGCACAAAAAGGGAAACTGGCAAGGTTTAAAATGGTCTGCAAGGGCAACTAGCTTAGTACTTAGTATGTACAAGAACCAGGACCCTCTCCAGGTCTGGCTGCCTCTGGTTCTTGATTATTTGTGTGAGCTACTGCCCTCTGGCCTTTCTTATTTTTCTGTCAAGTCACATTTGTTAGCCATTTATTTAATATTTGTCTGCTCTTTGATTTTCCCCCTTTTTAACCATACTCAAATTACACTATTTTGAAATGCGTGTTGCTTATCCATCCAGCTAGGAAACATTTGGCTCCTCTTTGGGATCTTCTTAACTTTGTGCTTACTCTTTTTTTTCCATTTGTAGCAGCTTATCAGACAGAATAGAGGTCCTTAACAGTTCTCTGACTTCTGCTAAGAGTGTTTCTAAACTATTAACATTTATACTGAGTCAACCTTACCTCATTTTTCAGGAGAACATGTTTTTTTGAGAACTAATCCTTCTTTATGCCTGAAGTGGGCTTAGAGCTTACTTTAAGCCAGACTATTAATTTTCTTGTATTCTTTTCTGAACCCAAGAACAAGTGAGAAAACTTTTTTCATACTGTATATATTCACATACAGCTCAGATACTACTTAGAGAAAACTTGAACCTTCAGGAAAGTTGACCAGCAGTTTGTCCTCGATGAAGGTAAGAGGAAAAGACAGCCAGTGTCAAAACAGACTATTTCTAGGTGGTTGTATCTTGCTGTTGTTTTTTGTTATATTCACCAAATAAACCACTTCCAGACAGGGTTAAGGACCACTCCACAAGGGTTTGGCTTCTTGGATGGCTTTCTGGAAAGGGATTGACTCTAGAGGCAGCAACGTGTTCCTGTGTACATACCTTTACAGAGGACTATAAACTGGACTCCTTTTTCCAGGCCCAGAACACTTTGTTACACTTTCTGTGTCTTGGTATTTGCTCCAAAACATTGGTTTCTTTGCTGATTTTATGCAGTAAATTCCAGCCATCTTGCCTGCTGTCTGTACCCCTATTTCCAGTCATTCATATAGGTGAAGTCTTTTTTTTTTCATTCCTATTTTGTCTTACTTGTTATAATACTTTCTGTTGCATTATGAATATAGTATTTTGTATGGTTTTTGTTCTTCTCCTTTAGGGCCTGCATCCAAAGTTCTGCTTTCTTCTTACTTCACACCCCCACCTGTTTCTTCCACATTCCTTTTCACCTTGACTTGTAACATTCTGCTCGTGTTATGCATATGAGCCAACATTGTGTAGCTCTAAAATATCCCTTCAAATCAGGTAATCCTACTTCACCTTGCCTTATGGGGGGAATCAACTTATCCCACTTAACTCTTGCCCTCTTTCCCACCAGAAAATTCCTTCAACCCTTTATTAATTATGGTCCAAAACTTCTCCTTTGGTTTGGAAAAAAATACCTGATCGGTATTAAAAAAAACTAAAGGGACTGCAAACATTTTCAGTGTTTATTTCGTACTATCCATATCTGTAATCAAGAGCTTTCAGCTTCTCAGTGTTTGTGATCTTTTTAGTCTCTTCCCAAATACACTTAGCTGACATAACAGAATCCTTAACCAGTTCATGTGTGAGTACATATTTTTTTCTGCTATAGCCTTTAATCTTCATTTATTGTATATTCTGAAAAGTCTTGAAACTGTCTCAAAATATTCCACAGCACCAGAATAATCTATTCTGGATTTGTCAAGCACAAAATAATATCTGTGAATAAAGCTAGCTTTTCTTGAGTGCCATATCAGTTCATTATCATCACCATCATCGTCATCATCAACCCTCCTTTTTCCTGTTTTCTGCATGGGGTTTGGAGTAGTGTGACCTGTCATTTTCTCTATCCCTCTCTCTCTCTTTCTCTCTCAGTTCATTGTCACTCTCCTGTCTTCGACAGTCATGCCTGACTGCTTCAAGTCTTCTCTAATACAGTCCATCCATCCATCCATCTTTTTTGCTGGATCCCCTCATTTTTGCTTGCCTTCTTCCTCTCTGTTCTAAACCATACCAGCTATGTCCTTATCTAAAGCAGACATCAAAGGGAGAAAAGGGTACCCCAGTCTTGTTCCTGTGCTCAAACATAGCTTGTAGGAGGGTAGTCTCCTACCTTAATTCTTGCCGCCAAGCCTTCATATGTACTCCTAATTAACCCTATTTTTCTGTCAGGTAATGCAGATGTTGTCATTGCCCTATTCATAAACTCCCAGTTACCTAATTCATGTTTTCTCTGTCTCAAGACCACAAGCAATAGTTTTGTTTTCTTGCACTCTTCTTCACTTTGGAACATCATTCTTATATTAATGTCAAGTATTTGGCTCCCCGCCAAAAAAAAAAAAAAAAAAAAAAAGTACATTGATCCATTTCTATTAACTTTGTTAACATGTTTTCCATTCTCTAAGCAAGTATTGACATACACTTTTTAATCATTGTTTAAATTTGAAATTAATATATGTGAAACTTGGTGTGAAGTGTCTTCATCCACTTTGGGTAATACAGCTACCACAGCTTAATTCTAATATGATGGTACTCCCCTCCTCAATTTTAAAATTTATTTCCCCTTAAAATCTTTATCATTTTCTTTCCTCCAAACTGGAATAATATCTGTTCCTGGAGACTTCCCTGTTGATTGGTTATGCATCACCATTTTTAAGTCATCTCTTCTTATCTTGGCTATTAATTGTTCAGCCTCATCTTTTCTTGGCATAATTAAGTGTTCAGTAAATATTTCCATTTGTGCCTTTTATTGGTTTCCACATTCCTCTGCTTTATATGGATTTTATGTGGACTTTCATAAACTTTCTGAAATATCTCCAGTACTTCTGTAGAATCTCTGGTTATTTTTTCTTGTTAGACGCTTCCCAAGTACCCTTTCTACTTTATTGCCTAAGTCATTTTCCTAAAGATATTTGTGCTCTGGAGATATCAAAAATAGTTGCGTAATGGCAACATTTCTAAAGTCATGCATATTATCCAAATGCTCCTTTATTTTCCCTTTGGAACTTTGCAGTTGCTCTTCTTGTTCACTGAGAGTCCCCTTTTTTGCAGTACATTAATCTTTGTTATCCTCTCTAAACAATTCCTGTTGCATATTGTCCTGGATCTCTTTCTGTCTTATTCTTACCATGTTTTTAAATTCCATTTTATCCCACTCACTGGCTATTCCTTCTGAGGAAATTTTTATGTTCCTAATAACTCCCAAATCATTTATATTAACAATTCCTTAAAGGTATGTCTGCGTAGCAGATTAAGGGGAAAGCAACAGTGTCTCATTTATACATTCTCCTCCATCTTTATCTTAGTTTTTATTGAGGCATGATGGTGCATGATCTGAATAGTTATTGGGTGTATGCCAAAGCTTTAAATTAAGTACAGGTGTTCCTGTGAAATATAATTTATATTCAGTCAAGTCCTGTTTTTGTACTTTGTGGGGTTCCTACTACTGAATTCACATCTTTCATACCAAACATTCTCATATGTCTTCAGGAATGTGCCCTCTTTTGTTATATTCCCCTTTCTTGTTCGGCCTATTGCAAATCAGGTTCTGGTCCTCACCCAATAATAATAATCCCTGCTGAAAGCTGATTATTTCTAACAAAATTATCTTAAGATACATAATAGCAGTTTTAGTTGGAATATTAATGCATGCCAACATAATCCTCTTCCCCTGTCAGTAACCCCATACTACAATAAATCTGCCATTGTTTGCCTTTCTTCCCTTCTTCTTTTACCACTGATCACTACTGGAGCCTCTTTAGCAGTCAGTATTATTATTCCCATTTTCCTTTGTCTCTGATATTCTGCTGAATATCCACCCTGAAATCCTTTCTTTGTCAAATTCACATGCTCATTTCTATCCAGCTGTGTCTCCAGCAACATTGCTGTTTGCACCATACACCCTTTAATATAATAACATTAACTACATTAAAGTACTAAGGCTACAGAGGAGTCAACTGCTTGTAAAAGTTATTCACGTCCCACAGTTGAAAACTTCATTTATTGTTACTGATCTGCTTGCCAGTCTACCTTTATGTAAATTAAACTACATTATACATTTCACTCAGCAGACTGTGTTCAAACCTCTCATGATCAATTGCATGTACCTGCAGATTTCTCATTTCCAAATAAAAGTAGTACTTGACTTTTCAGATATATGAAATAATCTTTGTAAATTTCCCTCAGAACACACTGTTGAACCACTAATGATTAATTGCTGCACCTGTGGACTTTTTGTATTCCACCGAATGCCATTGCTAGTGGTAATAAATAGCCAGCAACTTTTTCAAATGCAAGAAAGAACTACGATTTTCTATGCCTTTCATCATTTTATCTTATTTTTCAAGTTTAATAGATACTATTATTAGTATAGACAGTCCCAAAAAGTTTAAACTTACACTAAAAAACTACCTCTCCAATTCCTGGGCCTGCCTTTACTCAAGATTATATTTATTTTTTCACATTCTTATGTCCTCTGTCTCCCCATTCAACTCCACCCCTGTAGCATCCCTATAAGTTTTTCCTTGCTCACCCTTCAAGTCTTTCAGGTCATAGGATACAAACTACTAGCAAGAAATCCCCCCTTTCTTTTTAGAGCTACACAACTTAGCTCACAATCTCCTAATAACATACCCCTCCTTTCTGTTTCTCTTTCTCTTTACCTCTACTATTTCCCCACTAACCTTTAATGTGTTAGCACTACTTTCCTCTTTCAAAATGTCTTGTAACTTTATTTAAAATGTAAAATTGCCATGCACATCTATTGATAACAAATGTTACTACACAAATCTATGACACGAAGTGCTGAATTTGATGATGTACTGATTTGAAGATATATGTACTGTTTTTTTTTATATACTTAAAATTACTAGTATATTAACTTTGATATATTTTACTACTGTTGTCTATACTGTTTTGGAACTTTTCTCCCCAGGCCTCATCTGAAAATGGGTTTCTGACCCAGTCAGACTTTTCCTGTCACCAAATGTCAATAAATAAATAAGTAAAAATTTTGCTTAAACAAAAATTGTCTATAGTTTAAACCAATGGCATTGTTCTAGATAGCCATATATGTAGAAATGGGAAGATATTATCTTAGTGCTACATGTACAGTTATTAATACACTTTTACAACCCCATCCCAGCAGCTCAAGAACACATTTTTTTAGCTTTAACTTGCTTTTGTTTCACCTTACTGACAATTTTACATTGCAAAGCCTGGATACCTCACAATTAATAACAAGTACTTTCTTACTTTGTTATCTTTAATGTATACAGCAGTCTGATAAGACAGCCTAACTCACATTTAAAATACCCATGACTGCACACTTCACAAGACTGTTATACAGCGTTGTATGCAATTTACATAATGGAATTTACACAAATATAAGAACAAAATCTGTTTTACTTATACATTTATTTATTGACATTTGATTACTAGGAAAGTCCAACTGGGTAGAAGCCCATTTTCAAGTAATATACATATTTATTCAGTCCATTCCATCCCCTTCTGCTTGCTGGCATGCACTTTGTTGGCTAAGCTTTCTAATGTGATGTTGTAAATTTTCATCCATTCCTCAACTGATGGGTTCAGATCTGACCCTCGGATCCGACTCAGTTGTTACTTTAGCTCGTGGCCACCAAAAAGCTTTTGAGCTTCTCCCTTACCCATAATGCACCAACCCATAACATACCCCAGGTCTCTTTTGCCACTTTCGAGATTACATGTGGTTGCCTTCAGTTCTCGAGCAATTGAATAAAATAAGTTTTTCCAATTTTCTGTTTGTATAAAATAACTTATCCAGTTTATTTCTATAAATCCTCCCTCTTCTTATACTCAATGCAGTCCTTTTTTATCATTGTTGTTAGTAATTGTTGTTTCCTGCCTTTACACTAGTTTAATGTAATTCTTTGTACCATCATTGATATTTCTTTCTGTTTTCCCTTTTCCTATTTAAAAAAAAGACTTTCCCTCTTATCTCTTTTTTTTTTTTTTTTTTTGTATTTTGTAGTTTTAGTGTCAGAAAAAGGCACTTCTGGCTATAAGAAGTGCCAAAAGTGTGGGCACAAGTTGCTCATTCATTATGTGTTTATTGTATGGGCTTGGATCACCTTCGAGTAGTCTGTCAAATGTATAAAACCTTTAATCTGTGTTTCATTGTGGACTAGAAAAATAAACTTATTTTGAAAGGGTTATGCCCTACATCTTTCTCTTGCTGGAGCTCAACCCTCCAAGTCAAAAATTAAGGAGTTTCCACTAAGTCTCTTAGACTTGCAGTAATCTGGACTCCTTTATCCATGAAGCCACCAAAGAAAAAGCATAAACTGGATCCAAAGGCTACTATTATATCTCCATTGGATCTTACAACAGCTTCCTTGAATCCAAGCTGTTCGGATCTGACGGCTTTACCAAGGACTAGATACTTACTCAGTATTGATTTGGTACCTTCCAGAGTACCTTCTCCTTTTATGGAACACCGGCACTCTTAAGTTCCCATCCTTAGCTTCCTCTCATTCTTCCAGTTGTCTGACCGAAGCTGATATGGCCAAAATGATGAGGGGATTTTGTCAGAGCAGATACAGATGGGAGTTCTCCTGGCTCCTACCCGTTCAGGTCAGAAAACCCTAGTTCACACAACTCCACCTCTCTTGGCTCCTTCTCTGATCCATCCATCCATTTTGGAGCCTCTGGATTTGAGTATGCCGGGATTATTTGGATTTGATCAGAAAATATTTGTATCGTTAGCTCTAAGGAAGTCTGTAAGCGCTCTGACTGTTTGAGTCAGATGACTCTCTAAGCTGTAGCATGCCCGTTGGATCCGAAGTGTTAGAGTTGTCTCCATAGTTGTTGGAAACATCTCTACCCCTCAGAGCCTCAGCACTGGACAGCTCAGATCTGACCTCCCCCTTGGGTAGATTGCCCTTGGGGCAGACGGAGCCGATGGGGCAGAAGCATGGCTTCTCGGCACTGTTGGCTTCTTTCTCCCTGGGGCGGTCTGCTTTCTGGTGGTGGAGACAGTTTTCTCTGCTTCGGCAAGACGGGTGCCCCCCCCCCCCTCAGCTCTTCCCTCTGGATCTCAGATGTCTCTGCGCCTTGATCCACATCATTCTACGGCACAGGGACACCCAGTTCAAAGTCTCCAGGCAAGCCAGCAAGGTATTCCAATCTCTTTCAAAACTTCACTGGAGCATCCCACCAAGGAAGTCCCTAGGAAGAGAAAGTGCAAAAGGAGGCACTTGGACTCCCCTCAGGAGTTTGTCAACAAAGATACTGATTTCGATGAAGGGGAAGGGTCCCCAAGATCACCATCCAAAGATGTCTCATTCAGACAGATCCTTGAGATCCTTAAGCAGAGGCGTGGTTGGTCCTCTGATAACCCTTCTCTAGAAGAATCAGTATTCCTGGAGGCCTTTGGCACTGACCTGTACCTTCTGGGTTACTCTGCCCACTGATAAGCTCATTGATTTGATCTCTACGCGAGTGTGGAAGGAGCCTGACTCAGTTGAGCCAGTCTCCAAAAGACCAGGACAGATTCTGACTCCACTTGTAGGTAAGGAATTCTGGAGCAAAGGGGTGCCGATGGCTGCCACTGTTGTGGCAATGGCCATGAAGTAGGAGCTTGCTGAACAGAGTTCCTCTATCCATCCCCCTAGCAGGGAGTCTAGGGCATTGGCCAGATTTGATAAGCATGTGTATGCTTCAGCAACCTTTGCCCTCAGGTCACTGAACTACCTGGCACACTTTACAAGATTACAAAGGGACTTGATAAAGAAACTAACAAATACCCTTTCTGGGATCACTACTGCCAAGACCTAGGCTTCTGTGGCCTCACAGTTGAATACCCTACAGTCTATTTCTAATTCGTCTGTGAGGCTCATCTTGCATACAGCTGAAGATGTCTCAAGGGCAGCAAGTTCAGGCATTTCCATCATGAGGCATGCCTGGATGCACTTGTGTGATTTTGCAGAACCCTTCAAGTTCTCATTCATCCATGTACCCTTTGATGGCAGTTTGTTGTTTGGCCCTAAAGTTAGGGTGTGAGAAAGTTGGAAAGACCCCCTCTGTACAGTAGGTGTATGTTTTTTGACCCTTTAAAGGACCTTCTTGAGGAATCAACAAGGTGGTCAAAAGATGTGTTTCAGAAAGTCCCAGGCTCCTTTCCAAGATCCACGTGGAGATAGTTCCCCCAAGTGAAGTGGGGGGAAACTTAAATGAATGATGATCCCCATGTGGCAGAGGATGTCTAGAGAACCAGGGGTCCAGAGATTGCTTCTCTGAAAGACAATGCCAGCACTCCTGAAAGGCAATCGGAGGGTCAATTATCCCTGCACCAGAGAGCCTGGCTAAATATCACAAAAGATACATGGGTGCAGAGGATCTTATCCAGAGGTTATATTATTCCCTTTTCCCTTCCACCACCTTCTGTATTAAAATTTCCTGATGTTCCACCCAATCAGAGGAAAGCAGCAACAACTGAAATACAAAAGCTGCTAGAAAAAAAAGAGTCATCCAAGAGGTCCCACCTGACCAGATAGAATCCAGAACTTTCTTTTATTGCCAAAGAAAACAGGGGACTTGGGAGACCAATTTTGGATCTCAGCAGCTTGAACATATCAGATTAACACACAAAGTTTCAGATGGTCACTGTTCAGTCCATTTTGCCCTGCTTGTTCAAGGACAACTGGATGTGCTTGATAGACCTTCTGGATGCATACTATCACATAAAAATGAACAGACAATCCAGAAAGTATTTACCATTCTGGCTGGGAGCCAGTCATTACCAGTTCAGAGCATTGCCCCTTTGACCTTACTACAGCCCCTAGTGTGTTCACCAAATGCATGGTTGTGGTAGCTGCTCACTTGAGACTGTAGGGATTCTGAGTTTTTCCATGCCTGGACAGCTGGCTGATTACCTCTCTGACCAGGCATCTACTAATAAGAGCACAATATCAGGTACTCCAGACTTTGCTCCCATCTGGGGATAACCATAAATTACAACAAATTTCAGTTAGAACCATCTCAAACACTGGAATTCATAGGAGCAGTTTTCAACACAGTATCAATGACAGCTTCTCTTCCTTCCTCAAGAGTACAAACTATCAGATTCCAGATCAGGAAAATAATTCACAGTAGCACAATCTCAGCTTGATTGATTCAACAAGCCTTGAGATCATTGTTGGCTTCTATAGTCCTAGTGCAAGATTTTACATGAGAATTCTTCAGTGGATATTAGCAACACAGTGGTCTATTCTTTACCAACACATGTCAACCCAAATAAAGATCACTCAGACAGGCAAGAGATACCTTTGGTGGTGGATTTGATCAGATCAGGTTCTACAAGGACATCCTTTCATTCTTCCTCAGTTCTCAGCTCAAGGCCACAGTGACCACAGATGCATCCCAGATTGGATGGGATGAACTTCCTGGGGAAAACAGTCTAAGGCACATGGTCCTCAGAAGAGGCCAATACGCATATCAGTATTTTGGAAGTGAGAGCGGTGTTCTTAGAGTTGCAGACCTTCCAAGACTTTCTCCCTTTCAGAACAAATGCATTTCAGACTGTCAACATGTCAGTAGTTTGGTACATCAACAAATAAGAAGGAACCCGGTCTTACCCCTTGTGTCAAGAAGCCCTCAAAGTGTGGCGATGGGCAATCTCTTTCAACCATTTTCAGATAGCAACTCACATTCTAGGAAGTCCATTGTGATAGCAGAGAAATTGAGCAAGTCCATCCTACTACTCCACGAGTGGTCTCTCAACATGAACGTGGCAGAAATGATTTTCTATCAATTGGGCCAGCCTTGCTGCAGTATTTTTGCATCTTCCGTAAAACACAAGTACAGAAGGTCCTTTGCCCTGATCACCGAAGGACATTCTGCTGCACGACTGCCCCCCCCCCCCCTCCGGTCTTCCCTATACCTGTCCCATAACTCCCCTAATTCCCAAATTTCTGCAGAAAGCTGTCCGGTTGAAGAGCAATGTCATCCTCGTTGCACCTTACTGGGCTCAGCAGATTTGGTTCCCCTTTCTTTGGACTCATCTACTTTACCCACCTTGGATTCTGGATCCAGTTCCAGACCTCCTGTCTCACCCAACAGGCATAATTCATCCAGATATCTCAAACCTCAAGCTAACAGTGTGGTTTCTCCAATTCCTTAAATAGCCAGCCAACCAAAGCTCTATTCCCCTGTTTGCCATATACTTTTATCTTCCCATAAAGCATCTACAAGAAAACTTTACAGAAGTTTCATCAGAAACATATTGACCCATTTTCAGCCCCTCTACAGAGTGTTCTTGAATTTTTAGCAACAATTTGTAATGAAGGGCTAACTCCTTAACCATTAGAGTTCAGTTAGCAGCGATCTCTAACTTTCATACTGGATTTGAGAATTCTTCCCTGGCTTCATCTAAGCTTTACAAGGCCTTTTTGAGAGGCACTCTCCTGCTGAGACTACCCCCCCCCCCCATAAAGACCCTACTCCACGATGGGATTTAATTTTGGTACTAACAGGCCTTAATTTATTACCCCCCCTTTGAACCAGCAACAAAATGTGATCTTAAATTGCTGACCTGCAAAACTATTTTTCTAGTGGCCATTACCACTGCTAGAAGAATTTCAGAACTTCAAGCATTGTCCTCTAAGCCTCCATACTTGATTTTTCATAGGGATAGAGTAACATTACGTACCAAACTTTCTTTCCTTCCTAAGGTGGTGTCAGAATCCAGTATCAACCAGACCATTAATCTGCAAGTTTTCTTTTCTAAATTTGCAAACAAAGGTGAATATATGATGCATTTATTAGATGTTCACAGACAATTATATTTTTACTTACGTAGAACAAAAGAAATTAGGAAGACATATCAATTATTTGAGTCCTTTGCAGATTCTAAATTGGGCAAATCAGTGCAAAGGTAACTTTAGCCAGATGGCTGACGGATTGCATATCATTTGTGTACAACAAGTTGGGTCTAAAATTACCAAAACCTTTAAGAGCCCATTCAGTTAGGTCCACGGCAACTTCTTCACTATTTCTATTGAGGGCTTCCATGGACAGCATATGTGAGGCTGCAACCTGAGCCAGTCCTCATACCTTTGTCACTCATTACAAACTAGATCTGGTCTCAAGGGGAAGTGCAGCCTTTTTGCTCAACTGTGCACAGGAATATCCTTCCTTAGAGTCCACCCATGGTTTTAGGTAGCTGGAAACTGTCCCAACAGTTGAGGAATGAATGAAAATTGACAACATCAGATTAAAAAGTTATGTACTTTCCATAATGTTCCATCTGTGTTATCCATTTTCATTCTTCCTCAACTTCCCACCCACCAGCCCCCAACCTTTTTCACAGTTGATTTATGGAAGAACGAAAGATGATAAGGACATCACTGCCTTCATGTTGAACTCCAGGTATGGTTTCTTCTGTCAGGAATATGATAGTAGCATTTCCTACTTTATGCAAACCAGCAAACAAGATCTGAGGTATGTTAGGGGTTGGTGCATTATGGGTAAAGTAGGAACTTGAGAGCTTTTTGGTTGCCCCAAGCTGAAATAATGGCAGAATTGGATCCGAGGGTCGGATCTGAGCCCAACAGTTGAGGAAGAATGAAAATAAACAACACAGATGGAACATTATTGTAAGTACATAACTTTTTTTTCCCTCCTTAGCCAGTTCTGCACCCAAAATGTCTTTGTTCTTCCAGGAAAGATATTCTGAAGAAGGCTGAATAATAGCAGCTTTAAACTCATAGCTACCTTTCAACTTTCCCTGATTGCTGGGATAATCTGGCTTTTGTTGTGACTGGTGTGCAGCGATTAATTATTTTCCACAAACACTCTCCTGCCCCGATTTTTAATATTTTGTCTTTTGCCACAATATTGTCAATAGCAACATTTTCTGTTGGACTGATTGCATCTTTATTAATATATGGCTTTGATACTTTCTCATGGCGTAGTTTGGAGCATACATAAGTTGTGTGCTCTTGATTAACAAATACTGCTGTGGAACACCAGCCCAATTGCTTATTTTTGCTTTCATAAAATTAGTGCAGTCTGTTCCTTCCAGCTTCTCTGGTACAGCAGAAAATGTCAGATGTTCTGTACGTACCTTGTCTTCTAACTTTACTACTTTTTAAACAGCTCATGTTCATCATTCCTGTGTTGCAGCTTTGGAAGTTGGCCACTTGTTGTATACTAGGTAGGATACTGCTCATATAGCCAAAAGGCTACTGCAGCAATGAATATTTGAACGTCAGCTGTTATGGTAAGTACATCTTACATAACTATACTTTTCTTGAGAAGCCTCATGCTCGGCCATCCTTTTACTTATTTGATGTTTGATCACCAGGAAAGTCTGACTGGGTTCAGGGAGACCCATTTTCAGCAGAGGCCTGGAGAGATACGCTCCAAATACATATAAAATAAATATTAATAGAAAATTTAAGACAATAAAAGTATATAACAAAGCATGTAAAGAACAGGAAAAAATATTAAGTTACTAGTAGAAACTATTACAATAAATATAATGCATTATTACATGAGGAAAAATAGACTATAAGACACTAAGACTCTTAATCATATTTTGATAGTAATGACAATCAGTGAAACGCAAGAGAAGAAAACAGAGTAAGGGATGAGAAAGGTATATAGAGCAAGTGGGTTAAATGAGTAAGGAATGAGGAAACTATATGAGGACAGAGGAAGGAGCTAGAGTGAGAAAAAAGGTGGTGAGGTATTGAGATGACAGAGAGAAGTTTTGGCCTATTACAGATAGTAGATAGAGAACTAAAATGTGGAAAGGGGGGAGAAGGGGAAGGAGAATTAGATATTGTGAAAAGGTAGTTTGAGGTAGTTTGAAAAGGATATAGTGTCAAGTATGGTTACAGCAGGAACAGCTCCATGCTTTGCGTAAGTATTCTTGAGTGATTTTAAATAAGAAGAAGTTTTGTTTGATCTAATGTTTGTGGGAAGTTTCTTCCAAGTGTTGGCAGGGGAATAGGAATATAAGGATTTTCCAGCAGTTTTATTGGGCTTGTATACAGAAAGAAGTTGTTTGTCTTTGGATCTTAGAGATCTATTAGGGAAATAGGCAGAAAGAGCAGAGGTTAATGCAGGACAGGAAGTAGGCTTATAGATAATGTCATGGGCCGTTAAGAGTTGTAAGTAGGTGAGTCATTGTGGAAGCTCTAACCATTTTAACGATTGAAGTGCAATGCAGTGATGAGTGGAATATGAAGAGTTTGTGGCAAAGTTTGCAATGCAGGACAGCGCAGTGGTGCAGCAGTTTGCATTGTCCCCTCACAGCAGGAGGTTCTCTGGTTCAATTCTCAGCTGGTGTGCATTCTGTGCTGAGTCTACATGTCCTCCCTGTGTTCGTGTGGGTTTCCTCCAGGTGCTCCGGTTTACTCCCACGTTGCAAAGACATGTGTCTCCCCGGGCCTCCACAGAAAATTGGCCCATTCCAAGTCGGACTTTCCCGATAAATGTTAAATAAATAATTATAGCAAGTTTCAAGTTTTGTAAAGAGAAATGTCTGAAGATTAGTAAAGATGTTGGCACCATACAAGAAGGAAGGTAATAGGTAGGTATTAGCAAGAGTGATTCTAGCAGACTGGTTAAGAAAAGGTGAATGTCTGTAGAGTATACCTAATTTTTGTTTTTTGATGAGTTTTTTATGCTATTTTGTACATGGAGGTTGAATTTTGGGTTATCTTCGATAGTTACACCTAGTAACTTGGTGTATGGAACAGTTTCAATCAGTGTGCTATTTTGGAAATGGATGTTGAAATTCGTTTTATATTCTTGCAGTTTTTTTTCTCTTCATCTTCTGATTTTTGCAGTTTTATCCAGTCATCTGAATAGCTAAAGGGTATTGTATTTTCCAGACTTTTGTTATTTTACTGTATATATTCCTTTTTGGTATTTCGCTTATTTTAAACACATCTGAGTAAATTTGATTTATTTTGTTCCTCTAGATAACTGGAAGCCATCTCCTGCACCAAAGCTGAAACTTGAACTGCTTTTTGATACAGTGCTACAAAATTCTTCTTAGAGTTTTTTCTACTCCTTTTCTGCTTAAATTACTCTTACTTTCCCCAAATTTCTTCTTTACTGGTATCTATCCAGTAATTACTATCCAGTAACTGAGTTTTACCCAAATGTATAAAGCACAACTTAGTCACCACAATCCACACCCCCTAACAACACTGTTAATCCTCAGCCTCCATACAGATTTGGTACCAAGAGAATGGAGAACAGCTACAGTCATTCCCTTGCATAAGGGAGGGCCATCCACAGACCTGGGCAGTTATAGACCTAAAAGTCTGACTAGCTTCATGGAAAGACTCATCATGAAATTAATCAAGAAAGACTTAGGCAGGTCTAGTATTTGGATGTTCCCTCAGTTTGGATTCGTCGAGGGCAGGTCATGCTTGCTCAACTTGGTGGACTTTTATGAGAAGTTCACCAAAACAATGTATGAAGGTAAAATGGTGCACAATGTACCTGGCCAAAGATTTTGACACAATTTCTCACTTAGATATAGTAGAAACGCTAAAGAAACCAGGAATTAAACCCCTGTGTCACCCACTGGATTACCAACTGGCTCACAAATAGGATGCGGGAGACCTAGTTGGGTTTGGCATAATTGTTAAGGTTTTCACCTTATAGATGAAGGGTTCACGGTTTGATTCTGACCTTGGGTTATTAGCTAGGCTTAAAATGGCCCTTCAAGGCAGTTAGCCTAGTATTCATCTATGAACCTAAAACAGGGGATGCTACCATTAAAAAGAGACTTGTCACTAGTGTAGTCACCCAGGGTTTGGCTCTGAGACATTCCTGTTTGGCATCTACTTTGTAGGTTCATAGGTATGTACTAGGCTAACAATCACTGGAGCCGTTTTAAGCCTAGCCATACATCTCAAATCTCTGACAAGTTCTGGTACCCTTGTTAGGTGTAAGCAGGGGCTTAGGAGATGAAACATTTATAAGCAGAGCCCTGTGAGATGAACCATTTACAGGCTGCCTGTGTCCATTAGAGACATAGGTGCCAAACCAGGGATGAATTCCCTGTTCCACATCCAACTGCTCAATTTCCACATTAATTGAGTTAGGGAGGAACTCTGCTTCATATAGATAGGGAGCCTGTTTCAGAGAAGGAGTAGTCTCTAGGATACATACCAGTATCTCCATTATGTCCTGTTTATGTCACAGGCAGGGTTTAAGTCTTTAGAATGGGTAATTCTGGTATTGTTTGTTTTGTGGGTATGTATGAGGTTCATCAGAGTGTGGTCCAATGATACCTTTTATGCCAGGCATAGATCTTCCCTCAACAGCCCAAAGGAAACAGAATACAGGGGTAGAGCTTTGAGGCAATCTGCATAGGACATGTTATTTACACCCTGTATTCTTTTAGTGAAAAAACTTCTGTGGATGTTCTAGTTGTTGAATGTGCCTGATTAGGTACATACCAGAGGGGGCACTGTGCTCCAGTGACAGCTGTGATGAATGCTGAATACAGTGGAACAGTGATCTCCTTGGACCTAGATGCTGTACTTTTATTTATAAGTTGCACAACACAGATTGATTGTCTGACTACCATAGACACATGATGGTCAAAGGCTAAATTACTGTCTGCATGCGTTCCCAAGCCCCGGACTGCTGGGTCGAACCTTAGAGGTGGGTTATCTTGGCTGACTTCCCAAAGGATACTGTTGTGCATTTTTTGGCGTTTAGTTTTATTCCATGGCTCTGACACCAGTTATTTGTCTGCGTCACCCATTCTTGCAGAACATTAGTGGCAGTGAGGGATTCAGTGACTGCTCCTAATTTGCAATTGTCTGCAAACTTGGTCAGCCTGAGGCTCTTGACACTGGCCCTTGACTTCAGAGAAGTAGATGCCAAAAAGGACTGGTCCCTGAGAGACACTGCTGGTGACTGGCCTCTTTGTATAGCTAGACTCCCCAATTCTAACTTCCTGGGTTCTGTCTTTGAGCCAGCTGGCTATCTGCCAGGTGACTAAGGGTTTATACCTAACCTGTTGAACTTGTCATCAATGCCCGAGTAGGGTATTGTATCGAATACCTTGGTCAGGTCAAGATAGGCAGTTTGAACTGTTTTGTCCTTGTCCATTACTGTAGTGACTAAAGTCCACCAGGCTGAGTAGGCATAACCTAAATGTGACAAAACTAAACTGGGTTGGGTCCATTGCCTGGAGGTGTCTTGTGGCATTTTTAATCATTCCCATGATAATTCTTTCCATGGCTTTGTATATGATACTAGTGAGACTTACTGGATTGTAGATGACATGCCTTTGTGCCAAAGGATAATGGTTGCCATCCCCCATTCATGAGGTACAACACCTGTTTTGGAGGCTATGATTAAATAGTGATTCCAGAGAACCTGATACATTATGTTTCATGTTATTTAGAAGGCAGCCTGAGATATTGTCGGTGCCCATGGATGCTGTGCTCCTGCCCTGAGATCACTGAGGACCTGTTCATAGTGCTAGTAGGAGGAGCTATATGTATTGAGGAGGAGGAGCTATATGTATTGAGTGGATGCGGGGGTGGGGTAAAGTTAGAGCTAAATTTGTCTGACAGTTGATTTACTATATCTTCCGGCTCAGTATAGGTGACTCCATTAACAATGAGCTTTGCACACAATTATGTATTGCCTTTGAGGTTGATGACATAGCTAAAGAATGTCTTTTGGTTTTCCTTGGCCTGAGAAGCCAAATTTACCTCACATTTGGCTTTGGTAGACTTCATTTGTACACTGATTTGCTTATTTAGTTTGTTGAGAGCACTTTAATCATGATTGCTGCTACATCTCCTAATTATTGCCATGATTTTCTTCTTTGTGTTATACAGCTTGTTAATGTTGTGATTCCACCAGCCTGACTTGGTTTTTTGAGTTGGTTCTGTACTTACTCCTGGTGGGTACAGCTGGGTATATGTAGCTTTATTGTGCTTGGATAGGGGTTCTGTGAATAGTTCCACACAGGTAGCAGTGTTCTCAGGGTTGGTAGGGCTAGAATTTTGCCAGGTTGTCACTGCTTAGTAGGAAGTTAGCCTTAGAGTAGTTCCTAATCACTCCAGTGTTAGCTGGGGTTCCTGGTTTTATTTTTACTTCATAGTAGACCATTTTGTGGCCTCATCAAGCAGGGCATTTCACTATGGAGTGTGCAGCACTCTCCCATATTACTGGGGACCAGATCTGGTAGGCTTCCTCCCCCGGCTGGCATATTGACAATCTGTTTCAGGGAGTTTGTGTTTAAAAAATTCCAGAATCTCTGTGCCTGCAAATTTGGTGTTGTATATGATTGCAGTTAATAGTGGGATAATTAAAGTCACCTGTGAATGTGGTATTCACTTGGATGGTGAAGTCTTTCCAGTAAGCTTAAATACATGTTACAGGTTTCCTGGGTCGTACAAGAGGACCTATAGCTTGTAAGGAAATGGTATAAGATTTTGCCTATGGTAACTTGAGGGTCTATATCACTTCGATGAAATGGCAGAAGTTTGAACACCATATGTTCGAACTTCTAACCTCGAAGTGCAAAGCCATCGAAGGCTTAGAAGAGCAATTTTTTTCCCAGGGAAAAAAATTGCCGTTCCAAGAAACACACACACACAACACAAGCACACCAAAAAACAGCAATCCACACACATACACTTAAAATCCTACATCTAACCCTACACTAAACTGTACATATACTACTATCTATCCACTTACCTTAACCCAAACCCTAACGTTCGTCACTGTTGCACACTCACCTGACCCGTGCCCTAACCCTAACTCACCTATCCCGCCCTAACCCTAAAGTCTGTCACTATCGCACATCCACCTCACCTGCGCCTTAACCCTAACTCACCTAATCCGTGCCCTAACATCTGCACAATCGCACACTTACCTGAATCTGACCTGTAACGTTCCACCACAGTGCTGAAAATAGCGAAGCCGCAGAAGCGACCAACCAAATTCTTTCCCTGGGAAAGAATTCGGTGTTCTGCGGCTTCGCAATAATCAGTTTTCAAACTTCACAGTTCTAACATACAGTGTTCGAACTGCTGAAGTTTCGACGAACTGATAGGAACCTGTAATTTGAACATGGAAAAGCTCAAGTGCATTATCTTGTTTGACCAGCCTTGAGGTATATTTATTTTAGATGCAAATCAAGACACCTCCACCTTTAGTTCCTGCCTATGTAGTAGCTGGTCTAAATGTGTAGAAAGCATTATAGCTTTGCAGTGCCAAGCTTTAAATCATGTCAGAGTGACTGCACAGACATTAACGTTCTCTAGGATGGAGAGATTGTAGGGAGTGCAGATGTCCCATTGAAGAAAAAGCAAAAAAACAAACATAGTCTACTCAACCAGTAAGGAATCCTTAAAAGGAATAGCGAGAATTTAAACAAGGGCTGTTTAAAAGCCATTATATTTCTCAAATCCACTCAGTACTTTCAAGCTGCTCCTGTTCCTCCCTCTCCTATGCTTTGAAAAGGCAGAGGGATTCTTCCTTTGAGGATGAAGAACAGGATTCAGATGATGATTTTCTGGCATATTCTTAGATCCATTCCCCAGTGGCTGTTACTTCTGATGAAGGTGACACCTTATCTCCAGATTCTCCTTTAGGGGAGCTTTCCTTCAGTGATACGGTGGTTTGTAGTTGTAGTAGTTTGTGGTTTAGTACTAAGCTAACTGCCCTTGTGAGCCATTTTAAGCCTAGCCAATTATCCCTTGTGAGACTCAAACCCTGCACCTTGTGTTTGTAAGGTGAATACCTTAGCCATTAAGCCACCCTCCCAACCCATTATGCAGCATTTTAAATGGGAGGGCACCAAGATCTCCGCTGCTCAGCACAGGTATTATGATCTTTTGGACATGGGCTGCGCCCAAACCCTCTGCTATTCCCAGTCCTGAAAGCCCTTTTGGTTATTTTTACTAATGTCTTTTTTTAAACCTGTAACCCTAACCGCCTACACCTAAGAAACCTGATTTTATAAAGTGCTTATACTCAGAAATGTCTTTATAAAAAGCCCTCTCCTGACCCAACAATGATTTTTCTTTCTTTAGAAAGGACAGCTAAGTTATTGCCCTCTCCTAATGTTTCGCCTACAGACACGGATTGCAGGGCTATGGACAGGTATGGTGAAACAGTTTATACCTCTGCTATGTTAGCCTTTAAGCAGTTAATTATTAAACCCGTATGACCAGGTTATCTTCTATTCATCCTGTCTTATCAGGGTGATGCAGTTAATGGTTTGCCAGCATCCGAGAATAAGTCTTCTGCTCTGTATTTGCTTAACGCTGTTTCTCAGGTGGCCAGGCATTCTGTCAAGCACAGCTATGATGCTGCTGATGCATTTTCTTGAGTAGTTACTTCTGTCTGAATATCCAAAGGCATTTCTGGCCAAGACTTCAATCTTTACCAGATGATGTGAAGGGAAAACTCCTGGTTTCTCCACTGGATGAACAACATCTCTTTGACTGTGCAGCTCCAGACCTTTTCAAAGCCTTAGAGGAAAAGGGGAAAGTTATACAGGACCCGAAACAAATTTTTCTTTCTCCAGTTCTCAAATTCCAGAGGAATTACCCAGTTAAGGCTGATACTTTTGTCAGAAGAGATCAAAAACAACCTCAGAAAAATGAAAGCGCTAATAGAATGAGATTTCAGACTAAATTAGAGCAAGATGTCAAAAGCTCTAAGCCCCCTTTTCCTGATAAACCTGCATCCTTATGGCTGTCTACCTTTACCACTCCCAACCTCCCCCTTGGCCAAGTTCCCCATCCCCGAGACTTTTCCTCTTTCTGCAAACCCGGAAGTGAAACACAGACAAGTGGGTTCTATCTGTCATAGCACAAGGTTATGGAATGTCTCGGAAGACTCTTCCTCCCTTTTCTGCAATCCCTCACCCATCTCAAAATCAGTTGCCTTTCATTTTTCCTCTTACAGGAACTAGTCGCCCATCTCTCTCAATCAGTTAGTCAGGAGATTTTACTCAAAGATAGTCAGAAAGGAGGGCACCTGGAGGGCAATCCTAGAGTTATCCTCTCTCAACTCCTTTTTGAATGTTTCAAATTTCAAAATGCAAACACTTCAGTCTTTGTTCCCTATGATTTTCCCCCAGAGTTTTCTAGTGACTTTGGATTTGAAGGATGCTTACCTTACATTTTTACCCATCCTCATTTCAGGACACACTTGAGATCTTCTGTCTCTATCACATTTTCAGTCTTCTCCTCTCCCATTTGGCCTTTATACTGCCCAAAGAGTATTCACAAAATGTTTAACTCCTGTCATTCCCTTTTGCAGACATCAAGGAATCCAAATATTCCCTTGATTGAACAACTTTCTTCTGCATGTTCCTTCTCAGGAAACTCTCCTGAAGGATCTCAACTTAACAATGAGCCTTCTACACAGTCATGGGGTTCACCCTGAATCTAAAGAAGTTTGTTTTGATTCCCTCTCAAGACCTTTTTCTTACTAGAGTGCAGGATCAACACTTTAAAGGACAACAACAGGATTCTGCTTTTAAATGCTCAACTTCTGTGTCCCTTTTCTCCCTATTTATTGTCCCTGCAAAGAATAAACAACAGTCCAACATTTAAAGTATTTTAAATTGACTGTTTCTGTCCACTAGAACAGTACATTACTGTACTATGGTAGTTTCACTTTCAAAAAAACTTTCATCCTGCCCTTGCTGCAGTCTCCAATTCACTGATGTCATTAAGGCCACTGAATACAGGTGATTTTCTGTTTAGTTGCCTCCCCAAACTGACATCACCATGACTGTCCTAAAAACCCACCCGTGCTATGATGTCACAGCTCTCTGGTCCTTCCCCAATCCATACAGAAAGTAAAGGCTAGAACAAGGAAACAGTACACGAGTCTAGTCTCCTGCTGTGAGATGTCAATCACAGTAGGTAACAGCTCAAATTACCCTTAGCACTTTGACAGCTAGGGAAGATAGGTGTGAAGGGGGATAGGAGATGAGTCAAAGTAGTACAATTAGGCTTCACAAAAAAATGCAGTTTAACCATTCTAAAAAAGAAGCAGCAGTAAAAATCATTTTGAAAGTCTGTTCTGCGGCATTTGCACTGTTTGTTTTAAGTAGCCATTGAACGGCATGAAATGTTACTTTGACTGACTGGCAGTGTATCCATGTAAAGTCATTGCAGTGACAGGAGCTGTAGGAAGAAAGAGGCCTGCATAATGTAACTTTTTAAAGATGAGCACTGCATTTTGGGATACCTAGAGGCAGACTAAATAATCAGAATTACTTCAAGATGCCAGACTCCATGTGGTCATACTCAGAAATTATGTATAAACATATCTAAAAACCTGTAAGTAGTCCCAGAGTGGTGTTAAAATGTAGGAAATGCCAAACCATGATGAAATAAATATGTTTTTGAGTCTGTGGGTGGGGTTCTCCTTTAACAATGACAGCCTTCCTTCCTGCTTTTGAAAAGTAGTTCTTCTAGGACCTTCTTCTCATGTAGCTGACCTCAGCAAGTGAGTACTTGAGAGCTGTGGAGTACGTAGCATCAACTATCCCTATGCTTCCGTATGGCAGACTCCACATGAAAAAATTACAATGGGGCCGCACATCACTTTGTCTTCAGCACTGTCACCCATTAGAATTCTAGAGCGCTGTCTTGCCTTGCATCAGGAAGGAGGTACTTTGGGTGGGTCAGCCAGATTTCACTTAACCCTGGAGTGCGTTTTCTGGTTCCTCCTCCTTGCCAAGAACTATACAAAATGCTTCTTACCTGGCACGGGGAACCTGTTCCAGCGACTTAAATCTTCCGGGGGTTTGGCCAGCCAAAGAAAGCAGATCATATAAACATCAATGAAATGAAGGCTCTTATTCTGGCTTTTCAGTCCTTGAACCATCTTTGGACTCCATGTCCTATTAGGGTCTTTATAGGTGGCCCCATGGTTATGTGGTGCAAAGGCAAGTCTTACCATCTTTGCATGTTAGCCTTGATGGCCTGGAAATTGCCATTCGACACAATCTTCCTCTTCAGGCAGCATATATTCCCTGAGAAAGGAACACAGTAACAGAGATTCTGAGCAAGTCCAGGACAGAGCCTCATGAATGGATATTGAACAGAGAGGTCTTTCTTAACTGTTTACATTGTTCATAAGCAGGGGTATTCTCCAGATAGACCTTTTTGCATCCAACCACAATAAGCAGTTAAATCTGCTTTGTTCCAGGGAACCATGTCCACAAGCATGGAAGATAGATGCAATGTCTTTTTCTTGGAAGGGGCAATTCCTTTATGCTTACCATCCCCTACCATTGATACCATTTGATCGGGCAGTCATCATAGGTTACCTTACAGGATGAATTTGCTTAGACAGTATAAGGTTTCTCATTCACCCTTATCCCCATACTCTGCAATTAACTCTTTGTAAAAAGTAAATTGGTAATGAAGCAAAAGTACAAGTACTAAGGCAACCAAAGGTCTGTAACAGCAAAAATACCAAATCAATTGAAGAAAAACTCCACAGACTACCAGGCCAAATGCAGAAGTCTTTAATGCAAAAGTTAGTGCTTTCCAGATAAAACCCTTCATCAGACAGTGTCAAGAAGAATATCTGAGCTGCAACCTTTGATAGCCAATTCCACCTTTCCTTGTCTTGCACAAAGATAGGGTCACCCTTAGAACTAATCTTTCTTTCATGCCCAAGGTAGTTAAAGAGTTGTCATTGAATCAATCCATCAGTCTCCCTCCCTTCTCCTCAGAAAAGAGGGGAACAATTCTTTGGATGTGCATAGATAGCTGAGGTTCTTCTTGACAAAACTAAGGACATTTGAAAACCAGTCATCTTTTTGTCTCTTTCCAAGAGAAGAAACTGGGCTTGCTTGTCTCTAAGCAAGTCACTTCCACCTGGATTTTTAAAACCATTTCTGTGTTATTTATTTTCATGGAAAAAAGCTTCCGGCTTCTATCAAAGCTCATTCCACATGAGCAATAACATCTTCTGGAACACGTTTCAGAACTATTCTTGAATCAGCTATTTGATCCTCTGTCCACACAGTTATGATGCACTACAAGATTGATGTGCTTTTTAGGGCTACACTATTTTTTTTGCCACAACATGCTGCAAAGTTTAAATTTACTTTTGCTGCATTAGCTTGTCAGTTCTATTCCCACTCCAGGTAGTTGGACTGCTGATACTGCAGTGCAGCATTAATATGGATGCTGCAGTCCTGAGTGTATCGAGGTCTCATCTGCTTGAGTTGGTGGTAGCTTGAGTGGGATGTGAAAGATCCCACATCATCTATTGAAAAGAGTAGGTGTTTTTTTATTTGTAAACATTCATACATTTCATGTTATTCACATATTTGCATATTTTCATTATTTACATGAAGAACATCACTCAGTACATCATAAACTTTTTACGTATTTCCCCCTACCCTTTTACTCACAACCAAAACCATATTTTCTCCAATATTTTTGTCAATGTCCATTTTCCATTGTATTTGATCTCATTAAGTCCCTTCTTCCATATTGTCCATGTTACACAAAATATAACTCTGTCCATTTTCTTTGCCTTTTCTTGAGATCTTGTTCCATAATAACCATATTCTATCATGTCCATATTTAACACTTCAAATTTCAAGTATTCTTTAACCAAATTATGTTTACATATTTCTTTCCACACCTCTTGAATTCTTTCACTTTTTAAAAATGCATGTTCTGTAGTTTTAAACTCTTTACATTTATTACATATTCTATCATGTTTACTTCTGTATGCCATATTTGCTTTTACTGGTAATTTACCTATGCATAATCTCCACAAAAATTATTACATTGTTTAATTCTTTTATAATTTGTATATCTCATTATTATTGCTTTTTTCTTACTTATTTCTCTTTCCACGGACCAACAAGATAACGATTTCATAATGTTAACATACCATTCATTGCTGTTCTTTTCTATTACATTCTTTAGTTTTCATAATATAATTTTACTATGAAATTCTTTCATTTCTTCATTAATAATACTTTTACTTCTTTTTTTTTTCATTCCAATTTCTTCCCAGTGTTCCTTGTATTTACCATATATTATTATTTATACCAAAATTTTATTTTCTTTCATAACTTCTTTTAATACTTTAGACATATTTAAAGAAGCTACATATACAACTGCGTTTATCAATCCCAGTCCCCCACTCTTCTTTCCTATATAAAATTCCTCTCTTTGCAAGATTTAATCTCAACCCCCATGTAATTTCTTTTACATAAATATTTGCAACATAAGCTGTTTTACCCAATATTATAGTGCTTATCAAATATGCTTTCTTTCTATATGAAATTCTGTTTTCCAGAAAGCAATCATATATTTGATTCCTTTAATAACTTTATCCCATTGTTCATGTTTGTATTCACTTCTACCAAATACAGTACCTAATACATCTATACACTTTTCATTATATTATGCACCTCCTATTATACCTTCATAACCAAATCCTTTACTTTTCTCTTTATTTATACTTAAACCAAATTTATTTAATATTATACTTGCTATTTCATTAATTTCTTCCATCCATAATTTATTTTTAGCAGTTATTACAGTGTCATCAGCATAAGCATGCATTATCAGTATTTGTATCTCCTTTATCATTTTATATTCTCCATTACTTGCCATTTTATTTATTTCCGTAACTACTACATTCATGACTAATGAAAATATTACACTGCTGGCTGCTCATCCTTGTTTTCTTCCACACTCTATTGTCACATCTTCCTCAGTCCAACCATTTATGTTTAATTTCACATATTTTTATCATATATTGATTTAATATGTAATATTTTGCCACTTATGTTATATGCCTGCAAAATTTTCCATAATGCTTCATATTGAATATTATCATTTGCCTTAATTATATCACCAATCATAACCTTTACTTCTGCTTTTTTAATAATGTTATCAACTATTTCTCTTATTAACCACAACAAATCCTGACTTCTATTTTCTTTTCTTCCAAACAAATTTTGATCATATAACCTTTACATTTTACTTTTGTAGATATTGTTCTCATAAAAATATATAGTCCATATTATTTAACGTTATAGGTCTCCAATTTATCTCATCTTTATTTCCTTGCTTAAACATGAATTATAAACCCCTGTACAAAATTCCTTGTGCATAATCCCAGTTTCCATCCATTCATTCAGAACTTGTATAAATACAGTTATTTTGCCAGTCTTCCATTTATTTATACATCTTGTATTCAATCCTATCTAAATCTGTGGCTGAATATATGTTAATATATTTCATAATCTCATTCAACTCCTTTACATTTATTTTTTTCTCCTCTAAATCTTCACTGTCTTCTTTATTAAATCTCTCACCATTATAAATTTATTCTATATCCACTTCTCTTTTGCCAGATAAATCTAGTATATACCTGTTAATTATTTCATATATTCCTTCTTGCTTCTTCACTTGTTTCCCTTCGTTATTTTTTATTTCTGTTATTATTTTTCTTTCTTTCATTATTTTAGATAAGTATGGTGCTACCTCCTCTTTTTTCCTTGTACGCTGTATGTTTGCTTATATAACAAATTATTTATTTCTTGATTCAGTTTATATATTTCCTCTTTCTTTTTCATATAATATTTTATCTTTATTTACTAAACCATTAAAAAACTCTTTACTTAATACTCTGTATTCCATTTGTTTATATTTTCCTCTTCTCTTGTATACATTCTAAAAATACCTCTTTATATTTCTTTTTAAATTGTATCCACCAAATGGTCCAGTTTTCATAGAAAGGTCTCAGACTAATATATTGTTTCAATAATTCTATAAGCTCTTTTCTCTCTCCCATGTCTTATTCTTTTTCATCAATTCTTTTTATTCTTTTTCCTATTTTAATATATTCCTCATTTTCATGAATTTTTATCCAACTAACCACATGATCAGAAAATCCGGTATTATTTTATTCCTTTTTGAGTAATTTTTAAACTTTCTGATATTAAAAAATAATAAATTTCTGACTTTATTTCATTGCTTTATAGGTGCAGTGTTTATTCTCCCATTCTCCCATATTTTTAATTGTCCACTCCTCATAATTTTGGTAACTATTTTAACATCACAGTCCTTTTTATTCCTTGGGTTACAGTTAAAATCACTTGGCATTATTATGTACATATTCACACAAATATAATTAACTTATACTTTTAAACATATTTCTCTCTCTTTTTTGCCACATACGCATATAAGGCTATAACCCTTTATACTTGTTTTTTTCCATCTCAAATCAACTACAGTAATTCTCCCTAGTTCTATTATTGTTATTTAGTATCTTTATATTCTCTTTACACAACATACATATACTAGGACACATTTCTTTACCAATATTCCAAATAACAGGATCATTCTAAAGCCTTTTTGTTTGCACTCTTTCCTCTTTCGTAACAATCTAATGTCTTCTAACATTATTATTTGAGCATCTACAGCCACACACCAGTATATAATATTAATTCTCCTCTTAATATTTTTTATATGTTTTACATTTAAGCTAAATTTTCAGCTTTCTAAAACAGTTGTATCAAAGATATTGTTGTCCCTTACCTTTCGTATTTTCTCTTATCGTTATATTTTGAACTTTCTATTTCTCTCCCCCACTCTCTTTCATGTTGAATTTTTCTTGCATTTTACTATATGCCACTCTGCTTCTTCTTCACTTGTCTCATCTAATTCTTTTTCTTTATCCTTCTGTTTAATTTTAAAAGCAACTTCTACCTTTTTCAGTTGTCTTGTATCTTTCTATACAGCATCCTCTTCTATCTCTCTTTTTCTTGTAGAACTTCATTTACAGTTTTTCTTATTTTCATTTTCTTGTGTCATCTCACACTCTAACCATAAATGTCCTGCATTGCCACATTTTTTATGTTCTAGGTTGTCCTCTGTATTTCACAAAACCTCTGTTACCATGAGCATTAATAATATTAGATATTGTATCACATTGCCATTTTCCATTCTTAATTTTACTCCACCTTCCCATCCCCCAGTCCATAGTCCTCTTTCGTCATATATTTTAGTAGTATCCATCACTTCTTTACATATTGTCAACAAATGTTCTTTTACTTCCACTTCAGTTTTAAACTGAATCAAAACCAATTTTTTTATTTGCCTAAAAAAGGTTATACAACATATTCTGCCCATGGAAAGTCTCTTTTTTTCATAAACCACCAAAAGATTTTCCATAGTTTGACCAGTTTTAAGTATCAAATCACAAAATGTTTCTTTGTTAATTAAAATAAAAGCTCTTACCTCTTCAACTTTAATACCCATTGGTACTCTAACATTGTCCCATACCTCATATCTGTCCAAACCTTCTTGCTTTTCACTGCTCACCCGAACAACAAATTGCTTCTTTGTTTCCTTTATTCCCATCTCCTCTTTGACCACGTCTCCCACTGTTTCAGCATATCTTTTTCTCTGGAACCTTCTCTGACACATTTTCTTTTTCTCTTGTATCCGTAATCCTACTCCAGGATACTGCAGCTCCACTTTCTGGCTCACTCTGGTTTATCATCTCCTCCAGATAAACATCCTGCAACTCTCCTGACTGGAGGGTTGAAATAATATATTTTTCCACTGTTTCTATTGATTCAAACAGGTTTTTCTGGAAGTTTTGCTCCAAATCCATTTACACCTCTGCTTTCACTCCGTTACCCTCTCAGCGTCCTGTCCACTTGAAAACATCTTCTCAGCTCCCAAATCATTTTAGAACATTTCTCGTAATGATTATACCATTTCTCCTTCATTTTCAATACTTATCATGACCGTTTCACTTTGGCTTACAGCCTTCATGTTTTCTCCCTGTTTCTTCGGGCCACCTCCACTCCTGGACCAAAAACAGAAAGTCAGTTGAATCACACACAAACTCTTCTCCCCACTACCAAAAGTAGGGGAAGTTCCCAGATGCCATGGTCAATTTTCCCCCAAGTAATATAAACACCACCTTGAGTCCTCCCTGAAATGAGACTACTAAACTATTGGGACTGAACAGGTCAACAAAGGATGGATAAATACATAAATAAAAAGTAAATAAATATATAAATTAAAAATAAATCTTTTTGACTGGAGAGCCCACGGGTGCAAGCAATTAATCAGGTTTGAATAGTAAATTACAGTTTACAGGTTGAAATATAATTAACTTTTAAAGGGAAATTGGCAAACAGTTCAGTAAAAATGAATGGTTTAAAATTGTGGGAGATGAATAGTTGTACAACTGGTCATCTCCCAGCAGCCTTAGTACTTTACAATGCAGAATTTATTTGTTTAAGGGTAGACAGAGCACATTTTTGTTTTCATAAGGCTAAAACTTAAAATTTACTGAAAACATGTAAGTTGTTTTTCACATTTGGTTGGAGATTAGAAATAAGAACAGAGTACTTTCTGTGTAAGTGGGAATACAGGCTGTGTTATGCACTTTAGTATGATTATCTCTAACTTTAGAATAGGTAATACCTACAGATCCAGCCATTGATTTGGGACAACTGCTCCTATTTGAAGGGGTAAGCTTTCTTTTTAGAAAGTATATATAGTCAATGTATGCTAGTTGCGAGTTAAAAGGGATCAAGGTTAAACATGTATCTATTTTTTTTTGGTTCTTGAGTGTTTTTAGTGAACCAAAACTGTGGGAAATGTTATGTTTCTGGCCACTGGTGTCCTGATTTGAGACATCAAGTCACATTACCACTTTTAGCAGTCTATGCCAACTTTTGTTACTTCAGGTATTCACCATCTTCACCTAGCTTACAGATTTTTTTTTTATTGAAATTAATTTTGTTCTTTAATTGGCATACCATATTGGTGCAGTGGTTTATCGTGCTACCTCACAGTGCTTGGTTTTCTAGTTTACTCTTTTAATGAGATGTATTATTTGCAGAAAAAGCATGTCGTCTGTATATTTGCATGATCCCCCCCCCCCCCCCGGAGCTTGTTATTCCTCCCACCTCCTAAAGATATGCAAGTCGCTGAAATGGCAGTCCTTTAAATTGTCACAAGTTGTGTGTACATTTTGCTGTAGATGATGTGCTGTCCATGATTGCTTCCTGCCTTGTTCCTGCACTCACCAGAATTGGCTCCAGCACCCCATGACCCTGAACTGGATAAAGTGGAAGTTGAAAATGTTTGTAAGGATTCAAAAATGAAAAGGTTTTTTTCTAGATTTAGTACGTTACTTCTGTTAGCCCTGCTTCATGCTTCCCAGAACAATAGACTGCTTGAATTTTTATGTTTTTTGCAACAGTGCTCACAACTGCTAGATGAAAATCTGAAAGATGACTATTTTGAAGAAATAACTGAAGAGTATGAAGATATTAGACAACAACACTATGACACACTGAAGGTTAGTTTATGTAGATCTCTGTTGCACAAACAACTACACATTTATGCAAAGCAATTTATATGTCACCCTGTTACTGATGCTCGTGTGGTTCTGTTTTCCACAGGACAGAAGATACTTAACACTGGAGCAGGCCAGGAACAGAAGACTTCAGATAGACTGGAGCACTATACCCAGACCCGGTTAGTGGACTACATTGTTTTGTTTTATGTAATATACTAAGGAGTTGTTAGATTTTTAGAGACATTCTCAACCATCAGGTCCTTATCCATTTAGAGCAGAACTCCACCATGTGGCATTCCACTGACTCCTTCACGAAGAGTTAAAGCTGTAATACATATCACAGTCTTCATTATCGACAAGGATGTCTTTGAGAAGGAACTAGGCACACTTTTCCTCGGGTAGTTCTTGCCACTGTTTGTGGAAGCAGTGCCAGTGCTATTTCTTTTGTTGTTTATATCAATGTCTTGCTTTTCAGTAAGTTTGTTTTCTATTTTAACTGTTCCTGCTGCCTACAATAATCAGATCCTCTCTCTGTCTGTCAGCCTGTTCATTCCCTTCACCAGGTGAGAACCAACTAAGAGGAATCATCATCGAGGCAGCCAATAATGGTCATTCAGAAGTTTTACTATTTTTTTTCTTCCTGGCCCTATCCACACACCAGGCAAGACACTGGAGATGAGCATACATTAGGCTGTCTGCAGTGAATGTCCCCCCACTTTTGCAAGGGGCATTTCCTTCATGCAGCCCTGCCCCTCCCCTGGCAGCATGAGTACTGATGTCTACAGTCTCCACCAGGGAGACTGCACCACCTTGTGTGCCTTTGGTTTCACTTAAGTCTTGCCCTGCCAACTGGGAGAGGTGAGCTTAGGTACTTCATTTACAGTTATACTTTATGGCTAAGCACAATGACTGTAAATACAAACCATAATTAATATGTTTATTTTTGGATAGGGAGGGAATTGCATGTTGCTCTAATGAAAATGAGAGATCAGATTCAGTTGGGACAGTACTACACAAAACATATAAAGTGACACACAAAGTGATAGAATAGACTATGAGGACTGGCTTGCAACAGAAAACAAAAAATATATATATATATCTACACATACATACACACACACACACACACACACACACACACACACATGCATATGTATAAAAGTAGATAAGCTTTACCACATTGCAGTTTGTCTTACTATTAAGGAACATTAATGTGTTGGTGAACAGGAAAAAGCAGTCAAGATACTGACATATATTTATAATAGTAGTCCACAGATAATAGTGTTAAAAGAAACATACCTGAATTATAAAGGAACACAAATGTTTTATGAAGGAAAGTGGGATGGGGACATCATTGCAGGAATAGAAGGAAAGCAAAAGAACGTTGTCTTAACATTAATTTTTAAGAGTACCAGAAAAAATTGAGAAACAAGTGAAGGATAGGCAGTGAAGGTTTACAGTGATGATAGATTGTTGACACAGCATGAGAATTATACTAGCTGCCTTATGCTTTCCACCATAAGCATTAAGACAAGATGTAAAGAATATTTTAGGAGAAATTGTAACCTTTTGTCAAGGATGTAGGGTAGTGGCTGGAGAGTGGAACATTGTAGGAAATAAGGAAGATAACCCAGGGGGGGGACCTGTATATCATAGAACACTGGGCGGGGACAGATATTTAGAGGTGTATATGCATGTGTTTGGGCTCATTGATGTAATAAATAGACAGAATAAAGTGAAATATTTTAATTTTCAGTCAGTTGCCATTCTTGGACAAGATTAGTTAGATGTTACTGGTCACATATCAGAAGAATAACTTGGTGCAAACCATATCTGGTGACAGCATCAGACTATGCACATATACAGATCAAATTTCTGTAAGCAAGTAAAAGACTGTTATGGTAAACACTGTCATTTTCCAGTATTTCTTCTGAAAATGAAGCATTTTAATGATTTGGTAGATTAACTTTAAATTAAATATAATAAATGCAGTCACAATGGAAGCGAAGAAGATATGGAGTAATAGTTACAATAATAATTGAGGCCTGCCTTAAAAGTAAGGGATTTACAGAAATAATACATGGATTACAACCACTTGAAGAGAAACTGGAAGAAGCTTGAATGTTTGTGTAAGAGTATTTAGAAAATATGAATGAACACGGCGCAGTGGTTTAATATTTTTTGCCAATAAATCCTAGAGCAACCAAATTATTGATTCAATGTTTGAGGCAACAAAAGGTTAAATGGATGATAACTAAAATAAGGAATTATGAGAGTGGGATGGTAGAAGTGGACCTAGGAAAAATTGTGAATGTATTGGCAAGTTATTATAGTATTCTATATAATCGAGATTTAGATGTTGATAGTAATAATACAGGAAATTGTAACATATTTGCGAGAATTACAACTTCCTAAGTTAACAGAAGTGGAAAGAGGGATCTTACTGTGTATATATTTCCACATAAAAACTTTCCAGTATAAACCTGAAGTTTGACTGACTGACTTAAGAAACAAAGTTTTATTCTTACTATCTAGTGAGTCACTCAGTCTACTACTATCTTAAAGTTTCAGAATTTTGCATAAAGTACATTATTTATGATTAAGTTATATAACTTGGGCAAGCTTCATTTGTGGGTTAGTTTACCTTCGATAAAGAGAGATCTTAACATCAAAAATAAAGGGAACTAAAAGTAAATAATCAGTGAGAAACCTGGAATACAGGAAAAATCCTAGGAAGTGATGGAATTCCAATGGAAGTAAGGAAAAATAAGATACAGGAAATAAAAGTCTTGCTGGTACTTTTTGGTAATGTTTTTCTGAGTGTGAAAGTGTCCTTGACTTGGAAAGAAACAGTAGTTGTACCAGAGGAGAAAATCCTCTTGATCCAGGGTCATGCATATTAATTTTGATTTTGTGTCATGATTACAATCATGACTGTTTTGGCAGAAGCAAGTAGCATAGATGGTGCCAAAAAAAGCATCTGAATCAATGTAGGAAAAATTGACAAGATTAACAAAACCCTTATGATTCAAAATCATGCATTGGACAGTGGGAATGTATTAACATTAATATGTCTGGACACTGAAAAAGCGTTTGACTGAGTTTTGAATTTCTGAAGAGATCTTTTGAGACATTTGGCTTCCACAAGCATGGGCATCATTATTTAATTTCTATAGAGTCGCTCAAACTAGGGTGAAATATGCTGGTGGGCTATATAAAGCATTTAGCCCTGCAAGAGGAAATAGGCAGGGTGTCCACATTTACCATTCCTCTTTGCTTTGTATTTAAAACCTTTAGTCAGAGGCATAAGACAGGGTGGCCACGGTGGTGCATAGGTTAGTGCTGCCGCCTCACAGCAAGAAGTACTCCGGTTCGATCCTCGGCTGGGATGCCTTCTGTGCGGAGTCTGCATGTCCTCCCTGTGGTTGCGTGGGTTTCCTGTGGGTGCTCCGGTTTCCTCCCACATCCCAAAGACATGCTGTAGGTGGATTGGTCACTCTAAATTGGCCCTAGGTGTGAGTGCGTGCATGTGTGTGCCTTCTGTGAAAGGTTGGGCACCAGGCTGGCAACTCGACACCGTAAAACTCCACTGCCAATCATGAGCGGACAGGTGATCTGCTGTGGCAACCCCTAACCGGGAAAAGCCAAAAGAAGAAGTCAGAGGCATAAGACAGTCAAATATAACTGGGTATAAATGGGGAAATTCTAATGAGAAAATAGCCATTTTATGGATGCTATTAGTATTGTATGTTACCATTCCAAAATAGGGTTTACAAATTACATTTGATAAACTGAAATTTTAATAGTATAACAGGATATAAAAGTAAATGAAGCAAAAACAAAGGCTATAGTTATGAGTTATGCCCAAGACATGATTTAGTACATAACTTCCCCTTTTTATGGGGTCATGATTAGGGTTGCCAACTTTTCATGTCACAAATTCTGGATATGTACATGAAAGCAAAACATGTGCAATTTTAATTGCCAAATTATGCTTAATAATGCATAAATTTAACAGTGATTATTGCACGATTAGTATGATAAAGTAATTTTTGCAATATCTGTGCTACTGTATTGTACAGTATGGTTTATGGTTATATATTTGTGAAATTGATTTCTGTATAATGGTCTAAATAGTTTTTGCTTTCATTCAAGTCTATCAGTGCAGGAATTTTTAACGGGGACTGCTTTATGAAAGTCAATACGCAGTTCCAAAAGCCTTGAATATGACCTCTAGGTTATGCTTATCCAGTATGCAGGAAGATGGGCAACTTATCTCGTTGGCCAGTTTATTCTTAACTGTTGCTAAAATATTTAAGTATGTGCACAAATAATACAGTAAAATGTTGAATAATATAAATAGTGTTTTGCTGTAGGGGGAGTACATGAAAAGTGCCATTATGAAGGTGATTATTAGAACAGTTGAGGATGCATATCATCGTTTTGATGTACATCTTACCATTTTAAAAAGTAAAGATTACTGCTAAGGTAAAGGTCATAAATCTCATGTTATTACGTTACTAGTACAACATGTGCGCAAGACTCTTCTTGTTAGAAATCCTGTACACCCACATATCTCTATCCATATTACAACTGCAGCCCTAACAGCTAATATAGAACTATATTTGCTGATCTAGTGAAAGCCAAGCAACATAAATATCTGATCCTATCTGCAGTTGTTCGAAAGTAATCACAGAATTGCCCATACCTTCTCTGTTTTGGCTAAGTAAAGCCATAACTTCTTCCAAGTTGTAAACGTCTTTTGCTTGCTAAAATTGTAAGCCATTTCTTTGCTAGCATATCTAGAAATGAGTGGTTACTAATACTTGCTGAACTTATCATCAGGATATGGGTTAGTACTCCCACAACTACTCAAAGTCATGCTTGAGGCAACCATACTGCACCCTCCACAAAAGTTCAAACTTATCTGAAAGCCAGAAGAACAAAAGAGGGAAAAAAAAGGGCTTCACCTGTATGTGGGCACCTGACATAAGTTTCTTAAAGCAGATGTTACATTAGGGAAACCGATTCATTGCCGTCCAAGTGTGACAAATTAAAAGTTTTTATTTCCTTAGAGTTCACAGATGCACTTATATATACCCACATTGTTAATGTTTGTAAACGTTCCTGTTAGGTAGACGATGCATACAGAGACGTAGGCAACTTTTACAGTCGACCCCACTATAAAGTCAGCAGTTACACAACAGACAAGGTGGCATAATTGCTACTGAGTTTATTGGAGTACTGTCTGTCATTCCTTTTACATGAACTCCTGATTTGGGCAGTTGTGTCCTGAAAAAAAAAATCGAATATCCCTCTGTTTTAGTGAAAAGAAAAAACTCTAATTATTGCAGCAACTATAATACTGCATTTCAACACACAACTTTGACATAAAACATTAAACATGGCTACAATTCAGTGGCAGTGAGTATTTTGGTAATAAAGTGGAAATGGGTCTTTTACATTGGTTGATACCATGGCTTGACAAAAGTGTCACGTTTTAACAGAAAATGTGCTTCTGTGTTGGAGCTCCATGAGAGGTGCAAGGATACTAATAGTTGAACTTATTTTTTCTGGAAAATGTGCTGTCCAGAAAAGGCAGTCTCCAGTTTCTGGACAGTGTCCTTTAATTCTGGACAGTCCAGAAGAATTCTCAGGACAAGATGAGATAATTGGGAATTTGGTTATAAAGAGATAAAGAAATATGGGAAAAAATTATTCAGAAGATTATAAAGTAAGTTGTTAGTTATGGACAGCGACAATAAGGTACACCTGGTTAAAATGTTTGTGGTCCCACTTGTCCTTTATGTAGGACAGGCCTATATGTAGCTACCTTTTCTATCTGGGTCCCTGCTCATTTTGTGCACTACAAGGACATAATTTTCTTCCTAGGACTGAATTTGCAGTGCTCCATCTGAGTGCTCAAATGTAGCAGCAGTTTTTTTCCCTATTAGATATCTAACAAAAGAGCCTAGTGTATAGCAGGTAATATAACCTTTTCATCCTTGTTATGTATGATATCAATTTCCATGTTTTCTGTGTCACATCTGAATTGTACAACTGTGATTAATTTTACCACTTTCTTATTTTGTACAGTGAAATAATTTCCCTGTTTTATTAGCTTATTGACTGCACTTGATGTGGGCACATTGCCAAAGTTAGCATTTTTGTGTTATTGAGATTAAATAACATTTCATTATTATACTTCATTGGTACTGTACTGTTGTTCACTTTTGCTTTGCTAATTGTAGTGTTAGTAAATAACATTGCACTATCATTCCATGTTGCTTGGTCCGCTAATGATTGGCAGTGGATTTTTACGGTGCCAAGGTGCCAGCCTGACACCCAACCTTCAAAGAAGGCACACCCATTCACGCACACACCTACCTGCATGTCTTTAAACTTTAAACATCACTTGACCATGGGGAGGACATGCACACTCCACACAGAAGGCGCTCCAGCCGAGAATCGAACCGGAGAACCTGTTGCTGTGAGGCGACAATGCTAACCGGTGCACCACTGCAGCACGCACGCACACACACACACACACACACACACACACACACACACACACACACACACACACACACACACACACACACACACACACACACACACACACACACACTCTCTCTCTCTCTCTCTCTCTCTCTCTCTCACACACACACACACACACACACACACACACACACACACACACACACACACACACTCTCTCACACACACAAAGTACTTCTAAACCAACTTATTCTGAGGTTGTTTAAAGAACACTGGCTAAGCCTTCCAGGCTAAAGACTGTGAAACGTCAGACAGTACTTCACACAACAGCACACCCAAAGCCAGTACACATACCTTTATAAGTCACGAGGTTGTAGACTCCAATCCATTATGGCCCACTGAGATTGCATTTAACAATGATAATGATTTAATAATAGGTGACACTATTGTCAGGCATACAGACACTACACTCACCAGGCTGGATAAGAATAGCTGTCTTTCTGGAGCCAGGATATAACAACAGCTCTTAGATTCACCTTGCTGAAAAATATAATTATAACCTGGCAGTGGTTCTCATGGGGATGAATAACCTTAGATGCTCTACCCAAAGGGACATACAGAATAATATGACTGAGCATGTTATGCATATCTCTCAGGCAAGAAATACACTGGTCTTGTGTGGTATTTTGCAGTCACCTAGAAATATGCAGAGATTCAAAGGCAAGATAATTGGCATTAATAATTGGCTATGTTGCCAGAGCCATTCGGGATGGGGTGGGGGACTGGTATGTGTCATCTTAGGATGAGATGCCTGACAAATTTTCCTGCTTTGCCAGAGATGGCCTACATCTTTCATATCTAGGCTAAAGCCTTTACTGACCCATAGTGCATTTTATAGATAGAGGCCATCTGATGGACATTCCAACCTAGTAAATTCTAATTTTGAATGCATTAATTCAGCTCTGCTTATACACAGGAGCATTAACAAAAAATGTCCAAACTTGAATCTGTCCTACAACTTAAACAAATTCATACATGTATAGTTTCAGAGACATGGTTTCACAGCAGTGAAAGCACTCCCTCTATTCCTGGCTACAGTGCCTGTCTTGTTTTCAGACCTACTAGCAGTTGTGGGGGAATGTCAGTATTTGTCCAGGGAAATCACCACTTGACAGATTCTTTGAGACACCACATTTGAACCTCCTTGATGTCCAAATCACCATAAAAAAACTAATTACCATGTCACATCTAGTTATAGAGCACATTCTGTGTCCCATTTTGAGCGCACAATAACTGTTGTGACACATTAGCTCAAATCTCTGTTATATCCAACAGCTTTCTACTGGAGACATCAGCCATCCATCTGGCTGACCTACCCTGCCAATGATTGGATTGTCCAACAGTCCCTTGACATTGTAAATGCTGATTCTCTTTTGCAGATATTTAACCATCCTACTAGGGGCATCAATATCCTTGATTTAATCTTCAGAAATATGAACACTTGCACATCTCCATATGTATCATCCTGACTTGTTAAATCAGACCCTAAGTTACTGACCCTTTCTTTAAAAACTGAGAGAACTTCCCCTGTAAATATCTGTGTGTTTAGGAACCTCTCAAAAACAAGCCATCTTCATTTACTTGGCATAAATTCTGTTGTAGTCCTCATCTGATTGATCCGTTTTCTAAAACCGCTGCCCATGCCCCTGATAT
Source organism: Protopterus annectens (assembly GCF_019279795.1). Lineage (NCBI taxonomy): Eukaryota > Metazoa > Chordata > Ceratodontiformes > Protopteridae > Protopterus > Protopterus annectens. Next base: position 827,301,703 of record NC_056727.1, on the reverse strand, counting down.
CTTCTCTCACTCAGTAGTGGTTTTGGTAAACTAGTCCCTATCTGCACCAAATATCAGAATTTGAAAAACAAACCCGTACGGCAGAATACCTGTAAAAATAAATGTAAAAACAGAAATAAATTACTGTAATATCTCATTTTATCTACCATAGGAGTACCCTTAAGAAAACTATAAAGAGCTTAAAGGAACTATTAGGAAGCTCAACGCTGAGTATGAAATTAAAATAGACACAAAAATAAAAGATAACCATAGATCTTTCTTTAAGTATGTCAGGAAGTTAAAAACTAACACTCAACAATGTTCAGAATTAATCCACAGTACTACTGCGCACTATAACCTAAAGGAAATTGCTAATATCTTAGCTGACAAATTTAGTGCAAGTTTACCCCACCCAGTTACAGCTTTTTCACAAATTCCACAATCCCAGCTACCCATATGGAACAAGTTCTGTCAGCCCTCTCAAACGTTAAGACTATCTCAGCTTTGGGTCTTTGTTTAGACAATGCCAGATTCACATACCTACCGACTTAACAAAATCAGCTCAACCAAACCTCAAATTGTTGCTGCTCGATGGCAGGAACCTAAACAAAAAAAAAAAATTGCACTCCTTTCAAGCCCTCCTTAACCTCAAGAATATAGACATCTATGCAGTTACCAAGACATGGTTTAAAGCCGCAGATAGTACCTCAGCATTGCAAAGCTTCAGTGTCTTCCACACTTTTAAACCAGTAGCTGCACAGACAGGGGCTAAAGTTGGAGGTGTTTGGATCCACATTAATAACAGGCATACCTGCTGGTTGGTTAAACAAGATGACCGGCTGGAGTTTCTCCACTGCACATCACCAGAGGTAAAATCCCATATATCCTAGCTAGCAATAGGTTACCCTCCATGCCCCAAGAAACTCACAGTGTATCCTTAGATCTACTGGAGACACGTACTGTCCAACTGAACACCCTACTCATGGAGGACTTTAATTATCCCTTTATAGACTGGAAATCCTATACGTGTTCATATATGCAGGCACAGAGATTTCTGTCCTTTGTAAACACAAACACTCTTGACCAGTTAGTGCATACATCAACTAGAGGTTCCAACATACTGGATCTCTTATTAACAAATATGGGAGAATGCTGTGTCACATCCTCCCTGTTAAGGTGCAACCATAAAGCTGTCCCCTTTGAAATCAAATTCAGCTCTGTAAAGTTAGTACCAGTTCTGAACTATTCAGAGGCAGACTACTTTTTGCTAAATGATAGTTTGTCAAAATTCAGTACCTCTACAAACTCAGAGAACACAGCAGCCTATGCAGAATCGTTCACAGAAACCCTGTACAACCATATCAGTGGCTGCATCGAGGCTGCTGTATCTTCTAGAAGTAAGCCGAAAACTAACTCCAAAAACAAACTGCTCTGGCGGCATCCCAAATTATGCAGGATATACAACAAAAGAAAAAAAAAGTCATGGCTAAAATCAGGAAGTGTAACTCCCAGAAAGATAGCTCTTATCATCAAACTAAACAGGCAGCTTAGAGGACAAGTCCACTAAAGCCAATTTTTATGTTAAGATAACCTCCCAGGCAAAAGACAACCATAAGGCTTTCTTCAGCTATGTCAGAAACCTCAAAGGCAGCACACAGCAGTGTGCCGAACTGGTGATTAATGGTGCCACATTCACTGAGCCAGGTGATATAACGAATCTGTTGGCTGATAAATTCAGTTCCAACTTTGAAGGTTCAAAGGTGTTTACTAGGCTAACAACCATAAGGGCCTTTTTAAGCATAGCCATACATCCCTAATCTCTGACAAGTTCTGATACCCTTGATAAGTGTAAGCATGGACCTGGGAGATTAACCTGTGTCCATTAGAGACATAGGTGCCAAACTAGGGATGAGTTTCCAGTTTCCTATCCAATTGTCCAAGTTATACTTGAATTGGGTTAGAGAGGAACTCTGCTTCACATGAATGAGGAGCCTGTTCCATAGGTGAGGCAGTCTCTGGGGTATATACATCTCTCCAGCAGGTCCTATTTACATCACAGGAAGAGATTAAGTCTTTAGAATGGTTAATTCTGGTGCTGTTTGTTTTGTGGATATGCAGGAGGTCCATCAGAATGGGGTCTGACAATGCCCTGTATGCCAAGCATAGATCTCCCCTCAAACGCTTGTAGGAGACAGAATACAGGGATAGGGCCTTGAGGTGGTCTGCATAGGGCATATTACTTACACCCTGTATTCTTTTAGTGAGAAACCTCTGTGGATATTCCATTTGTTGGATATGCCTGGTTAGGTACATACCAAATGGGGCATTGTACTCAATGATAGGTCTGATGAATGCCAAATACAGTGGAACAGTGACTTCCTTGGACTTGGATGCCATACCTTTGTTTATAAGTTGTGCAACATAGAATGATTTCCTCACCACTGCAGACACATGTTGATCAAAGGCTAGATTATTATCTGTGTGTGTCCCTAAGTCCCTGGCTACTGGGTCAATCCTAAGGGATGTGTTGTCAATATGATAGTTACCAGGGATGGATGACTTCCCAAAGGGCACTATTATGCATTTCTTGGGATGTAGTTTTAGTCCATGGCTCAGACACCAGTTATTTGTCTGTGTCAGCCCCTCCTAGAGAGCATTTGCGTCAGTGTGAGATTCAGTGACAGCTCCTAATTTGCAATCAGCTGCAAATATAGTCAGCCAGAGACCACTGACATTAGCCTTGACTTCTGAGAAGTAAATGCCAAAAAGGAGCGGTCCAACCCTGAGGGACTCCACTTGTGACTGGCCTCTTTGTAGAGGTGGACTCCCAAATTTTAACTTCCTGGGTCCTGTCTGTGAGCCAGTTGGCTATCCACCGGGTGACATACAGGTTTGTACCTAACCTCTTGAGTTTGTCAACAATGCCCAAGTGGGGTATTGTGTCAAATGTCTTGACCAGGTCAAGGTAGGCAGTGTGAACAGTTTTGCCCTAATCCATTGCTTTGGTGACCTTCTCAAAGAAGTCCACCAGGTTGAGTAGGCATGATCTGCCCTTGACAAAACCAAACTGGGTTTGATCCAGTGTCTGGAGGTTTACTATATCTCTGTTGATCATCTCCATGATAATTATTTCCATGGCTTTACATATAAGACTAGTGAGGCATATGGGTCTGTAGTTTCCTGGGTCTGTAGATGGCCAACCTTTGTGCAGAAAGATGACTGTTGCCTTTCTCCAATCATGAGGCACAAAGCCTGTTTGGAGGCTACAGTTAAATAGTAATTCTAGAGGCCTTGGTAGGTCATGTTTCATGCTATATACAAGGCATCCTGGAATATTGTGTGGGCCCACTGATGCAGTGTTCTTGGTCTTAGAGAGAGCATTAAGGACCTGTTACCTAGTGATGGTAGGGGGAGTTATATATGATGATATTTCCTGAGGGAAGGTTGAAGGGGAGATAGGAGTAAAGTTGGAGCTTAATTTATCAGCCAGGAGGTTTGCTATATCTTCTGGCTCAGTATAGGTGGCTCCATTCACAATGGCTCTGCACACAATTGTGTATTGCCTTTGAGGTTGCGGATGTAGCTAAAGAATGCTTTGTGGTTGTCCATGGCCTGGGAGGCCAAACGTACCTCAAATTTGGCTTTGGTAAGCTTTATTTGTCCTCTGAGTTGTTTGTTTAGTGTGGTGAGCATGCTTTTATCATGCTGGGTGCTACACCTCCTAATTTTTGCCATGATTTTATTTCTTCCTGTTATATAGCCAATTGATTTTGTGATTCCACCAGGGTGGCTTGCTTTTTTAGTTAGTTCTGTACTTCTTCCTGGTGGGTACAGTTGCCTCTATACAGGTATTAACATGCTTGTACAGGGTTTCTGTGAATAGTTCTGCATAGGCAGAAGTGTTCTCAGGGTTTATGGGGGCTTGAACTTTTGCCAGGTTCTCACTTAATAGCAGGAGGCTAGCCTTAGAATAGTTCCTGAATATTCCAGGTTTAGCTGGGGGTCCAGGTTTTATTTTTACTCCAAAGGAGACCATTTTGTGGTCTGACCTTACCAGGGAAGGCATTACAGTAGGGGGTGTGTGCAGCAGTCTCCTATATTAGTGAAGACCAGATCCAGTATGGTTGCACCCCTGGTTGGTGTATTGACGGTCTGGTCCAGGGAGTTTGTGTTTACAGAATCCAGGAATAACCGTGCATGTACGTTTGATGTAGTATAGGATTCCCAGTTAATAGTGGGGTAATTGAAGTCTTTATTTTATTTTATTTATTTATTTAACATTTGTTAACCAGGAAAGTCCGACTTGGAACAAAGCCAATTTTCAGTGTAGGCCCGGGGAGAAATGCTCCAGTTGTATGTCTTTGTAATGTGGGAGGAAACCGGAGCACCTGGAGGAAACCCACACGAATGCAGGGAGGACATGCACACTCCATACAGAAGGCACCCCAGCCAAGAATCGAACTGGAGAACCTCTTGCTGTGAGGTGACAACGCTCCCGCTGCACCACTGTGCCGTAACACCCATGAATATGGTGTTGGGTTGGATGGTTAGTGTTTCTAATAAGTTTAAATACATGGTATGGGTTTCCTGGGTCATAGAGGGGGACCTATAGCTTGCAAGGAAGTGGCATTGGATTTTACCTATGGTGATTTGAACATGGAGCAGCTCAAGTGCATTGTCCTGTTTGACCAGCCTTGAAATATATTTATTTTTGATGTAAACAGAGACACCTCCACCTTCAGTCCCTGCCTTTGAAGTAGCTGGCCTAAATGTATGAAGGCATTATAACCTTGCACTGTTGGTGTGCTCTCCGCGGCTTTAAGCCATGTTTCAGTTACCGCACAGACTTCAGCATTCTCTAGGGTAAAATGAGCCTGTAGGGAGTGGAGTTTTTTGTTTAGACTCCTAGCATTGAGCAGCAATACCTTTAGATTTTCCTGGTTTTGATTTGCTATATCAGAAGTACTTTCAGTTTGGCATTGCCTAAAATAGGCACTATGGGGGAAGACAATGTTTTAGCTAATATTCAAAAGCCTAGAGGGGAGAGGTGCAGACCATCCTTGGCAAAGCAGCATGTTCTGTTGACCATCTTCTTCCATGCTGACAAATATTGCACCCCCTTAGAATGACACCAGAAACTAAGCCAATTATTAAAGTCAGTCATATTTTGTTCGTATTGTTGCATCATCCTTGGAGAAGGTAAAATGCTGCTCAATGCTAGGCTCATACCAGCCTGAGACACATATTCCAAGAGCTCCATGATGTCTCTCTTCATATAGTCTAGGGAGGTACGTCTCAGGTCATTTAATCCCACATGGACTATGACTGAGTCATATTGGTAATTGTGGTCCAGTGACCTGAGTGCATGTGTAATGTGGTGGATCCTAGCCCTTGATAAGCAACTAAATGTAACTTTCTCCTTACTCAGCCTGGTGAGAGGGACATCAGTGTGTCTCATGATGGAGTCTCCAATGACTAGAATGTTGGATTGTGTGGTGACTTGCCGTGTGGGCTTAGAGGTAGAGGCTCCATGACATGTAGCTCTATGTGTTGATGTGGGTGTTGTATTTAAAGAGCACATTTAGGACTGCTCAGGGTATTTGTTATGTGTACTTCATCTGGGCTGACTTTGTGGATTAGGAAGGTTACATTTAAGTGCCTCAGCATATGTGGGTCGATATGTCTCCTTTGAATTGTGTGTGATGGGTGCAGTGTGTGTACTACTGTGGACATTTGGAGTACTTTTATGTGAGAGCTTTGCCTCCAGTGACATTGTATAAATATATCTCTCACATACCATATCAGTTTATTTGAGAATTAACTGGTTGTCAGTAAACATGAGGCAATTTCTGCATTGCCTCAAGATGCCCATATCCACCAAGCTGGTGATGGAGAGAGTTGGAAAGTTCATATCCATGGCAACAGACTCTTTTTATTAATTAGACAGTTGGAGTGAGAATATGAATTACTGTCTGGAGTATCCAGTTTACAATTATGTGGACAGTGCTTGTCACTGCAAACTAGTCCTATGTGCAACTAGGTATTGGAGAAATTTCAATTGTGCTTTTACAGGAAAAATGTTTTTACTAGAAAGGCTCACCAAGACTCTGCTACACTTTGCTATGAGTGAAAGGTTAGTTTGCTTTTTATTTGTTGTATTTTGTATTACTTTATTGCACTTTTCTGTTTGAATACTGTGATTTGTTTTCTTTACTTTGTGTTTCACTTGTATTCTGATTTTAACTGCATATTAAAACTTGAAAAGAGACCGCAGCTCTGTCTTTTGTTAGTCAGGCAGAAATAATTTCTTCCCACCCTCCCACCTAGTTACTGTTGTCCACTCTCCCACCCAGTTACTGTTGTGTTCTTAAACGCCACTGTCTTTCTAGTTGCCTGCCCCTTATGTTAATTTGACCATATATCTCATTTCCTCTGTGCTTTTACTGACTTCTGTGAGTAAGCATAAAATTATCATTTTGTGAAATCACTCCCCTTCAGCTATTTAAATTTACTGGCCATCCTACTCTATTCTATAGTACCAGAATACAAAGTGATCACCCCCATTCAATCTATCTTGCTGTTTTAAAAATAGTGACTCTCCACTAAAACTTAACTTTTTAGACATGTGAAACTTAAGTTACCTACTTTCACATCTAATTCCTCTAGTGCACACTGCAGTGTTTAGGATAAACCATTTTCTCATCTTACCTTTAAGCATCTATTGCAAGACCACCAGTTATTTGAGAGCCCACATTCTGCCTCTCAGTAGTCATCTTGGGATTAGTGATTCTGTTTTCTCCTGGTAAGGGAAGGAGTGCAGTTACATTATTTCCTGGAGACTGCTGATCACCAGGAAGCTTAATAATTGCTCTATAGGTGACAGCTTGGAATATGTGCTTATATTCTGATCCTGGTGAGAATAGGAGCAGAGTGCATTGATTCCTGACTCTTTTTGGTTGGAGTCCCTGTGACTAGCACTTGCTCTAAAACCTGCTGGAAAGCACTAGGAAGCCTTAAACTGATACAAGCACTCAACTCTCCTTGTTAATAAGGAGAAATTAATTGTAGGCACTAAACACCCTATAATTCAAAGTACCTTGCTAAGGCAAGGGAAAACAGCTCCTGTACTTTACAAAAAAGCACCAAACCAGGCATGTCTGAGGGTCAGCTTCCAGTGATTTCTCCTGCTCACCTGATGAATCTTGGAATACTGGGCAATGCAGCAATTTTACACAGACAACCCTCTCCTCCTACCACCCAACACTACAACCTGCGAGAGATGCACTTACATAGCCAAATTGGAAGCAAAGCTCTCACCAGCCAAGATTGTGCTAGACAGTCAAGAGGAGAAGGTTAACACCTGCACTACAGTTCAAGTAACACATAGCCCTTCATAACCCTCACCACCAACACCCACACATAGCAAACTAAACACACATGTGCGGAGACCCTTAACGTTAACCTGCCCAAGCAACAAGGACCTCCGAAGCTAAAACACAAACAAACATCAGTGACAACCAAAGTATCTCTTAGCTCACAACACCAGTGTGCCTCCCAACAACAGCCCCTAAGGCAAGACAACATACTCAACACTTTGGTCATAGGTGACTGTATAGTCAGGCACACTGATGTCCCACTCACTAGGCTGAACAAGGAGAAAAGTACAGTCAGCTGCTTGTCGGGTGCCAGGATCCACCACATAACGCATGCACTCAAGTCACTCCACAACAAGTACAAACACGACTCTGTCATTGTCCATGTTGGAGTGAATGACTTGAGATGTACCTCCCTGGACTACATGGAAAGAGACATGGAAGAGCTCTCAAATCATGTGACCCAGGCAGGTATGACCCTAGCTCTGAGTAGCATCTTGCCTTCACCCAGAATGATACCACAGTATAAGGACAAAATGATTGACTTCAACAATTGGCTAAGCTTCTGGTTTAATTCAAAGGGGATCCAGTATCTGTCTGCCTGGGATGACATGATCCACAAACCACGATGCTTTGCCAGAGATGGTCTGCACTTGTCACCCCTGGGAATCAGGTTATTGGCTAAGGCTCTTGCCACCCCTATAGTGCCTTTTTTGGGCAAGGCTCAAAGGACAAAACCACTGTTGTAATAGGTACAAGTATGCAAAATCTGAAGGTAATGCTACTCAATGCTAGAAGTCTAATCCTCAAAATGCACTCTCTTGAGGCACTCCTAAACAGGGAGAACATTGATGTCTGTGCAGTAACTGAGACCTGGTTCAAGGCTCCAGAGAGCACCCCTGCAATACCAGGCTACTACTCTTACCACACTTTTCAACCACCAAATCAGGACCGAAACACTAAAGGTGGAGGAGTGTCCATATTCACCAAGGATATTCACACCTCCAGGCTAGTTGCCCAACACAATGAATCCAAAATTCTGTATGTGCAACTAACACTAGGTAAGACTGCAATCCAAACTGTAGCTTGCTACAGATCCCCCACCATGCCCCAGGATTCTCACTACACCTTTATAAACATACTGGAAAATATTAATATACAACCAAATACCCTAATACTGGGTGATTTCAACTACCCTGCCATTAACTGGGAAAACTGCTCATGTACCAACACCTTTACCCAACAGTTCTTGGAATTCATAAATTCCACCGCCCTGGATCGACTAATCCATAGTCCCACCAGGGGCTCTAATATCCTGGACCTGGTCATTACCAACATGGGAAATCGATGCTCCACACCAGTGGTCACCCCCCCTTGTCTTGTTGGTTAGGTCTGACCATAAGCTTTGACATCCACACCCCCCCCCAACCCCCGTAAGGAAACATCCGTAAAAAACTTGTCCAAGGCCAACTTCATGCTTCTCAAGTCAGAAGTGACAAACATTATGACACCCATGCAGACGGGAACTGAAAGTTCGACTGCCAAATCCTACACTAAAGCACTTTACGAGCACATCCACTCGTGCATGAATCGTGCCATCCCAGATAGAACCAAGACGCTCTCCTCCAGGGAAAGGAAGCAAATCTGGTGGTCCCCTGTCATAAACAAACTATACATCAGAAGGAAGAAACTGTTGCACAAAAGAGGAAAATCCCAGGATGCAAAAAACTCCCTTACCAGCCTCAGTAAGAAGCTGAGATCCCTCCTAAAATCCTCCAAAGCTAGTTACGAAAGTAAAATTGCCAAAGATTCCAAAGACAACCACAAGGCATTCTATAGCTATGGCAAGAATCTAAATGGCAATTCTCAGATCTCCTCTGAGCTACAACAGGATGGCATTAAATATACTGATCCCAAGGACACTGCCAATATCCTGGTCGATTGATTCAGTGCCAACTTCACCCCCCTCTCACCCCCTAAAGGGCCCATCTCAATACCGAAAGATTGCCACATTCCGGTAATCACGGCCACACAGGTAAAAAACGCACTTTCCAAAGCTAAGAATACAGCATCCATGAGATCAGATGACATCCCGGACTGTGTACTACATGAACTACAAAATGAACTGGGACCTCACCTAGGTGTCCTGTTTAATCATAGCCTCACCTCAGGCTTTGTGCCCACTGAGTGGCGCACAGTTACAGTTATCCCACTCCACAAGGGGGGATCCACCTTGGATCTTGAGAACTACCTTTCCATCAGTCTGATGAGCCTAATCTGCAAGGCCATGGAACGTATTATCATGGAACTTATAAATAAAGACATTGGCAACCTTCAAACACTGGACCCCACCCAGTTTGGGTTCGAGAAGGGCCAATCGTGTCTCCCAAACCTGATTGACTTCTTCGAATCAGTCTCCAGAGCCATGGATGAAGGTAAGGCGGCCCACACAGCCTATCTGGACCCCGCCAAGACCTTCAGCACCATCCCCCACTCTGGAATCATAGATAAAGTTACTAAGCTGGGCATAAATCCCTACATCACTCAATGGGTTGCCAACTGGCTTACTGACAGAACCCAGACTGTAAAAGTAGCTGACTCCAAATCCAGCTCCAGACAAGTGACAAGTGGAGAACCTCAGGGTTCAGTCCTAGGACAGCTTTTGCTTTTGTTTGGCATCTGCTTCTCTGAAGTACAGGCCAGCACTAAGGGACTCTGGCTAACAAAGTTCACAAATGACTGCAAACTGGGAGCCATTATTGAATCCCCAAATGATTTCGCTACTCTACAAAAGGGCCTTACAGAAAGAGATTCTTGGTGCCAGAGCCATAGGCTCAAGCTTAATGGCAAGAAATGTATAGTTATCCCCTTTGGGAAAAAACATGTACCCATGAATTACCACATAGGTGGCAGTACACTAAACACCGAAAATGTGATGAGAGACTTAGGGACACAGGTGGACAGTGGTCTCACCTTCGCTAACCACATTTGCACAACAGTCAGGAAGACCTTCTATGTGGCACACCTCATCACTAAGGGCTTTTCATCCAGAAAAAAGGAGTTCATTGTCCTACTGTACTCATCCCTCATTAGACCCATTATAGAGTACAACGCCCCATTTGGTATGTACCTCACAAGACATCTGCAACAGCTGGAAAGGCCACCAAAATACCTCACTAATAGACTCACAGGCCTAAAGCAAATGCCCTATGCTGACCGTCTAAAAAAAACTCCAGCTATACTCTGTGGCATATCGTCTACTCAGAGGCGATCTCTGCTTAACATACACGGCCATGTCAAACCCTGAGCTGTTGGGCATGCTCCACTTAAAGAAATCCCAATCCCTCAGAGCCACATGCTCCAGGGATCTAAACCTTGTCATCACAGTGAACAAAACATGCTAGAGGGATAGGTTCCTGACCCAGAGACTCCCCATACTCTGGAATAGACTGCCCATACATATCAAGCAGAGCGCCTCCTTGGCCCTCTTCAAAAAGAACCTTGACGATTGGATGGGAGATAGGAAATTCACCCCGGGGATCACATCAGTCGCCCTGCTAGACAGGGGTCCAGGGAAGTAAATATTGTGGGAAGAAATATCCAGGAAATTGTTATGGCTAGGCTTGTATAGACCCTAGGGCCGATAGTCTATTACCAACCTATGAACCTGTGAACATACTCCTTAAAAACATTGCAGGTTCCTAGTCTTTATTGAATTCTACTGGTTAGTAGTAAGTGTGCTTGCTCTAGTTGGACCAACTGGCAAGCTCAGAGACCAGGCATGCTATTAGTGTGGCTAGAGTTACAATTTTTCTTTGTGACAGAAACCATACCAAAGCAATGCTGTTAATTTTCCAAAAATGGACCAAAGCTGTGCCCATTGTACTACCTTTAGTCCTACTCTTCCCCACCTCTTTCTATGCGCACCCTGCCAACACACCCATTTTGTGACATGCATGTCATGTCATGTCTTTGGGAGGCAGAACATCATTTTATGTCTTTTTTTTTTTTTTTTTTTTTTTTTTTTTACTATCTGCAGACTTATCCGCAGTGCTTTAGCGATGCTTTTGTTTGTCATTGTTAGAAACCCCGACTTTCTGATGAACAAAACACTGGTACAGTGACCAATACTGTCTTATTTTCAGTATATTACAAATCTTAACAATTGAACCAGTGGCTTCATGCCTTATATTACAGTCTACTTTATTAAACAAATATATGTCTTAAGTGGTTTATTCTGTCAGTGTCTTCTTCAAGCTTAGTTTCCATTACAGAATTCCATACATCTACCAGACAAACATTTTGATTTCTGGATAGTCCAGGGGAAAAAATGAATAAGTGGCAACTGTGTGGCACGTCATCATGTGCACCATCAGAGGATATATATGACTCTGACCAAGAAACCTGAGAAAAATGACAAAGTGGAATGGAAGAGAGGAAGTAATCAGTCAGAGACATCAGGAAGGGTTCCCCTTGTAGTTTGATCGATGTAGCAGGAATGTGTCTGTTGTTCTTGTAACATGAGCAAGTTAGTTGTCCCTGGTTTGATGACGTCACTCTGTTTTATGTAGTAGTTTGGCCTCCAGGGATGGCAACTATTTGATATATCTAGGCATTTTGTTGACAAAAATTACCTTGTGGTTGCTTTCTCTTGTGGGAGGATTAACTCCTTTGAAAATGTGTTGTTTGTGCACACATTTTACTGAAGTATTCATTAATGTGAGTGTACACCCTGCTGCATTATGTCATCCTTACCAACCACAATGTCTCTGTGCTCTACTTGAGCACTACAGGTTACAAACAAAACTCAGCCAAGATTAAAGGATTTTTGCAGACTGCTGTGACCCTCTGTTCCCTGTGATGTGAGGACCTTCCCATTATTCATTTGATCTCTAGGTGTACTACCTTTGAGGTCACACCAACTTAAAGAAAAATGGAGTATATTTATTTTGTTTTTTTTTCTTAAAGATATGTCACCTCTGAGGTTGTATGTTTAGAAGTCAGGGTGCGGACAGGGACTCTACAATAGGGGGGTGTAACTCCCCATAAAAAAAAAAACTGTTATTGTCAACCTGTACCTACTAAGTTACATCTTTGTAATTTAACAGGTAGCAGTAAGCTGGTCACAGTACAATCAGATGAGGTATATGCAAGCCAACCCTTAAATACTGTTCATGTCCCAGCACGTTTTGCACCAAGTGATATTTATTGGTTCATAGGTTAGTGCTAGGCTAACCATCCTTGTGAGCCATTTTAAGCTTAGCCAGTTATCTGATGTGATAATCAAACCCTGTACCATGTATCTGTAAGGTTAACACCTTAACTATTATGCCAGTCTCTCACGCGGCCTATGCCAACTTCCCACACCCAAAGCAGATGCAATCCCTTTTTGCAGTCCCTTAATTTATAACCTTTTTCCTTGGCAAATTCCTTAGACTGTTATGTCAGCCTTAAGATATGACAATTCAGTTGTTTTTCTTCATGTAAGATGTTTCTTTTGTTGCTTAAGCTCATTTTCCAAATGTATTTGAACTTGGGTTCATAGGTAAATACTAGGCTAATTCCTCTTTTGTGTGATTTTAAGCCTAGCTAATATTCCTTTTGTGAGAATCAAATCCTGTACCTTGTATTTGTGAGGTAAATACCTTAACTATTATACCAACTTCCCAAGACAAGAAAAGTAGATGCCACTGAGCACCAGAATGAAATTGTTGGACATGATGAATGCCTTTTGACACATTAGTGTCTGGATCCACATGAGTGATTCTTTTAGTTTGCTATGGGAAAGGTGAGCACTGCTTTTAATACAGACTGGTACAGTTTGGTGTCTCCCTTACTCATATTATTTATCAAGGTACTGGCCATTGTGGTGGAGTCTTTGTGGGTAAAGACTTCATTTGCTAATCTGGATGAGTGGCTTCTGGAAGCCCTATCGAGATACTCACTAGTAGCATCCTTGGCATGCATCCTCCTGCGATTGCAGTCCTTGAGGCTTCTCCTTAGATTCAGAGAAATCTTGTCTGATCTCAGCTCAAAGGAATTGTCTTCTCTGAGACAGAGATCGATCGTTTGCAGTTTCCTTTGTTCCTTTCTTGTGAGAGGGCTCGAAAGGCCAGGCTTGGGACTTCCTATTCCCTCTGGACTTAATGACAACTGCAATATTCACTGTGGTTTTCAAACACCTGTAGATCTGGGTGTTACAGTGGAATGTGAGGTGCCTGTGGCTATCTGTCATCATATGCTTGTGGATCAACTTCTGGTGACCTTGATGTGGTCTCAGTAGTAGAAGTAATGGGAAAACACCTACTGTCTTATTGTGGGCCTTTTTTTTCATGGTGCAGAACCTTTTACCAGTCGTGATGAGGGTTGCTTTGCTGGCATAATAAGGAGTCTGCTTGTGTTCCTCCATGCTTCAGGGAAGAGGTACTCCTTCCATAAAGGGATGGTATTTAAATTAGCTACAGCTGAAGGCAGTGCTTCCTACTGTGAAGTCTCTGAAGACTGAAGAAACTCCAGCTCTATTCAGTCGCATACCGTCTGCTCAGAGGTGATCTGTGCCTGACATACAAGGCCATGTCCAACCCGGAATTAATGGACATGCTCCACCTCAAAAAATCCAAATCCACCAGAGCCACGAGAGCAAGAGACTTAAACCTCAACACGGATATAAATAGGACGTGCTGGAGGGACAGATTCATCACCCAGAGACTCCCTACACTATGGAACAGAATCCCAGTCCATGTGAGGCAGAGCCCCTCACTGACTCTGTTCAAGAGAAATCTTGACGAGTGGATGGGAGATCGTAGGTTTACCCCGGGAATCATCTCTGTGTCACTGCTGGACAGAGGCACAGCAAACTAATGGGTATAGTATTCTCATCCTAAGGGGTGGTGAAAGCCACACACACTCTGACTAGGCTTATAAATGCCCTAGGGCAGATAGCCTAGTATGAACCTATGAACCTATGAAGAGGGTATTAGTAGTTTTGTGGTTAATTTGCATGCATCAACTATTTATAGCCATCATGACCTTGTTGAAAGCAAGATTGTGACCCTGACAGACTGATCAAACAGTTTCTTACAGGGTTATATAGCTCTCTTCTCCTTTGAAGAACCACTTTACTGCTAGGGACTGGATTTATGATTGCTAGGCTTGCTAATCTCCTTTTTTGAGCATTGTGGTTTAGTAGCTTTGAAGTTATCCTTTTGGAAGTTGATTTTCTTGATGCAAATCCCCTGTTCTTGTAAAGACTTGGAACATCAGGCCCTGACAGACTGATCAAACAGTTTCTTACAGGGACTTAAACCTCGACACGGCTATTAATAGGACGTGCTGGAGAGATAGATTCATCACCCAAAGACTCCCTATGCTGTGGAACAAAATCCCGGTACATGTGAGGCAGAGCACCTCGCTGGCCTTGTTCAAGAGAAATCTTGACCAATGGATGGGAGATCGCAGATATACCCCAGGAATTACCTCAGTGTCACTGCTCGACAGAGGCACAGCAAAATAATGGGTATAGTTCCCCATACTAAAGGGGTGGCGTAAGCCACAAAACAATGGGCTAGGCTTATAAATGCCCTCGGGCAGATAGCCTAGTATGAACCTATGAACCTATGAACTTTTAGGAAATCATATTTGGTATTTTAGAAAGACTAGGTGTTCTTCAGGGCTAACCCACTTCTCATCCAAGAGTGGTTGTCAGAATTGTCCTTAAATTAGTTCATTAATTTCCTTGTTTACTTTTCCTATGGAAAGAGCCCTTAACAACCTGGATGAGTACCAACTCGTGTTCTGCCTGAAGTAGGTGCATAAGTTCTAGAAAACAAAATGGCTGTTTATTGCATTTGCTGCTGCAAGCCCTATCTAACTTGTCACTCCACCAGAGGCATACCTGGCTTTCTTAAAAATGTCTTGCTTGTCATTTTGTATCTTTACCAGTCATTGACCATGATTTCAGGAGTGTTGCATTCATGACTTAGCATTCTGAGCCTTTATCTTGTGTATGTATGCAGCGTTTACTTCCTGGGAGTTTTACTTTTTGGAAATCTTCACAGTCATAGAGCCATGAAGTACTTGTCATAGCCAGCTGTAGCAGGAATGTAATCACTAGTAGCTGATCTCTTAACCGACTAACTGAATATTGTATTCATAAAATTGCTGAACGTATTTCAAGAACTAAGCCAATACAGGAATGGAGAAAGGAGATTTTGTCACTAGGGTGACTGCAAGTAGAGATACAGAAAATAGGCAACCGGAATCTGGAATTTACTAAAAAAAACTGGCTAAGGAATTAGAGGAAAAAACAATAGAGTGGAATGAGGCCAAGATGAAGTTTGGAATGCAAATTAGAGACTACCTTCCCTACCCTTCCAGGGATTGATATCAGACTATAGGCAAAGAGAAAGGGATGGGGGAGTCCTAAGTGAAAGACCTGCTGTAGTAGAGTTTTTAGTCAGATTTAGAACATAAGCTTTTGTTAATAATGGGTAATTAGTAGGACATAAAATGTTGCATGGTAACTATAGGAAGCTTTCATAAGAAGTCAGAAAAGATTGGGAAGAGAGACTGGAAAAGCAATTTACAAGGTAACAATGGGAGGGCTTATTTATGGCTCCCAAGAAGAAAGTAAAATCCAGAAGGTTTGTGATTTTTGCTTGAAGTGCTTGCATGGGTATTTTTATACCCCAAGTAGAGTTAAAATAATTTTTCCTCAGGTAGCTAACAGATGTTGGTGGCATGATGAGGAAGAAAGAGGTAATGGAGATATGATTTTTAGGAGTCACAAACTCTCCATACAATACACAGTACAGCCTTGCACTAAATACTCAGGTTAGAATTCCCCCATCTTCTACTGCTGTCACAACTTCAAATGTTACACTTCATTCTTTGCAAACCTTCATCCTGTTCTGCTGTCTCTTCCTTCATCTCTATCTACACTCCTCTGTGGACTCTCCGTACCTCTAATCAGCAACTGCTATAAATCTACCAATCCCCAAAAATAGCTGGTAAACTCCTATATAAACACTCGGTTGCCCAAGCCTGCAACAAACTCCCAAGCGACATTTGTTCCATCATTCACCATCCCACTTTAAAGAAAAACTCAAACTTCATCTACTCAGTTCCAAAATATGTCCTTGTTAAACCCCTACGTAAGCTCCCCACAACCCTACTACAAACCTTTTCAGTCCCTCCACATACAGCTAAGTACTCCATTATTGTGGATACTTATTAAATTCTACAATCAATATTGTTGGACTTCACTCTTTTTATAAATATGTAAATATATGTTTTAGTCTGTAAAAATATTTATATGTATATATCATGTTTGCATTTCTGCTTTGTCTCTCTTAACATTCTTGTATAACTGATTTTGACCATATTTTTGAATCAAATATTTGATTATCTGTAAACTGTTTGTGATTTTTTTTGGAGCTTTTCTCCTTGGGTCTCCACTGAAAATGGGCCACAAGCCCAGCTGGACCAATCCAGTTAACAAATGTCAATAAATGAATAAAATAAAAAGATTAATGAGTTGGCAGATTTTAAAATTCCCTACAGAATACTCTGTTAGACTTATTGGGGGATCAGATGTCTGTCACTAAGGAAATTATTATTTTTTTGAACTGGGGCACAGAATCTGAATCTCCTAGACATAGTAAAGCTTTATTAAGTTTAATTTTGTTGGCTAACAAAAAAAAAAAATCAATTAACAGAAAATGGAAATCAAACTCTAAACCAACTGTATGTGAAGTATTGAATATTGTAAAACAGGTAAAATAACTGAAAGAGGGATCTTTAGAAAAGATAAGGAGCAAATTACATAGAAATAAATGGAATTAGTGGGAACATTACATGCAAAATAATGTTCTGGAGGATGAGTGATGTGTAAGGGAGGGTAGGAATAGAGCAGTTATGTAATGGACTGAACGATATTGTTACAAAAAAGAAAAATTAAAGTGTAATGTATGTAAATGGAAAAAGTGTTAATGTGGCTTTTTTTTTTTTTTTTTTGCTGTATGTGTCTGTGTTTTAAGTGGTAATTTAATAAAGGTGTTACAAAATATTGCTTTGTTGTTTATTTTTTTATTTGAGATTTGTTTATCAGGAACATCTGACTGGGATAATTTCCCATTTTCACTGGGGGCCTGGGAAGAAAACTCCATGTTGACATATGGTTGCAGTTAGATAAACTTATTAGATAACCTAATACAGAAGAATAGTATGTTAAATAAGTAAAAAAATCAACTTCACTTCATACAGAATGAAGTTGTAAACACATAGTCCAAATACTTGGACAGATATAACAAGTTGAAAAATAAATGTTGTCAGTAGTTAAATTACTCAAAAGTTGCAATTTGTAGACATGGCATTAAACACACTGAGTACACTCTTTGGAACAGCAGTGGGTAGATAATGTAGTCTAGGCAAAAGTGTGTTTGTGCTTTATCTGACAAGTAGATAGACTATATCCAGAGATAAAGCATTAGTAAGACGTTTGCTGGAGTGTTGAAGAATGGAGCGGGGGACTAGTTCAGCCTGGGGTGGTGCAGGAGCACAGCCAAGTCTTATTTAGGTAGTCTTTTAGGTGTTTGAAGTTGGAAAGATGTTAGGTAGTTATAATTTGCAGAGGGATAGAATCCATTTGTTAGTGACAGAATATGAGTAGAGACTTTGGCCAGAAGATTTATGGGGTTTATATATGCTGAGATGTTGTTGTCAGATTGAGGCATACCTCTCAACCTGGAAACAGCAAACATCTGGACAAAGGCCCTTGAAAAATAGGTACAAATATGTATGCTGTTTAACATAACATTTGCATACATAATTATGTAACCCCACCCACTCCAGTGGAGTTGTGGGATATAAACTTTCAAACATAAACTGAATAACAGACGACCAGAATATGACCCCGACACCAGACCCTGTAGTAAATGGTAACCATTTTATTTTAAATCTGTAGCAATGATGTATGTTCACTGGGAAGGGAGAAGATGAACCTTAGGATTTTGTTTTCAGTGACTTGCAGTATGTAGGTTTTATGGTAAATTTAAGGCATTTAATGGTAGGCAATATTCTAATCTTAACAAAAGAATATTGTAATTTGCTAGGACCTCCAAAAGTCATTCATGGCCTACTGATCAGTGGTGTAGCTACAGTTTGTGCTGCCAGGGGCTAACTTTGAGTTTGCCACCCTTCCCCCGAAACAAACTCATGGTCGAATGGAGCCTCTACAGCCCTCCCCCGCAGCCATTCCAATGTCCCCTTACTTGGCTATTTTGCCCCATTTACCATAAACACTGTAATGTGCATACTGCTTTGTTTCTACGATGATTTGGATTTCATTTAAAAGTTTTATTTTACATTTTACAGCACAAACACTAATAGACATCTGATAAACAAAACACTAATAGACATCTGATAAACAAAGCAATGCAGTCTCACAATGAAAATAGACTTAGCATTAAAACTTCTCTTCCCTTGAAACAAACATTCATTGAAACAGCATTGAAACCCACATTCAAAGAAAATACATCTGGCCAGTGGCAGATAAAGATTACCTTTGGGCTGTTTTCAAATCATAGGTCCCTTGCACACGAAACATACATGTGTTCTTTGATGCACCTTCCTGATTGTATTAAATTATATTCCTTGTATAATATAGTACAGTTATTAGAGGATGTTTTAAATTTATTGTTTTGAACATTTTTCCAGTAAACAATGAAACAAAATGCATGCACCATTAATGACAAAACTGCCCAATTCAGAACATTTCCATCATAAAAAGTCTACTCAAACTTCAACAATCCACCAATATCAGTAAATAGGCACAGTCTCTGCAGAAGTAAGAGTCATCTAAATAATTCCACATTAAAGAGATCTGTAACTAATGAAGAGGTTGCTGCTAGCAAACAACTTTATATTTCATTTTTTCATCTACAAATAAAGTGTCTGTTGCCCTTGAGGAATAAATTGCCTATTTTACATTAAAAACTGATAAGCTAGCAATATTGCAATAGGGAATGGATGGCAAACTGATAACAGGTTCATAGTTACTAGTTATCGCCGCCAAAGAGGACATTCTCAGGACTGCAGCACCCCCCCACCTTTAAAAGTACAACACAGTACAGTATCTGCAATGCATCTACATACTGTGGGAGTAGAACCCACAGCCTTCTGCATCAAAAGCAAGTATTTAACCTGTAATGCTGTTAACAATGCGAGTAGACTTGGTATGAGCAGCACTAAACTTCTCTTCCCCTGAAGCTCTCAGCTCCTTGTAAAATCCACTCGACATTCAACTGTATCCCTCAATTTTGCAGCACAAGAAATCTGGAAAAAGCCAACATTTATGGGGGGGGGGGGGTAAAAGCTCAAAAACCAGGGACACATTTTAAACATTGCTTGTATAATCATGAAAAGTTGCTAGAATAAAATGTGTTACCACCATGCGTTTCATTGCCAAGTCTTAAACCCTGGACCGTGTGCACTACAGTCAGAACAATATACCACTATGCCATATCAGCAGTTTCCCGAAAGATTAGAAGACTGAAACTTACATGTCTATCATTTAGTGAATTCGGTTCTCACCATAGCTCTCAACCTCTTAGCACAAAACACCTGGACAAAGCCAATAATGGGGGAATACAGCCCCAAAAATAGGGGGCACAAATTTTAAATATTGATCTTATAAACTTAGAAAATTGCTAGAATAAAAGGTTTTGTGTTACCATTCAAATGCCTGTCATTATTTAGTGAATTCAATCTTTCACTGATTTGCCACAAAAATCTAGAAAACCACAGATTTTATGAGGAACAGAACAGGCAAAAATCTGTAAAGTTTTCACAAGTGGTGGTGGGTAGGGACTTAGCCTCTTGTTACCAGTACCCAAGGTACAGGGTTTGAGCCTGAGTAACTGTAGCCGTCTTCTCGGCAGCAGAGTAAATAAACACACACACAGCTTCTTCTCAACAGCAGAATAAATAAAAGTAGCTTCTTCTTGGCAGCAGAATAAATAATACACAAAAGCAGCGCTTCTCGGCAGCAGAATAAATAATAATAAATGTACCATTCCAACTCCTCGGCAGCAGTATAACCATTCCTCCTGCACCCAGTACAACAACTCCCAAATAAAAGCAGCTTCTTGGCAGCAGAAAATAATGAATGTACCATTGCAACTCTTATGTACCATACTCTATAAATGCAGCAGAAAATAGTAAATGTACCATTCCAACTCCTCGGCAGCAGTGTAACCATTCCTGCAAAACACACACAGACACACACACACACACACACACAAATAAAAGCAGCTTCTCGGCAGCAAAATAATAATTGTACCATACTCCCAAATAAAAGCAGCAGAAAATAATAAATGTACCATTCCAACTCCTCGGCAGCAGCGTAACCATTCCTGCAACACACACACACACACACACACACACACACACACACACACACACACACACACACACACACACATAAAAGTAGCTTCTCGGCAGCAGAATAAATGATAAATGTATGTACCATTCCATTCCAACTCCTCGGCGGCAGCGTAACCATTCATGCACACACTACAATTCCTCCCATCCCATTAACAGCTTCATGGCTTGCTGGAAATGCTCGCACATTATGTTGAGCTCAATTCTGACAGGCTGGCAGGCTGTTCATGGAGCTGGCATCATCCTGCACGTGATGATGTCAGCTCAAAACAGCAAAAACAAAATAAAAAAAAAAAAGCGGGAAATTCAGAAATTAAGGGGTGCCACTCGTGAATTGTGGCACCCCATTATTTGGACCTCAAAACTGGTAAAAACCGAGAAATTCAGTATGGTTGAGAGGTCTGGATTGATGTAGTCTGTTAGGGTGGTAAGAATGGAGAATAGCAGTAAAACCAGAGCAGTCATTGATATTTATGGATAATTTGTGGAGATTATACCAGTAAGTGGTGCAGCGGTTAGCATTGTCACCTCACAGCAAGAGGTTCTCCTGTTCGATTCTCGGCTGGAGCGCCTTCTGTGTGGCGTCTGCATATCCTCTCCATGGTCGAATGACGCTTAAAGGCATGCAGGTAGGTGCGTGCGTGAATGGGTGTGCCTTCTTTGAAGGTTGGGCTTCGGGCTGGCAACTCGGCACCGTAAAAAAACCCAGTGCCAATCATTAGCGGACCGGAGTTCCGCTGTGGCAGCCCCTAACTGGGAAAAGCCGAAAAACATAAGTAAGTGTGGAGATTATACCAATCAACTATCCAGATTTTCAAAGAATTTGAAGATCATTACCTTATATTTTTGATCCATTTCTAGTATAATTTGTGGTTTTCTGATAAATCACTGAATTTAGAAGTCACTAAATAGTGACATACATTTGAGTTTCAGACTTCAAATCCTTTAGAAAATGCACACTAACACAAATGTTGTTTTTCTATCTACTTTCTGAGTTTAATTTTTAAAATCTCACCCTGTTTTTGGGCCTTTGCCCCCCCCTTCCATTATTTTATGATCTGTCCTGATTTCTTGTATTAAGAGGTATTGTTGAGATCAACTGTATATAATCTTAGTGGTGAGGTAGTTCAAGCTAATTCAAAGCCAAGTGGTAGATGTAGTCTTTGTTTGTTGGTGGCAAATTCTGCGTCCTTATTAAAGCATGCCTGTAGCTTATTTTTAACTGTAGCTAGAAGGTTAACTAGCATGGGTGCACCATATAAGAGAGGTGAGAGGAAGGTAGGTGGAAGCAAGAATGGTTTTGGTGGCGTTGCTAAGGACTTTTTATATGCCTACAGAGCATTCCCAATTATTGGTGAGTCTTTTTATGTTTTGTGCACACAGACCAAATGTAACATTATCATCTGTAATCACTCCAAGTAGTTTTGTATAGGAGACTTCTTCAATTTCAGGTTTGTTTAGTGAAAAAAAATAAAAATTTGCTTAATCAGGTATGTGTAATTTTGGGGAAATGGTAGTAACTTTGTTTTTTAGGCTTGAGTAGTAGCTGGGCATTATGGAGCCATTTCTCAACTGAGGAAAAAGCTTTGTGTTGTAACATGAAGGAGATTCATCAGGTTATTAGATGCAGATATTAAGAGTGGAATTATCATCATATTGTATAAGACTGGACCTATCGAGGTATAGAGTTTCTTGATAAAGATATTAAAGATGATGGTGTCAAGAACATAGACTTGAGATGCACTGGTGGAGACTTGCAGTTAGAGAGAATGTATTGTGGCATCTTGTAGACTGTACCCTGTCAGTAAAGTAGCTATTGACCCGCAGTTATAAAGAAAGGGACAGTCCAAGTTGGGACACTTTGTACACACATTTAGGGTGAAGGCTTTAGACAGGTCAAGAAATAGGGAGGAAACAAGTCTGCTGAATCTCTCTAGACTATTCGTTTACGGTGTTAGTGAATGATATAAGAGCAGTAGTTCTGTGTTGCGCAGAAGCCATGTTGGGTGGATGTTAAGAGTAGTCCTAGTTCTTGTAGGAGATAGTGGAGGATTTGCTTATGAATGCCTCTTTCAAGAAGTTTTGAGAGAGATGATAATATTTAAATAGGGCAGAAGTTAGTGGTGTTTGCAGAGATGCTACCTTTATGAAAAAGGAAGATGAAGTTTTTTTTTTTTCCATAGTGAGGGTACATGTTGTTGTTGTCTTTCGGCTTTTCCCATTTAGGGGTAGCCACAGCGGAACTCCGGTCCGCTAATGATTGCCAGTAGATTTTCACGAACGCCGAGGTGCAAGCTCGACATTCAACCTTCAGCAAAGGCATGCCCATTTACGCATGTCTTTCGAACGCCCACCCAACCACGGGGAGGACATGCAGACTCCGCACACAAGGCACTCCCCGCACTCCAGCCGAGAATCGAACGGCAGAACCTCTTTGTGTGAGGCAACATAGTGAAGGTACATAAGATTCCGCTATTGATCTGTTGATAAAGATAGAGACTGGGTATGCTATGGCATCAGCAGCTATTTTTAGGTTTTCAGGTGGGAGGTTGTCAGCTGCAGTGGAGGAAGGTTTGTGTATACGTTTTTTACTTTTTTTCTCATCATTGATGCACAGACTGGTCCTATGTGGAAGTTGTTAGGAGTGGATAAAGAGAGTAAATTAGTTTCATGTGAAGATGAGGAGCAGGGGGGATAAATAAATGGTTGTGTATATGGTACATGGAGAATGTTGTTTTTGTTCTAACCTCTGTTGATCACAGAAATTCGACTGGGTGTTATTACGGGGGTGGTAAAAAAAACTCTGGATGGGAGTGAAGAGTTTTTAGTTACCAATACAATGCTTTCTGTGAAGTGGGTATTCAGTAAAGGAACAATTTCTATAGGAGAGCTAATTATTAGAAGAGTTGGGTTCCTTATATACACCTGGATGTAGCAGGTTATGTATTGATGTCCAGAATGTTTAGGCATCTTTTTTGTGTTGACATTGTAGATGTCTGTAACATTTTCTATCTAGGTTAACTTATTTTTTAAATCAGATTGTGCAATTGTGTATAAAGTTTCAGGTAACAGGGAGTTTTGTTTTAAGTTTAAGCCATTCTTTCCAAGCTTTGTCTCAGTTAGGTATTGTAGTTTTTGCGTGGGTAGTGAGCCATGGTGCATGCTTCATTTTGCAGAGTGGGAAGACACTGTTTATAGAGTATTTAAGAATAAGTTATTAAAAAAGTATTGACTGCCTTGTTTGTGAGAGCTTTTAGGGCAGACCAATTAAAGGCTTTCATTGTATTGGTGGAGTCTTTATTGAATTTAGAAAGGCTCTGGTTTGTTTTAAGTTAGTGAGCATTAGGATGGTGGATGGTATTTCATTGGATATAAGCTGGATGGTGGTCACTAAGTGAGTGTGGATAGCTTCAAGAGGTTGTAAATTTACTTGGGCTATGAACCAGTATCTAGTCTAGAATTGCTCCTTTACTGATAGTATTATTGAGTCTAGTGGGTGTTTTGATAAGTTGTGTGTAACTGTAAAGGTTTATATTAGCTGAAGGAAAATCTGACATAAGGTTCTGCCAGTCAATGTTTACATCTCTTAGTATAATTTTTTTCATGAGGTGTATTATTAGTTGTCCAGGAGAGCATTTCCTCTAAAGTTGGATATATTATTTCCAGGTGGTATATAGACTGTAATAAAACGTAGTAGTTTTTTATTGTTAAGTTTTAGCAGTGATGCAAGTATTTCAGCATTTTGGAATTTTGGGATGTGTGAATAAGAGAGGGTTATTGTAAGAACTTGAATAAACTACTTCTGCTCCACCTGCTTTCTTGTGGGGCCTATCAGCTCTGATGATACTGTAGCCTGGAAAGAGTAGTTCAAAATCTTTAATGTTAGGCTTAAGCCGGGCTTCTGTGATGCCAAGAGTATCAGGGTTATACTGTGATATTCAGTCATGTAGTTCTGTAATTTTGTTACAAATGCTATGGAAGTTGGTAGTGACAGTATTCAGTTTTTAGGTAGGCCAGTGGGAGAATGATGGAGTGAGGGGTTTGATCTGCTAGTTTTATTAACATTGATAGGTGCTAGTTTAATAGTACAACAGTACAATTGGGAAGAGGTGTAGTCTGAGGTGGTAGTTGAATGAAAGCTAGTCAAGTCACAGTTTTGTAGGGATGGTTCTTTACTGTTTAGATTAATTAGTGGGTTTTTTGAAGTCTTGGTTTGGGTGGATATCTTTTGGAGTCTGGATTAGGATAAATGTCACCACACTGGGATTTTTCAAAAGTAGCATATCGTTTTAGGGGGGGACTTGGGTGAGTTTTATTTTTTGAGTAGAGGGATGGTAGTGAAGTCATTTGTGCTTAAAATAAAGACAAAGCAAGAGATTAAAAAGGCAGGGAAATATATCGCTATAGCTGTTCCTGATTATATAGTTTGCAGAGTAAACTGCAGTGGGAGAGGTGTATAGAGGTGAAATATTGCAGTAATAGTTTCTTAGATAGGATGTTAATAGCAGCAGAAAGAGACTTGATACTTGGAGAGACAGATTTGAAATGTCTGTGGTTGTAGAGGAGAGGAAAGAGTGTGGTTCAAAATGAAGTGGAGGGAGGCAGAGGTAGAGGTAGTGAAAGAAGTAAATGGAGAAGATAGTTATGCATCCTGTTAGTTGTATTTATGAAATAATGAGAAAGGAAACAGAAGAGTAACAATGAAATGTGAAGTCTGTCAGAGGTATAAGGAGCAGACTATAACTAAGGGTATAATGACATTTAGGTGTGTGCAGTCATATGAAGAGCGGATAAGGCAGATGTAGAATTTCTGTGGCTGGGAGGGGTGAGAGCCTGTGAGTGGTTGTGTTGCTGCAGGAGGGAGGAGGGATGGGTAATGTGATAGGTTGGAATTGGTTTTGGGAGGGCTATGTCCAGTGTAAAGGAAGTGGTGGGTGGATAGTGGAGCAAAGCATGACTGAGCAGGATTAAACTGAGTCCTGCATGATAACTATCAGTTAGGATCAACAAAAGGTAAATAAAAATGTCTTAATAGATTAGGACACAGCAATAACAGTGGCTGTGTTAGTGACTAACCACGATAAGAAGGAAAGTAGTAACATGAAAAATAGGGACGATAGTATCAGCAGGAGACAGCATGGAGCAGCATATCATATAGCGGTATGAAGGTTCTGTAGGATATAGAACAAGGCCAGCCCAGATGGGAGAAAATAGACATGTTAACTGAGAACATCTCATAAACGTGTCACAAATAGTTTTTGGAAAGAAACACAAAAGCTCACCTTTGAAATGGAATTAGCTGTGTCTGGCCTTACACCTCAAGAGTTATACTTCCTTAGTGGGTAAGTTCAGTGTATAATAAGCAATGTCCACTAGAAGAGTAAATGTCTGTCATGGAAGATGCTTTTTGTATGCATGGCTCTTAGTAGATGTTTCTTCCTTTTCCGTCTGGATCTAGCTTTTCTCCCTACATAGCAGTCTGGTAAGTAGTAAATTCAGTAATGCAGGGTAATGTTTGTACCTTGAACTTATGGTTTACTTAAGATTAAGTATTTAGGCTGTAGGGGAGGGTGTTTTTCAAGTCTTTTTTTTTCTTTTGCCCACTTAGGCAGGACATTGCATCTGTAATTTGATTATGATATACAGCTGTGATGCAAAGTTTAATAAATAAAATTTCAAATTTAATAAATAAAAAAATCAGAATGTAAAATTAAACCATGAAGACGTTTATTTTATGAATTTGCTTATATTTTTACCAAAAGTGGCATGAGAATTTACACAGTGAACATATATTAAACATGTTAACTGAAAACCTCTCATAAACATCTCATACTCCAAGAACATGTACCTACAAAAACTGTATGATGTATTTGCAATGAACAAAACATGCAAGAAAATTACCCTAGCTCCCGTTTCTTTTCCTGATGTAAAGAGTGCTGCTGACACCCCCATTTAACACCAGTGCTTCTTCATGTGGTTTGCCAGTAACATTTTGGTGTTACAGGAAATGTAAATGTGAGTTACTTAGACATCTGCACTGGAAGCTCATTCAGCTTTGTCTACGGCCCCCTTATCTGATTACTCTGAGTTGCAGATATTAACATTTTAGAAGCTCAGACTTGTTCAAATATGCATCACTTCATCATGCATGTTTTATAGCAGTGTTTCAATACAGTAACTAATCTTATGATGTTCACTTTTATAGCTTTTTCTGCTGTTTTTGTTAGTATTTACATCTAATCGAAGTTTTTAATACATGGTAGCATTCTGCTACAAGATGTTTAGTATAATTGATATAGCTGTTGAAATAACTTAAGTGGAGCAATGTATTTCTAAGAATAATTTTTCAGGTTATGACTCTTCCTTGCTTAGTTTGTATGCTTTGCACACAATATTTTAGTGCTATTTCAGAACTCCAGATACTGCTGTTTGCTTCTGGGTACACTTTGTAGCCGCCTTTTGGTCATGCATCATCATGATTATGATGATGAAGATGATCCAAGTATTTGGGATTAAACTTTCTTTTATCTTGGCAAGTCAGTGGTTTACTGCAGTTCTGCAATTGGTTCCTTAGTAAGCACTGCTGCCCAGTTTCCTTTGGGAACCATGGCTGCGTCTGGAACATTGCTGCTGGCTAAATCTGCAGCAAAGGAATTCTAGCGTCTGGGGGAATTACCTAAACTGACCGTAGTGTTCACAGAGCTGATGATTGTTTTGAATACTGGATGGCTTTCTAACAATTTTGTGCATCATTCATGTCTAAAGTTGTCTCCTCTCTCTCTCAACAGCTATGTCTGCATTTATTGGAGCTCGTGTGTTTGAAGACTATGACTTGCAGAAGCTGGTGAAATACATTGACTGGAAACCTTTCTTTGATGTTTGGCAGTTAAGGGGAAAATACCCAAATCGGGGGTTTCCTAAAATCTTCAATGATCAAACAGTTGGTTAGTACAGATTCTATTATGATTTTTTCTTATCTGTCGTGTTCTGAATGCAATTGCTATTAGTTGATTTATGTCTTTTTTCAGAACCATTTAGAAGCTAAGTGAACTTTAAGGCAATGTCACTCAGCAGGTAATGGTACTATAAACATTGCATGCTCCCCTAGAAAAACATTTCCAAGAACTTCCATGGGGGGGGTGCTATTGCTGTCAGTGAGGCAGTCATCATTAACATGAACCCATTTGTAAAGTTGAGGTATACTCCTTTCCCTCTCATTAATGCTGCACCTTTCAAATGGAACAAAATTCACCCATCTTAATAATGCACTGATCTGATGTTGTCCTTTTCATTCCTCGTCATGACTGGGACTTGGATCCCACTCTCGAGCTCCTCCCATTACCCATAATGTACTATACCCACCCCAGCACCTCAGATCTCATTTGCTGCATTAAAAGCCAAATAGAAGCTCCACCCTCTCGATAATCCGATATCCTATTTCATCTTTTTTCATCTTGTTTAGATGTAGAATTAAATGAACGTGCCTCTCCCGTGTTATTTCGCTAGTTTAGTGTGTGTTAGGTTTATAGTTTTAGAAATTTGTAGTGTTTTAGAGAGTGTTTTCATATAGCATTAAGTAGTCATATAGTTAAAATAGTTACAGTGGATATAAAAAGTTTACACATCCCTGTTAAAATGCCAGATTTTTATGATATAAAAAAAAAAAATGAGACCGCAATAAATCATTTCAAAAATTTTCCCACCTTTAATGTGACCTATAACCTGTACAATTCAATTGAAAAACAAGCAAATCTGTTAGGGGAAAAATATAAAAAATAAAAAACGTACAATAAGCTGGTTGCTTAAGTGTGCACACCCTTAAACTAATACTTTGTTGTGTGTGCACACCCTTAAACTAATACTTTTTTGTGTGTGCACACCCTTAAACTAATATTTTGTTGAAGCACCTTTTGATTTAATTACAGTATTCAGTCTTCTTGGGTACACACCTGCCATCAATTAAAGAGACTCTGATTAACCCCAAATAAAGTTCAGCTGTCCTAGTAGGATTTTCTTGACATTTACTCAGTTGCCTGCTACAGTAAAAGCCATGGTTCGAAGAGAGCTTACAAAGCATCAAAGGGATCACATTGTTGAAAGGTATCAGTCAGGAGAAGGGTACAAAAAAATTCCACAGCATTGGATATACCATGGAACACAGTGAAGACAGACATCAAAAAGTGGAGAAAATATGGGACAACAGTGACGTTGCAAAGATCTGGACATCCCTCCAAAATTGATGAAAAGACAACATGAAAACTGGTCAGGGAGGGTGCCAAGAGACCTACAGCAACACTGAAGGAACTGCAGGAATTTCTGGCAAGTACTGCTTGCGTACTACATGTGACAACAGTCTCCAGTATTCTCCATATGACTGGGCTATGGGGGAGGGCTGCATGATTGAAGCCTTTTCTTACACAGAAAAAACATCCAGGCCCAGCTAAAATTTGCAAAAAAATTCATCAGGTCTCCCAAAAGTATGTGGGAAAATGTGTTATGGTCTGATGAGACGAAGGTTGAACTTTTTGGCCACAATTCCAAAAGATACATTTGGTGCAAAAACAACACACTGCATCACCAAAAGAACACCATCCCCACAGTGAAGCATGGTGGTGGCAGTATCATGCTTTGGGGTAGCTTTTCTTCAGCTGGTGCTTTATTCAAGGTGGAGAGAATTATGAACAGTTCGAAATACCAGTCAGTTTTGGCCCAAAACCTTCAGGCATCTGCTAGAAAGCTGAAGATGAAGAGGAATGCCACCGTTCAACATGACACTGACCCCAAGCATATATCCAAATCAACAAAAGAATGGCTTCACTAGAAGAAAATTAAAGTTTTGGAATGGCCCAGCCAGAGCCCAGACCTAAATCCAACAGAAAAATCTGTGGGGTGACCTGAAGAGATGCCCTCACAATCTGGCAGATTTGGAGCACTATTGCAAGGAAGAGTGGGCAAATATTGCCAAGTCAAGATGTGCCATGCTGATAGACTCCTACCCAAGAAGGCTGAATGCTGTAATTAAATCAAAAGGTGCCTCAACAAAGTGTTAGTTTAAGGGTGTGCACACGTACACAACCAGCTTATTGTACGTTTTTTATTTTTATATATTTTTTCCCCTAACAGATTTGTTAGTTTTTCAATTGAATTGTACAGGTTATACATCACATTAAAGGTGGGAAAAGTTTTGAAATGATTTAGTGTGGTCTCATTTTTTGTACATCACAAAAAACCTGGCATTTTAACAGTGGTGTGTAAACCTTTTATATCCACTGTACATTTCTATCCCTTGTTAGCGTTTTTTTTCCAATCTTGGGTAATTTGCTGTGTGTGTGTGTGTGTGTGTGTGTGTGTGTGTGTGTGTGTGTGTGTGTGTGTGTGTGTGTGTGTGTGTGTGCGCGTGTGTGTGCTGCGTGTGTGTGTGTGTGTGTGTGTGTGTGTGTGTGTGTGTGTGTGTGTGTGTGTGTGTGTGTGTGTATGTGTATTAGTTTCTCTTGTGCCCTTTTGACTTGTTGCTACGGATCTTCTCTTCCTTAACCATTAAAGAAAATGTAATAGCTTTGTAGTGTCCTAGTCAGTCTTTCAGTACTAAACGTTTGTGTGTGTGTATTTGTTTTCGGCTTTCAGGTGTTGTTCTGACTGGAGTTATATCAGACAAACCCTCTCCGGGTTTCAAGCAATGCACTTCTTGTGGGTACAAGATCCCCAACCAACATGGATGATTTGTGTGTCCTTTAATCTGAGTCTGCTCGCAGATAGGTGCAACAAACTTATCTTAAGGGGTTTTTTTCCTTCTTCGGTTTCTGAGGCTCTGAACCCCTCCATAGCTTTATCCTCCTCCTCCAATGACCCTAAGAAGAGGTCTCTCTCTGCTTCACCAGGAGACCCCTTGGAGCCTAAAACAAAATCTAAGAAAGCTTTGGATCCTACCTCCACAGATCCGAAAAAAGCTGCTGCCTTACTGGATCCACAGGCCTCCACGGATCTGACTGAGGTTATTACAATATCTCCTCCTCCTCCTTCTTTGGTATCAAATCCTAGGTCTCTGGATCCGAGAGCTTGGAGCAAGTCTCCAAGCTGGTTAGGACAGTCCCCTTCACCCAAATCTTGGCACTGCAGACCTCCCTCCTTAGCTTCTTCCAGGTCTTCTAGAAGCTGGTCTGAGGCAGACATGGCAGGATGATGAGGAAGTTCCTCAAGGCCCAGATTCAGATGAGGGTAGTGTCGGCTCCATCACCTGTTGGATCACTGAACTACTTGGTCCATGACATCAGCACTCCTTCTCTGATCCAGCCCTTGACTTTGGAGTTACAGGACTCCCGAGAGTGTCAGCTTCGGCACCAGGGAAGCCATCTCCCTCTACTCCAATGGTGCCACTGATCAGCCCTGTTCCAGTTCCTTTGGAGCAGAGCGGATCTTGGAGCCACGATGTCGAGTCTGGAGAAATGGGGTTGGCTCTGTCCTTGTCAGAGCTGCCTCTTTCCCTGGGTGCTTCGACTCTCGACAGCTTGTGTCCGATTCCCTCTGGAGGGCACGGATCCAGCGTGAGTTCTGACTGCCTTCCCTTCATTGCTTTGGCTCCGAGGGAGGCATAAATGGCTTCTCCCGGTCCATCGGCTTTTCATGTAGTGGAAAGGGTATTATACCTTAGTGGAAAACCATCTTCTGATGTCTTGCAGCCTACCCCTCTACACCCATTTCGGGCGTGGTCTAGAGCTGGCTCATTCTGTCCAGAGCCAACCAGTCCCAAACAGTCTCCAAGATCTTCTTGCCCAGGAAGGATCCCTTTCTTCTTATACTTCCCGAGAGTACCCTATGTAGGAAGTCCCCCAGAAGAAGATGTGCAAAAGGAGGCACATCGACTCCCCAGTGGAGTCATTAACTGATGACACTGACTTTGATGAAGGAGAAAGATCCCCTCGATCCCCACCTGATGCCGTCTCCTTCAGAGACATTCTACAGATCCTGAAGCAAAAAGTGGGTGGTCTGTCCAACCTCCTCCTTCGAATCAGTGTTCTTGGAGGCTTTTGGGGCAGGCCCATCTGCATCCTGGGTGACCCCCCCCCCCCGGCAGATGACCTTGTTGATTTAGTATCCCACTGGGCATGGAAGGAACCGGATACCATCAAGCCTATTCCTAAATGCCCCCATAGGTTCCTTGGACCACTGGATGATAGAAAACTCTGGAGTAAGGGCCCTGGAGTTGTCATTGTGGTGACAGCAACCACTAAAAAAGAACTGGCAGAGGAGAGTTCCAGTGTCCATCCACCTAACAAGGAGTCTAGAGTATTGGACAGGTTCAGAAAGCACGTTAACAACTCAGCCACTTTTGCACTGCAGTCGTTAAATTATTTAGCACATTTCACCCGACTACAGCGAGAGCTGATTAAGGAGCTCTCAGCTTCTCTGTCTGAGTCCATGCCTGCGGAGGAACTTAAGAAATTTTCTCCCAAGCTGGCCACTCTGTTATCCATTGCCAACTCTTTGATGAGGCTAATCTGCCATACAGCAGAAGGTGCCTCATGGTCTGCTGGTTCAAGCCTATCCCTAAGGAGACATGCCTAGATGAGACTGTGATTTTGCAGAGCCCTTCAAGGTGTCCTTTGTTAATGCCCCTTTTGATGGGTCATCACTGTTTGGGCCTTCTTTTTGAGATGCATTCACCCACTGTGAAAAGGGCGGAAAGACCCTTTCTGCCATGGGAATCAAGTTTTCTGTGCCTCAGAGGTTCTTTTCAAGGAACCAGCATGGAGGCAAGAAAATGTGATTCCGTAATTCCCAATGGTCTTTCCAGGACCTGCACGGGAAGCCCTCTACGAGAGACAGAGGAGGAGGGTTTAATGGTCCATGTTGCCCAAGAGGCAGAGGGGGTCTGCAGAACCAGGGCTTTAGGGATACATTCCATAACATTCCCTATCAGCATTCCTGAAGATTTGCTCGACTTTCCATCTCTGGAGGCAGTCGGGACACGACTTTCTTGCACCTAGAAGCCTGGACATTCTTGACAAACAATTCATGGGTGCTAAATGTAATATCTAGATTCTATTACATTCCCTTTTTCCTCCACCCTCCAAACACCAGCAAGAACCTCCCTGACATACCACTTGGTCAGAGGGAACAGGCAGCCCAAGAAATTCATAAATTGTGGCAAAAAAAGAGTCATTCAAGAGGTCCTGACCGAACAAAGTGGATTTGGAACTTAACTCCTGCTTCTTTTTGATGCTGAAAAAGACAGGGGACCTAAGACTCATACTGGATCTAAGCAAGTTGAACCTTTATGTAAAGAAGTCGAAGTTCTGAATGGTCACGGTTCAGTCCATTCTGCCCCTTTTGTAGAAGGACGGTTGGATGTGTTTAACTGATCTCAGGGATGGGTACTAGCATATCAAAAAAGATAGGTGCTCCAGGAGATTCCTGCAGTTTTGGCTGGGAGCCAATCACTTTCAGTTCAGAGCACTGCCCTTTGGGTCACCACAGCACCCCAGGTGTTCACCAAATGCATGACAGTCATAGCAGCTCACATGAGACTCGAAGGATTCCGGGTGTTTCCATACTTAGACGATTGGTTCCTCACAGCCCCCACGAGGCATCAACTTCTCCAAGCTAGAGATTATATGATTCAAATCTCACACTCCCTGGGCATCACCATAAATTTAGATAAGTCAAATCTGACTCCTTTGCAGAGTCTAGAATTCATAGGAACACAGTTGAGCATGAGGGTTCAAATAGCTTCCTTCCCTCTGTACTGCATATTAACATTAAGGAATCAAGTCTGGGAACTATTATCCCATCTGCCCCCCTTCCACGCCTAGTCTTACAAGGTCTGGGGTCGATGTCAGCAGCAATCTTGTTAGTTCCTCTGGCAAGGTTCTTTATGCTAATTCTTCAGTGGACATTAGCAGTACAATGGTCTATACTCTACCAACCTCAATTTGTTCCCATCAGACTGACACCAATCTGCAAATGTCATGTTCGTTGGTGGCTTCTATCAGACAACCTCTTTTTAGGCAGGACCCTTCTTTTCCTTCCAATGGCCATAGTGACCACGGACACTTCCCAGTTGGGGTGGAGTGGCATTACAAGGGAAAGATGGTCCAAGGCATGTGGTCCCCTCTGGAGACCAGGATGCATCTCAGTGTCCTCGAGATGAGAGCAATTATTTTAATGTTGCAAGCCTGTCAGGACGTTCTCCCTCTGGGGACCATTGCAATTCACACCAACAACTTGTCTGTAGTCTGGTACATCAACAAACAAGGAGAAACCTTGCTCCTTGTGCAGAGGCGCCATGAGGGTTTGGGAATGGATGATATCTTCTAACCACCTTCTAGTTGCAACTCACATTCCAGGGAAAACCAATGAGCTGGCAGACAGACTCAGCAGATCTATTTTGATTCCGCACAAGTGGTCCCTCAGTCAGTCAGTGGTGAACGCCATCTTCAACCATTGGGGTCAGCCTTACTGCAACCATTTTTGCCTCTCCCCTCAACAACAAATGCAGTGAATTCCTCGCTCTGATCCCACTTCCCCCATGGGATGCTCTGGTACACGATTGGTTCTTGTGCCTCCTGTATGCGTATCCCCCTCTTCCGCTGATCCCAAAATTTCTTTGGAAGGCAAGCAGGCTGAAGAGCTCAATCATCCTCATTGTCCCCTTCTGGCCTCTACAAATATGGTTCCCCCTCCTCTGGTCTCATCTAAAATATCGTCCATGGATACTGGAGCCAAGACAGGATCTCCTGTCTCACCCATCAGGATTGTAGCATCCCAATCTTCATGCCGTCAAACTGACTGCATGGCTTCTCCACTTCCAACTATAGTAAGACAATCCAGGCTTGCTTCTGCTGTTTGTAGCATCATCTTAGTCTCACAAAAAGGTTCGACTAAGATTGTCGACAACAGTAAATGGAAAAGGTTTGTTGTTTCGGCTACAAGTAAAAACATCAATCCTTTCTCTGCACCAGACTCAGATATTTTGCTTTTCCTTAGTACCCTGTTGAAACAAGGAGCACGTTTTTCTACCATCAAACTTCAGCTATCTGAAGTTTCTAATTTTTGCATGGTTAACCAGTCCCGCTCCTTGTATACCTTTAGATTATGCATAACATTTATGAAAGGTATCTTTTTGCTGAGACCCTCCATTAAAGATCCTTCCGCACCTTGGGACCACACTGTCTTGCTGCAGAGTTTGACTCAAAGACTGTTTGAACCAGCAGCAAAGTTGCGACTTCAAGTTTTTGTCATGGAAGACAATCTTTTTAGTAACAATTACTTCAGCGAAAAGAATTTCTGAGCTACAGGCATTGTCTTCCAAATCTCCATACATAATCTTTCATAAAGATAGGGTTTCACTATGTGCCAGTTCCTCCTTTATACCTAAAATAGCTACAGAAAGCAACATTAACCAATCTTTTCAGTTACTGGTATTTTTTCCCAATTTTTCTAACAAAAGAGAGCACATTTTACACCTCCTTGATGTTCATAAGCAACTGCAATTTTTTTTATTTGCATAGAACAAAGCAGCACAGGAAATCGGACCCAGTTGTTCATCACCTTTTCTGCTAACAAATTAGGTGAACAGTATCAAAAATCCAACTGGCCAAATGGATCACTGACTATATCACCTTCATTTATGCTATTTGTGCGGCAGCCACCTGGTCAAACCGTCACACCTCCATTGCACACTACAAATTGGATATTATATCTAGGAGCAGTGCTTCTTTTGGCTTGTTAGTACTCTGGCATATCCTGCCATGAGGGCCAACTGGGGAACCACGTAGGGTTCTGACCCAATCATAAAGAGGAATGAAGAGGACAACATCAGATTAGAAAGTTATATCTTGCCATAACTTGGCATTTGTGTTGTCCATCTTCTTTCCTCCTCACTTTTCCAACCACCCCCTGCCTTAGTCTTCAGGAGGATCTAGGGAAGATTGCGGGATGCTTATGTCCCATGTCTGAGCCTCCATTGCCTTTCTCTCTATTCTGTCCTTTTTAATCTATGGATGGTGAATCAGCAAACTTGATCTGAGCTGATGGGTTGGGTGTAGTGCATTATGGGTAAAGGGAAGAGAATCAAGTCTGGAAAATGCAGCCAAGCTGGATCTGAGGGTCAGATCAGAGACCTGATTGTTAAGAGGAATGAAGATGGACAACACAGATGCCAAGTTATGGTAACACATAACTTTCTAATTATCTGCAACCTGTGGGTATTCAGATCCATATCGGATCCGAGCCGGCAACTTTTCAAGCATCTGCTCCGAGCTCCAAGCCTATTTCCTTAATTTCCTTCCAGACTCTCTTGGATTCGGTTACGACTCACTTCAGCTTGCCCCAGGGACAGCCCATGCTAGAGGACCCCCAGGCGGTTCCCCTGGAAGAAACCCCCGTGGCTCACAAGCCCTCTTCAGAGAGTCCCACTGACAAGGGTCCCCGTAAGCACACATGTAAAAGGCGGCACCTGGACTCCCCCGAGTCCCTGACAGAAGACACTGATTTAGATGAAGGAGAAGGTTCCCCCAGGTCACCTCCTGTGGATGTCTCCTTTGGAGACATCATGGAGATCCTCCACCAGAGAGGAGGTTGGTCAGCCCCAAAACCTTCTATGGATGAGTCAGTGTTCCTGGAGGCTTTTGGCACGTGCCCATCTACATTCTGGGTGTCCCCTCCTGTGGATCCCTTAGTGTATCTTATCACCACGCGGGCATGGAAGGAGCCTGACACCACTGAGCCGATACCGAAATGCCCAGACAGGATTCTCTCTCCAAAACACACACCAAACAGCCAATACTTAGTCCAGCAACAATTTTCTTTTATTCTCTCCAAAGATCTGGTACCTCGGCCATTCGCCTTCAAAGGATCACAATTCAATGTTACAGTTTCTAGCTCCAATAATTTATCACAAATATCATCACCTTTACAACAAAAAGGTTTGCCCAAAATACTGAATTTCAAACTATCAGCTTTTCCTTCATGATTTTCTAAGAAATGTTTGGCAACTGGACTAGATAAATTATGATTTCGAATATCTTTTAAGTGCTCTAAGATTCTCACCCTAACCATTCTTTTGGTTTGTCCAATATACCATACATTATTACAACAGCAAGTTAGTGTATATACAACACCAATAGATTTGCAAGTAAAATGATGCTTAGGGTAATGGTTAACATTATTAATACATCTGACATCAATAATTCTGTCACATAAACTGCAAGAACCACACCTGAAAGATCCCATGTTAGTAGCATTAGAGGTTCTTTTAATTAAGAGATTATTATTCAATATTTCCTTTAAATTTTTCCCTTTCTTATAAGAAAATATTATATGATCAGGGAAAAGCTCACCTATCTGATCATCCTCACTGACCAAATACCAAAATCTCCTAATTATAGAAACAAATTTTTCAGAAGATGTACTTTTTGTTTTTGCTACGTCCGTTTGTTATTATAGGATTCTCTCTCCACCCTCAGACAGACAGGCCTGGTACAAAGGATCCCCGGTGGATGCCATGGTGGTTGCAGCAGCCACCAAGAGGGAACTGGCGCAGGAGAGTTCCTCGATCCACCCTCCGGACAAAGAGTCTAGGGTGGTGGATCAATTTGGGAAGCAAGTGTTTTCTTCAGTGAAATTTTCCATCCGAGCGCTGAACTGTTTGGCACACGTTATACGACTGCAGCGAGACCTAGCCACTGAGTTCGCTGAGTCGCCCCCAGAGTCTTTGTCACCAGAGGACAGGCACCTGTTCTCCGTGAAAATGTTGACTCTCAAATCAGTATCGAAGACGTCCATGCATCTCCTTTCCCATGCCACAGAAGGAGCGGCTAGGGTGACTGGGACCGGTGTGGCTATGAGGTGACATGCTTGGCTCAGGCTGTGTCAATTCGCTGACCCCTTCAAGGCGTCTTTCACAAATGCTCCCTTTGATGGTTCTTCTCTTTTTGGGAAGACAGTATGTGACACACTGGTCCAGAGCGAAAAGGACGGGAAGACTTTTTCTGCCATTGGAGTCCGCTTTTCTAGCCCTCAAAGATCCTTTTCTAGGAATCAGAGAGGGCAAAAGATGTGGTTTCGAAAATCACAGTTTTCCCAGGACTCTCAGGACAACTCCTCCCCTAGAGGCAGAGTGGGACAGGACAGAGGCAGTGGGGGGGCCGAAGAACTTTGGGTCTAGGGAGACCTTCTCGGACAGGCCCACACAGCAGCCCCGAGGGGTTGCCCGACTGTCCTACTCAGGAGGCAGTCGGGGTACGATTATCATTGCACCCAACAGCTTGGGAGTCCATAACTGCGGATCGTTGGATGCTTCAAATAATATCCAGAGGCTACACCATCCCTTTTGTTACCCCCCCCCGCCATACAACCAAAGCGCCTCCCAGATGTCTCACCCACTCAAAGGGAGGCAGCAGCACTAGAGGTTTCAAAGCTGCTTTGCAAACGAGCCATCAAACCGGTCCCCCCAGATCAGTCCGGATCAGGCGTTTACTCCAGGTTCTTTTTAGTGCCAAAAAAGACGGGGGACCTCAGGCCCATTTTGGACCTGTCAACCTTGAACCTGGCTGTAGCCAAGTAGAAATTCCCGATGGTCACCCTACAGTCTATTCTACCTTATTTTCGGGAATGCGACTGGATGTGCTCCATAGACTTCCAGGATGCTTACTACCACATCAAGATTTGCAGAAGCCCCAGGAGATTCCTTCGCTTCCGCCTGGGAGCCAATCATTTCCAGTTCAGAGCCCTACCCTTCGGTCTCACCACAGCCCCCTGGGTGTTTGCCAAGGTAATGGCAGTCGTAACGGCTCACCTGAGACTTCAGGGAATTCAGGTATTTCCTTACCTAGACTATTGTCTTCTCGCTGCTTCTACCAAGCATCTTTTTTGCATAGCCAGAAACTCCTTCCTTCATCTTGCAGTCCAGCTAGGGATTACCATCAATGTTTCCAAGTCTCTCTTGGATCCAGTGCAGATCTTGGACTTTATTGGGGCACAGCTGGACACCCTCCAATTAAAAGTCATCCTAACTCCAGACAGGGTCCAGAGCTTACGGGCCCATATATCAGTGATCTTTGGCCCCAGGCTACCAAAGGTCGGTGATGTACCCCAAGCCCTAGGCTCTATGGCCACAACAATCTCGATCCACCCCTGTGCGCATCTTCATATGCATGTTCTTCAGTGGATGCTGGCCATACAGTGGTCTTGGCTAGATCTCCCCATGGATTATCCATTTCAAATCAACAATGCCTGCAAGGAGTCGCTTCTCTGGTGGCTCCAATCGCCTGAGATCTTAGCAGGACGGCCATTATCATATCGCACGCTCAAAAGAGCAAACGACAGATAATCGACCCCATGTAAGCGAAAGCTTATAACATCGAAACTTCAGAACAGCGATTATTTTCCAATGGAAAACAATCGCTGTTCTGAAACAAAAAAAAAAAAAAACAGTAAAACATTACTTAATGTGGGGAGCTTCACC
Organism: Protopterus annectens; assembly: GCF_019279795.1. Lineage (NCBI taxonomy): Eukaryota > Metazoa > Chordata > Ceratodontiformes > Protopteridae > Protopterus > Protopterus annectens. Next base: position 827,262,448 of record NC_056727.1, on the reverse strand, counting down.
CCCCCCCACACACCCCTCTACTTAAATATACCAACGCCGAGATCGCACTACAGTGCCAAAAAGCAAAGTAGCAAAAGCGGCCAAACTAATTCTTTCCCAGGGAAAGAATTTTCTAAACAGCTGCTTCGCTATTTTGCCTTTTCACGCTCTACTGTTCGACAAAGACGCATTCGACAGCCTGCATCTGCAAAAGCGTAATAGAGAACCTTATAATTTAGCTATGTTGTTTATCTAGACAATATCAGGTCCATTTTGCCACTAATGTGTTTTTCTTACTGGCTTGTTGCTGTTGCCTTTTATTTTATGAATTTAACACATTTCATTTCTGGGAGTTAATTTAGATGGGTTGTGTTGTTTTTTTCATAGGATGTACATTTGTGTGTTGTGTGTAATACAGTGGTAAATTTTTACCTTGAAGAAAATGGGAAATGAGCATTTGTTTGTTTGGGGATTGGTATGTTTGTGCATTTATTTTGGGAGATTTTAGTATTGCTTTTATTTATTTATTTATTGACATTTGTTAACCGGGTTAGTCCAGCTGGCTTTTGGCCCATTTTCAATGGAGACCCGAGGAGAAAAGCTCCAAGAAATACAGTAACAAAACAAATTCAGCTATTGTGTTATACATTGTTGATAAAAAAAGCATTTTAGTAATGAAACATTCAGGACATTGAGTTATACAGACATTATAATATTCAACACATACATTGTAGCACACAATTATCTTATTTGGTGGGGCTTAAGATACAGGGGAGGAGAATAACAAATAAGATAAAAGTTATTTGCATATTTACAGATAGTAAGGTTTGAGCCATTTCTAAGGTACCTAAAGTATAGGGAGGTATTTAGCAGTAAAGGAATTTCTGATGTTCAGACGTATGTATATATATATATATATATATATATATATATGTGTGTGTGTGTGTGTGTGTGTGTGTGTGTGTGTGTGTGAGTGTGAGAACAGGGAAAAGAAGGTAGATAGACTATAAGGTGTACTTAGATGCAATAGAGGGGAGGTTAACAGTACGTATAGTAGAGATGTAAGTAAGCAATAACCCATGTGGGTATTGCTGGATTTACCCACGGCTGGTGTGGTTTGGTCATGAGGGCAAAGCCCGAGTGACCAAACAAAGACAACCGTGGGTAAATCCAGCATTATCCACACACAGAAGTGGGTTATTGCTATTGTACAATAACATTATTTAAGAAAAAAAAAACTTACTTTTCTTAAATAATGGCATTGTATAATGCCTCTTTGCTGCCCTTCCACAGCTGTCCAGTATTCTGCGGCAAATCTGATGTACTGCGCATGCGTATGGTTACGCAGTACATCAGAACTGTGTGTGTGGAAGCAACGGAGAAAGTAAGATCTCCGTTGCTTTTTAAAACTTGTCTCGCTATGTTAAAAGAGTTTAACATAGCGAGATAGCTTTAAAAAAAAAGCAACGGAGATTTTCCTTTCTCCATTGCTATGTTAAACGACTTGCTTTTTTCTTTTAAGGCAGCACCTCCTATCCTTTTCCTTAGCCAAAAAATGGAATTCTCTATCTCCATCTTTACGAATGACTGAAAACCCTAACAACTTCAAAACCCTACTCCATTCCCACTTGTTCTCTAATAGGAAGGCAACTGCACTTTCCCCACCTAGCCTTCTACTCTCTACACTAATTGTATTTCCATACTACTCCTTCTTCCAACAACTTTGTTCCATGATTCTACTTATTTCTTACTGCTAACTTGTGTATATAATGTAAATATTGTAAATAGTTTGCACTCCCTTTTAACCCCCTCCCTAACATTTACGCTTGGTCTTCCACTCTGCCCCAACAAGACTCAAATTCTGTATAACCTTATTAACCAACCATGTTAATATATGACTGATATGCTATGTAACCATTGTACCTCTTACTGTGTCTGTATCACAATTTTACCTGTATTCATAAAACCTAATATTTTCTGTTCTATCTTAATGTACCCATATCTTTGAATCTTAATTTTAATTTTACCTTTTTTTTAACTTTACTATGTAATGTGGAGCTTTTCTCCCTGGGCCTCCAGTGGACCTCCCCGGTTATCAAACCGAAATAAATAAAAAATAAATAAATATCTCGCTATGTTAAACTCATTTAACATAGCAAGATAACAGCAACGGAGCTCTTCCGTTCTCTGTTGCTGTCCAAAAAAAAAAAAAAAAAAAAAAAGACTTATACTAATGGAAAAAGTCCGGGCGACCAGACCTTTTTCCATTAGTATAAGTCTTTGATTTACAATGTGCACACTGACCAATCAGCGTGCACATTTTGGAATATTAATGGGGAGTCATTGTATAATAAGCAGTAATAATATGAGGTTCAAGGTAATTGAGGTGGGAGAGCTAGGATAGGAGATGGAGGGGTTAAGTTGGGGTTGTACAGGAACAAATTTTGGAGCTAAGTAGATGGAGTTTGAGTTTTTCTTTAAAGTGGGCTGGGTGAATAGTAGAGCATATGTCTGTAGGAAGCTTGTTCCAAGCTTGGGATGTAGTGCATTTATATAAGAGTTTGCCAACAGTTTTCTTTGGTTGGAAGGATAGAAGTAGTTGTAGGTTAGAGGTACGGAGGGTACGAGCAGGTTTATAGGAAGAGATGAAAGTTGAGAGAGCAGGACAAGATGCAGGCTTGTAGTGAATAGAGTGAACCATTTGAAGTTGTGAAAAAAGTTTTGTTTTTTGTAAGTAACATAAATACAGTGGATTTTAGGAGAATTTTAGTAATTATGATGACATGCCAAGGCTGTAGGGAAACTTTTATAACATGCAAAATTGTGCCCAAGAGTAATGTATATGTAAAATATGTATCTGTGCGTGTGTGTAATATTTGCTTCTGACCCAGTTGTGAACTGAAGTCAGGCATGTTTTAACAGTAAGTTTAATTTTCTTACCCTCTATCACAGGTACAAGAAAGTTTCAGACTGTTCTAAAAGGAAGAAATGATGGATTTTGACTGAGTAGAATTTTCTCTGTCCCTTTCTATTTTGGCTGTTGTCATTGAGCATTATCTTATTTAATCCATTGTTTGTTTGTTTATATTTGTTTACTGGGGTACTGCAGTCATCAGTATTGACCAATTTCAGCTTCTGTTTTGTGTATTCTTCAATTTCTTATGCTGTTCTAATCTTCTTTCTCATATTCCTCACTTTTCTCAAGCTGATCTTTCAAACTGGGTACTACTGATCAGACCCCAAGTCACTGGTGGCATAGCCAGGAACAAAACCATGAGGACAACACAGTAATGTGTTTTGTTTTGAAAGATAAATTAGATATAAATGTTTCTATTTATCTAGCTAGCTATATGTCAAATATTTAACTGGGTGGGATAACTGGTCCAAGACCCTCCACAACAACAACCCAGGTCCATGTTTGAGCAAGTGTAAAAACATATTAACAGCAAAGATATGCATGTATAGTGTAGTTTCATATATGAAAACAAGCAGTGAGTGCACTATGATTAAAGCACAGTAGGTCAGTAGAATGCTTTCTTCCCAAAACATCAGTAGGTAAGGCATATTTTGACAGAATTGTCGTGTAATGTTCTCTAGAGTTTCTGAAACATTTGCATTCATATAATGATTTAACATGCTGTGTAAGTTTTGCTTGGAAGCCAGTAAGTTTAAGTTCATTTCAGATTTGAACATGTGGCTGGGTCCTACTTAGAAGAGTGCCTTCTTTCCCACAACTAGTTTTAGTGATGGTCTTGCAAGGGCAACAGAACTTTCACTGTCTGACTGTAGGGAATAGGTGGATGTTTTGATTGTGTCAATCTTGATCAACTTATTTACAGTGGATATGAAAAGTGTACACACCCTGTTAAAATGCCAGGTTTTTGAGATATAACAAATGAGACCACATTAAATCATTTCAAAACTTTTCCCACCTTTAATGTGACCTATAACCTGTACAATTCAATTGAAAAACAAACAAATCTGTTAGGGGAAAAATATAAAAAATAAAAAATGTACAATAAGTTGGTTACATAAGTGTGCACACCCTTAAACTAATAATTTGCTGTGTGTGCACACCCTTAAACTAATACTCTGTTGAAACACCTTTTGATTTAATTACAGCATTCAGTCTTCTTGGGTAGGAGTTTATCAGCATGGCACATCTTGACTTGGCAATATTTGCCCACTCTTCCTCGCAAAAGTGCTCCAAATCTGACATATTGCAAGGGCATCTCTTGTGCACAGCCCTCTTCAGGTCACCCCACAGATTTTATATTGGATTTAGGTCTGGGCTCTAGCTGAGTCATTCCAATACTTTAATTTTCTTCTGGTGAAACCATTCTTTTGTTGATTTGGATGTATGCTTGGGGTCATTGTCATGTTGAAATGTGAAATTCCTCTTCATCTTCAGCTTTCTAGAAGACGCTGGAAGGTTTTGGACAAAAAGTGTCTGGTATTTGGAACTGTTCATAATTCCATCCACCTTGACTAAAGCCCCAGTTCCAGCTGAAGAAAAGCAACCCCAAAGCATGATACTGCCACCACCATGCTTCACCGTGGGGATGGTGCTCTTTTGGTAATGCGAAGTTTTGTTTTTATGCCAAACATAATTGTGGCCAAAAAGTTCAACCTTGGTCTCATCAGACCATAACACATTTTCCCACATGCTTTTGGGAGTCTTGATATATTGTCTTGCAAATTTTAGCCAGGCCTGGATGTTCTTCTGTGTAAGAAAAGGCTTCTGACTTGCAACCCTACCCCAAAGTCCAGACATATAGAGAATACAGGAGATTGTTGTCACATGTAGTACACAACCAGCACTTGCCAGAAATTCCTGCAGCTCCTTCAGTGTTGCTGTAGGTCTCTTGGCAGCCCCCCTGACCAGTTTTCATCTTGTCTTTTCATCAATTTTGGAGGGACATCCATTTCTTTGCAACGTCACTGTTGTCCCATATTTTCTCCCCTTTTTGATGACTGTCTTCACTGTGTTCCATGGTTTATCCAATGCTGTGAACATTTTTTTTTACCCTTCTCCTGACTGATACCTTTCAACAATGAGATCCCTTTCTTGCTTTGTAAGCTGTTTGCGAACCATGGCTTTTGCTGTAGCAGGCAACTGAGTAAATGTCAGGAAAATCTTACTAGGACAGCTGAACTTGATTTGGGGTTAATCAGTGTCTTTTTAATTGACGGCAGGTGTGTACCCAAGAAGACTGAATGTTGTAATTAAATCAAAAGGTGCTTAAAAAAAGCATTAGTTTAAGGGTGTTCAAACCTATGCAACCAGCTTATTATACATTTTTTATTTTTATATTTATCCCCTAACAGATTTGTTTGTTTTTCAATTGAATTGTACAGGTTAAAGGTGGGTAAAGTTTTGAAATAATTTATTGTGGTCTCATTTTTATATCGCAAAAACCTGACATTTCATCGGGGGTGTGTATACTTTTTATATCCACTGTATCTGGGTAGTTTGCAGAAGGATTGCCTAATGCCTTGTCCTCTCATGTCTGGCTAGGTCTAAGATCATGATAATATGACTTTTGAGACACGTAATAACAGCCTCACCAGAGTTTTTGATGTTTCAGTGCTATCTTCTTCCTGAGATGGCTATAGCAGTTAGTCTAAAGACCAGTCCTTAGCCATCACATAATGTGCACATAGTCCCATCTTGATATGGAATGCTATCATAACAGAATTCAATTCTGTTCTAATTCAGAGACCGGTTGGATGGATTTTACATGCAAGTGTAAGCTGGAGTACTCTCAGCCTTTTATCACATGTTGTATAGTGCATAAATCTTCTGAATTCAGCTGATCAGTGCTTGAGGCCTCTTTAGATTTTTCCATCTTTTGTCCAGCGTGACTTTGAGTTCTTGGGCCCACATTTTTGGGCCCCTCCACACTCAGACTATAAAGTGCATTCCTTACCCTTCTGACCCATTTTTCCTCCTCACTGGCTGCTCATAGTCACATTACCATCTAGGAGTAAGAGTCGAGCCAAGATGAGCTGTCATCTTCAGTCAGTTTGAAATTTTTTAAATTATTTTCCTTGTCTGTTGTCCCACCCTCCCCCTCCATCCTGATATGTAGTAATGTCAGTACTGAATAAACTGCAAATTATATGCTGATGAATTCTCTAATTACCTACAGCAGGGCTGGAGTCCCTTGTTCCTACCATGGATTCTAGTCATAACCAAACATCACCTCCAGTCTTCAGTGATAACTAAACTGGTAAAAGTACAACACATTTTCTCTTCTGAGTCTTGCACTAGCTATTTGAAACCCAATAATAAGGCAGATGTAAAGTTTAGAGAGTTTAATCTATCATGTCTTTATCAGTAGAAGAAAATCCATTGTGATGGTTGCATAATTGTCTAATATGGAATCCTTTATATTATTTGTCCAATATGTTTACAGTGTGTAACAACCAAGTTTCATCTCAAAGATTGTCAGATTGTCTTCATAGGTTCATAGGTAGGTACTAGGCTATTGGCCCTAGGGCCTATATAAGCCTAGCCAAACGGTACCCTGTTTTTTGCCTCCCAAGAAAATTATTTTCCTGTGCCCCTGTCAAGCAGAACCACAGAAGTGATACCCGGGGTGAATTTCCTATCTCCCATCCAATTATCAAGATTTTTCTTGAAGAGTGCTAATGAGGAGCTTTGTTTAATATAGATAGGTAGCTTGTTCCAGAGTATGGGAAGTCTCTGAGACAGGAATCTATCCCTCCAGCATGTTCTGTTTATTGTGGTGGCAAGGTTTAGGTCCCTAGAGCTTGTAGCTCGGAGGGATTGGGATTTCTTTACGTGGAGCATGTCCAACAGCTCTGGGTTTGACATAGCTTTGTATGTTAGGCAGAGATCGCCTCTGAGTAGGCGATATGCGACAGAGTAAAGCTGGAGTTTTTTGAGACGGTCTGTGTAGGGCATCTGTTTGAGGCCAGTAATCCTCTTTGTGAGGTATTTCTGTGGCCTTTCCAGTTGTTGTAGATGTCATGTGAGGTACATACCAAAAGGGGTGTTGTACTCTATAATGGGTCTAATGAGTAATGAGTAGAGGGGAACCTCTTTTTTCCTGGATGAGAAACATTTTTGTGATGAGGGTGTGCCACGTAGAAGGATTTCCTGACTACTGTGGCGATGTGATTATCAAAGGAGAGACTACTGTCCACCTGTGTCCCAAGGTCTCTTATCACACTTTCGGTGTTAAGTAGACTACCGCCTATGTGGTAGTTCATGGGTACAGAGTTTTTACCAAAAGGGATGATAATGCACTTTTCGGCATTGATCTTGAAGCCATGGCTTTGACACCAGACATCTGTCTAAGAGAGGCCCTTTTGTAGGATGTCCACATCCTTAGGAGATTTGATTATGGCTCCTAGTTTGCAGTCATCTTGCGAACTTTGTTAGCCAAAGACCTTCTGTGCTAGCCTGTACTTCAGAGAAGTAGATACCAAACAGGAGATGACCTAGGACTGAACCCTGTGGTACTCCACTTGTCACTGGTCTGAAGTTGAATTTAGAGTCTGCTACTTTCACAGTGTGGGTTCGGTCAGTGAGCCAGTTGGCAACCCATCTTGTGACATAGGGATTTATACCTAGTTTAGTGAGTTTGTCTATAATTTCAGAGTAGGGGATGGTGTTGAAAGCCTTGGCAAGATCTAGATAGGCAGTGTGTACCACTTTACCCTCATCTGCAGCTTTGGTGACCGCTTCAAAGAAGTCTATCAGGTTTAGGAGACATGATCTGCCTTTTACAAACCCAAACTCGGTAGGGTCCAGAGTTTGGAGATTACCAATGTCATTGTTTATAAGTTCCGTGATGATACACTCCATAGCCTTGCAGACCAGCCTCGTCAGGCTAATGGGGCAGTAGTTTCCGGGGTCCGTGGTGGCTCCCCCTTTGTGGAGTGGAGTAACAGTTGCTGTGCACCATTCAGTGGGCACATAGCCTGAGGTGAGGCTATGATTGAATATGGTACTTAGGTGGGGTGCCAGTTCGTTTTGTAGTTCATGTAGAACGCAGCCTGGGATGTTGTCAGGTCCCATGGATGCTGTGTTCTTGGCTTTGGAGAGTGTGTTTTTTTACCTGTGCAGCCATGATTACAGGAACTTTGTATTCTTTCGGTATAGAGATGTGTCCTTTAGGGGATGAGAGAGGGGTAAAGTTAGCACTAAACCTATCTGCCAGGATGTTGGCAATATCAGTTGGTTCTGTATATTTAGTGCCATTGTGCTGTAACTCAGAGCGGATCTGAGTGTTGCCATTGATATTCTTGACATTGATATAGAATGCTTTGTGGTTGTCTTTAGAATCAGTGGCGATTTTATTTTCTTAACTAGCTTTGGAGGATTTTATGAGAGATCTCAGCTTCTTACTGAGGCTGACCACGGAGTTCCTCCAGTCATGGGATTTTACTCTTTTTTGCAACAGTTTCTTTCTTCTGTTGTAGAGTTTGTTTATAGCAGGGGACCACCAGATTGGCTTCCTTTTACTGGAGGATAGCATCTTGGTTCTGTTAGGGATTGCACGATCCATGCACTCGTGTAAGTGCTTATAAAGTGCAATTGTATAGGATTCAGCAGTCATGTCTCTACTGTCCGTCAGCATGGGTGTCGTGAAGTTTGCCACTTTTGGCTTTGGAGAAATTTTTTACGGTGGTTTCCCTAATGGGGGTGGGTCTGGGATGTGGATGTCTAGGGTAATTTGCTTGTGGTCAGATCTGACCAACGAGAAATTGACCTCTGATGTGGAACACTGGTTGCCCATGTTGGTAATGACCAGGTCTAGGATATTGCTGCCCCTGGTGGGGGCGTGGATAAGTTGATCCAAGGCATTAGAATTTATGAATTCCAGAAAACGTTGAGCACAGGAGTTGGTACATGAGTAGTTTTCCCAGTTAATGGTGGGGTAGTTGAAATCACCCATTATTAGGGTGTTAGGATGTACCCTAATATTTTCCAGTGTATCAAGAAATGAGGAGTGGGAATCCATGGGCATGGTGGGGGAACTGTAGCAAGCTACAGTTTGATTGGGGTCTTGCCCAGAGTTAGTTGCACTTGGATAATCTCAGATGCATTATGCTGAGCAACTAGCCTGGATGGGTGGATATCCTTAATGAATATTGACACGCCTCCGCCTTTAGTGCTTCGGTCCAAGTTAGGTGGGCGAAAGGTGTGGTATGAATTATAGCCTGGTAATGCAGGGGTGCTCTCTGGAGCCTTGAACCAGGTCTCTGTCACTGCACAGATGTCGATGTTCTCCATTTTAAGGAGTGCCTCGAGTGAGTGCATTTTGAGGTTTAGACTTCTAGCATTGAGTAGCATTACCCTCAAATTTTGCTTGCTTGTACCTGTTACGGTGGTGAATTCGTCATTTGAATCTTGCCTAAAAAAGGCACTATAGGGGTGGCAAGATCCTTAGCCAGTATCCGGAATCCCAAGGGCAACAGGTGCAGGCCATCTCTGGCAAAGCATCATGGTTTGTCGATCATGTCATCCCAGGCAGACAGATACTGGATCCCCTTAGAATGACACCAGAAGCTTAGCCAATTGTTGAAGTCAATCATTTTGTCCTTGTACTGTGGTATCATTCTGGGTGATGGCTGGATGCTACTCAGGGCTAGGGTCATACCTGCCTGGGCTACAAGATCAGAAAGCTCTTCCATGTCTCTTTTCATGTAGTCCAGGGAGGTACGTTTCAGGTCATTCACACCAACATGGACAATGACAGAGTCATATTTGTACTTGCTGTGGAGTGACTTGAGTGCATGCTTTATGTGGTGGATCCTGGCACCTGACAGGCAGCTGACAGTGACTTTCTCCTTGTTTAGCCTGATGAGTGGAACATCAGTGTGCCTGACTATAGAGTCACATGTGACTAGAGTGTTAGGTATGTTGTTATGCCTTATGGGCTGTGGTTGAGTGGCACACTGAGTTTGTGGGCTGTGTCATTTGGGTTGTGTTGGGCAGTGGAGGTTGCTTACATTTCTGCTTTGGAGGTCCCTGTTGCTTGGGTAGATTTTTGTTCAGTGCCTCCATGAATGTAGGTGTGTGTTTTGTGTTTTTATGTGTGTGTTTTGGTGGTGTAGGTTTGGAAGGACTATGTGATGAGTGTGGTGTGGTGCAAGTGTTTACCTTTTCCTCTTGACTGTCTAGTCCAGTCTTGGTTGAAGAGAGCTTTGCTTCCAGTTTGGTTATATAAGTGCATCCCTCACAGACTGTAATGTTGGGTGGTAGGAGGAGAGGATTGTCTGTGTACATGAGGCAATTGCTGCATTGCCCCAAGATGCCAAGATTCATCAGGTAGACAGGAGAAAACATCGGGAGCTGACCCTTAGACATGCCTGGATAGATGCTTATTTATTAAGTACTAAAAACTGTTTGCCTCTAGACAAGTGAGGAAAGTTGAGTGCTGTAGTAATTTGTAGCTTATTTTAGTGCCTACAATGAGTTCTGAACGAGTGCTGAGCTCAAAGAAACAGATTTCAGTGCTGAAACTAGAAAACTGGCTAGTTCTAAGAAACAAAATTAAGCTAGAAGGCTTCCCTCCACCACATAAAGGCTTGGGGGCTCAGAAGCTTACAAACAGTCCTGGATACAGCAAATCTGTATCTGGGCTAGACAACTTATAGGAAAGGCGGGAAACAAGCTTAGAAATTTTTTTTTCTACATATTCAAAGTCAGTTTTTAAAGGAGTTGTTGGAAGCGTGACTCAAGTAAATATCTCTTTTTCTGAGGTCTGTTCTGTTTTCAGATCTAGCCACTACAGTGTTCCTTTGTTTCTGGTACTGATGCAGCCATCCCTGCTAACGCAAGAGCATCTGTTTCCAATAAAGGAGTTAAGACTTTTTTTGTGTGTCTGTCATAGAACCCTTAGGTGCATAGGTGTAGATTAGGTTAATGACCACTAAGACCCTTATAAGCTTAGCCATGCAACCCGAATAAGATGCACAAATTTGATTTATATAGTGGGTGATTACGGACTGCCTCTGTCCATCACAGACATGGGCACCAGACCGAGGTTGAATCTTCAGTTACCCATTCACTGATCCAAGTTGTGCTTAAAAAGGGATAGAGAGGAATGTACTTCACATAGATGGGGAACCTGTTCCAGAGAATAGTAATTCTCTGAGAAAATTTGTCTGCCTAACTTGTCTTATTTATGTTGCAAGCAAAATTTAGGTCTTAATTTAGTAGTTCTGATATTGTTTGTTTTGCAGAAGTGCAGAAAGTTCATTAAAACAGGGTCTAGGGATGCCTTATATGCCAGGCAAAGATCATCTTTTAGAAGTCTGTATAATACTGAGTAGAGACAGAAGTTTGACGCAATCAGCATAAGACATTGTGTTTGCTCCCTATATTCTTTTTTGTAAGGACTCTTTGTGGACATTCCAGTTGCTGCATGTGTCTGGTCGGGTATATACCAAAGGTGACATTGTATATATGTATATTTTTTAATTTCTCTAAATCTTTTGGGTTTCTAACACCATAACAGGAATGGACCCCGTTCCTAAGTCAAAGTATGATTAAAGTTCATGAAGTTAGTATTGTTTCAGTCTTTGATGTCAGCCAGAAGTGCTCTTCTCAGCATTCCTTCTACAGTTCATACAGAGTTACATGTATCGGTAGCATATCTAAATACCATTGTAGATTCTTTTTTGTAAGACCCATTGCTCCTCCTACTATTGGAACTGTCTGGGTATCTTTCTTCCACATTGTTCTCATTTCTGCCTGCAAAGCCTAATATTTTTATGACTCTGTATCTCTGTACGCAAGAAACTGTAGTCATTGAGTGTAGCAATTTCAATGATCAATGCTACTTTTGTCTTCTTTTCATGACCACTATGTCTGGTTTTATCACATCTATCTTTTGAACTGTTGGTAATGTGTGATCCCATGTGATGTGGATTTCATTATTTTCTGTGATGCTTTGTGGCTCATATTTTCAGTGTTTTTCAGCTACTTCAGTATTATTATGTTTGCACAATCTCCAGTGCAGCAGTCTGCCATATTATTATGCCTTTCAGTGTGCAGTCCTTCTGCCATTTGTATGTCACAACCAGCAACAAGATGTGCAACTGTTTCCAGTTCTGTTTTACAAAACCTATATTTGTTTGTTTCTCCCACATGTTCAATGGACTTTGTAAACTAACGTGTACATAGTCCACTATCTTGGGCCTCCAATATTAACCTTTCATCTTTTGGTTTGAATTCACCTCTCCTTAACCATTCCTGCATTCGATTCTGATCAACATGATGTTGTTCCTGGAATTCTGTATACTTGCAACTATATTTATGCATGTTCCACATTTCTTGCCTTTTCTTGTGATCCTTCATCTTATATTCTTTCTTTCTTTTTTTGGCAGTCAGTTGCTGCCTGATTTTTATCTACTTCTGGTTTGATTTCCATTACTGCTTGATGCCGATATGCTTCTGCTAGACGAAGCAGGGAAGCCATCTTAGATTTATTCTCCTCATGCTTCAAAACTTTCACTATATTTGGGTCTTGTCAGGTCAGCAGATATGAGTCCGACGTTTGAAGATCTATACATGTAATTAATTTCAAGGAGGTCCATACCTCCTTCGGGACAGGAATATATAATCTTGGTATGCAGTTATTTTTATAAATTATTGGATGAGCATGAAGCATCCTTATTGTTTTCCTTTTTAATCCATCTGCAAACTTTTGGGGCCAGTCAGTCACTCCAAAACTGTAAGTTAAGACAGGAAGAGCAAATTGGTTTATAGCTTGAACTTTGTTCCTAGATGTCAATGCTGTTTTTAGGATTAATTTAAGTCTTCTAAAACATTCCTTACTGAGCTTTATTCACATTTGTTTATGCTTTATTATTGATCTTTCATCAATTCCCAAATATTTATACATTCCCTCTTGCTCATATTCTTTTATTTCACATTCTTGTCCCAAACTGATGTTTTCTTGGTGCTGCAGTTTTCCTGCTTTAAAGGTTGTTTTTACACATTTATCAAGACCAAATGACATTCTTATATCATCTGAAAAAGTTTTGACTTCTTGCAATTGTGCTTTCAGTTCCTCATCTGATGAGCTGTACAGTTTTAAATCATCGACAAAGAGAAAATGAGAAGTCTTTACACATTGTTGCTTTCTAGGAGTCAAATTATAGCCATGACCTAATCCGTTAAGTAGGCAGCTTAATGGGTTAAGGGCAAGACAAAAGAGCAGCAGTGACAGACAGTCCTCCTGGAATATCCCCCTTTGGAATTTTATCCCTGGAATAATAATTTGTCCTTTATCATGGCTTAACTGCCATAAGTAAGTAAGTAAGGATAGCTATGAAGAGGATGAAGAACAGAAAGGCTGTTGGTCCAGATGACATACCTGTGGAAGCATGGAGGTGTTTAGGTGAAATGGCAGTGGAGTTTTTAACTAGATTGTTTAATGAATCTTGGAAAATGAGAGGATGCCTGAGGAATGGAGAAAAAGTATTTTGGTACCGATTTTTAAGAATAAGGGTGATGTGCAGAGCTGTAGTAACTACAGAGGGATTAAACTGATCAGTCACAGCATGAAGTTATGGGAAAGAGTACTGGAAGCTAGGTTAAGAAGGGCGGTGATGATTAGTGATCAGCAGTATGGTTTCATGCCAGGAAACAGCACTACAGATGCGATGTTTGCTCTGAGAGTGTTGATGGAGAAGTACAGAGAAGGTCTGAAGGAGTTGCATTGTGTCTTTGTGGATTTGGAGAAGGCATATGACAGGGTGCCTAGAGAGGAGTTGTGGTATTGTATAAGGAAGTCAGGAGTGTAAGAGAAGTATGTAAGAGTGGTACAGGATATGTACGAGGGCAGTGTGACAGTGGTGAGGTCTGCGGTGGGAGTGACGGATGCGTTTAAGGTGGAGGTGGGATTACATCAAGGATCAGCTCTGAGCCCTTTCTTATTTGCAATGGTGATGGACAGGTTGACAGACGAGATCAGACAGGAGTCCCCGTGGACTATGATGTTTGCAGATGACATTGTGATCTGTAGTGAGAGTAGGGAACAGGTGGAGGAGACCCTAGAGAGGTGGAGATATGCTCTGGAGAGAAGAGGAATGAGGGTCAGCAGGACTAAAACAGAATATATGTGTGTGAATGAGAGGGAGGACAGAGGAATGGTGAGGATGCAGGGAGTAGAGGTGGCGAAGGTGAATGAGTTTATGTACTTGGGATCAACAGTTCAGAGTAATGGTGAGTGTAGAAGAGAGGTGAAGAAGAGAGTACAGGCAGGATGGAGTGGGTGGAGAAGAGGGTCAGGAGTGATTTGTGACGACGAGTACCTATAAGAGTGAAAGGGAAGGTCTACAAGAGGGTAGTGAGACCAGCTATGTTATACGGGCTGGAGACAGTGGCATTGACAAAAAGGCAGGAGTCAGAGCTTGACGTGGCAGAGTTGAAGATGTTAAGATTTGCACTGGGTGTGATGAGGATGGACAGGATTAGGAATAAGTATATTAGAGGGTCAGCCCAGGTTGGAAGGTTTGGAGACACAGCCAGAGAGGCAAGAGTATGTTGGTTTGGACATGTGCTGAGGAGGGATGCAGAGTATATTGGGAAAAAGATGCTAAGGATGAAGCTGCCAGGTAACAGGAAAAGAGGAAGGTCTAAGATAAGGTTTATGGATGTGGTGAGAGAGGACATGCAGGCAGTTGTGTGACAGAGCAAGATGCAGAGGACAGGAAGAAATGGAAACAGTTGATCTGCTGTGGCGACCCCTAACGGGAGCAGCCGAAAGAAGAAGAATCATGGCTTAACTGCAAAGTGGTGTGCCACTGTTTCATGGTCGCTGTGATGTAGTTTATCAGTATCTTATATATTTTTAAGCACTGTTTTATCCATGAATGCAGGATGCTGTCAAATGCTTTTTTGTAGTCTATCCATGCCATACTTAGATTCTTCCCCTTTTTACAGTTCTCCAGTGTGACTTTATTTAACAACAAATGATCCTTTGTTCTATGACTTTCTTTTACCCTTTTGTTCTATTGCCATAATTGAGTTTTCTTCTAAATGACTATAAACTCAGTCAGCTTCAATTCCAGTGTATAGTTTATACGTCGTTGGAAGGCAGGTTATTGGTCTATAGTTTTTGGGTGGCTTGCAGGTTCACTCTTAAGCAGGAGCATTGTTTTTCCTGATGTTAGCCAGGCTGGTGTATATTTAGGGTGTGCATATAAATAGTTCTTACTCATGGGTAAATCTTTGTGCAGAGATGTTAATACTTTTAGCCAGCAGTTAGGTACTGCATCTGGGCCTGGGATTTTCCAATTAGAGGGTTTTCTTAACTTTATTTCAATCACTGGCCATTACTTCATCCCATTTCATATGCTGTACATTTGAACTTCTTATTCTTTCTTTTATTTCTTCTATCCATTTATCATCTTTGTTATGTTCCACAGGATCTCCATACATATTTATCCAAAATGTATCTATTTGTCCATTTTTTGGTGGTCTTTCAATTCCTTTTACCTTGCTTCCCAATTCTCTATAAAACTTTTTTGGGCCATCAATAAATTGCTTATTTTGTAACTTTCCTTTATATTTATCTGTGTATCTTCTAAGTTTTTTTTACTTCTGCTATTTTTAGTTTATTATTTGCGATACTGCATGATAAATCCTGATCCATTATAATACTGAGCATTGCTTTTATCACGTTTGTCTTTGAGTATTTTTGTTGATCTGTTCCCTCTTCTATACTCTTCTAATAGTGACACTTCTTGTCTTAAGTGCTTTATGGTTTTCTCTATCTTATACTTCCATGATAGCATTCGATTTCTCCCAGTCCTTTCCCTTACTATCCAGTGTTCTTGTGGTAGGACTTTATCTGTTATTAATTTGGCTGCACAGTAACGGATCCTGTTTTTCTTTGTTATATTGCCTGAATCTCTACGGATGGTCCTAATTACTGTGTTCATTTATTTTATCAAATGTCTAACTTTTGGGGGTTTTATTGACCTTCTGCATTCTATTTCTTCCACTGATCTTAATATGTATATCCATCTCTATTAAATGAAGCAACTGTTCTCTTAGATCGTTTTCTTCTAAACTGAGGGCACATTCTTTGTTCACCATTCCCTGCGGATATTCTATAGAAAGTTTCAGTTTCTTCCTGTGCCACGTTCTCTTCAATTTCACCCTGTGTTATCCATTGCTTTTTCATGTGGGAACAAACTGGCGTATCACTCCACAACATTGACTGTGTCAGAGTTACCACAGTTTCCTGTTCTTTCCCTTGCTGTATAGCACCAACTGAACTTTTGTACTGGTTTCGTATAGGAGGCTCCAAAGTCTTTTCATATGTCAACTGATTAGATACTTCCCACTCCACTGGTTTCTCCTTAATTTGGGTGTCCACTGTTCTATCCTGTTGTGTTGTTATCCAAGTTAAAGTTTCTACACTAAATCCTTCACTTTGCAGGTAGTCCACAACCTCAGTTTCTATTTCTTTAACTTCTCCATTACTAATTCTCTTTTCTACTCTTCCTCTTTTATCTTATTCAGATGTCTTTGCCTGTATTTCTCTTCAAATATCTTTGGTGGTGCTCTTTTGCTTCTCCTTTGCATAAATATTGCACTATATGAAATCTGTTTTTCTTTTCCATGTCCATATTTTTTCTTCAGATGTCTCCTGTTCCTCTTGTTTCTCCGTACTTTGGGGACCAGTCATTCCATCATGCTGTGATATGACCTGTGTTACACTTTCTACACTGAATCCTTCACTTCGCAAATATTCCATAACTTCAGCTTCTATTTTTTTAACTTCTACTTGACTAATCTTCTGTTCTACATTCCCTCTGTGATCTTATTTTTTATTGTGAAATTTTCCATGACTGGATGCCTTTGCCTCTATTTCTCTTCGAATATCTTTGGGGCTGCTTTTTTTTGTGTTGATTAATTTGACTTTCTCCTCTGCATAAATATTGCACCATACCAGATCTCTCTTTCTTTCCAATGTCCATATCATATTTCTTTTTATTCTCTTCAAAGCTTCTAAATTTTGTTCTTTAAATTTTCACATTTCCTCAGTCACTTCTTTTTCCAAATGGCACAAGGTTTATTGGTCTATGTAGTGATTTTCATGGATCTATTGAATTATTGAACACAAATTTTTGTTTGAAGCTTCTGACAGTTTTTCTTGGGGAAGTATTTTTCTTTACTCTAATTTCTCTCTTAATCATTAATTAGTAACAACACATAATTTCTTTCTTATCCTCTGTCAAACTGTATGGCTCTTTTATGGCCTATCAGTTTTTTGATATATACCAAAGGTGGCATTATACTCTATGATGGGTCTGATGAAGGTCACGTACAGTAGTATGATAATTTGTTTGAACCTAGATGCCACTGGTTGCTTTTCGGACCCAGGTGCAAGACCAGAATGCACTGTAGTGAGCTTTTTCACTTTTTCCCAGTGTTGTGCAACCATGGAGTTAGTAGTCTGTATATATAAATAAGGGGGTATAAGGTGAAGTTCCCCACTTTTTTATACTGTTTTTGGGTTACTTCTCACGGCATCCTAGGTATGATGGAAGCTGACTGGAGCCTTCCCTTCATCGGACATATTCTGCTGAATGTTGCTCCGTTCCGTCACAGTGGAGGTTGTTCTCACCCATTTAACTTGCCTGAATGACTTCTGACTTAATTATTACACTTATATAGCTCATATTTTAGGAGTCTTTGTAGAGGGAGAAATGTGCCCAGATCTAGCTGGTTTTATTGTTCAGGAATGTTCCAAACTTTCACCTAATTTTGTAGAACTTCTGTCCTCCAAGGATTTGAACTCTATGACTGACAGGTTTGTCCATTCCCTGTTTGAACCAGATGGTCAGCAGATATGAAGTTTGTCTCTTAGAAGATGCTGTTTTTGTTGGCAATCAACTCTGCTTATAGAATATCTGAACTTCAAGCCCATATTTTTGAGGAGCCCTGTTTAGTCCCTCACAAAGCTGTGGTTTTTCTTAGGATTAACCCACATTTTCTCCTGTAAAAGTATAACTGCAGTTCTTAGCCAGTCCCTTCACCTCCTTGTTTTCTTTCTGGGGCAGAAATGGGAAGAGAATGAGGGAGAAACCTTAATATCTTGGATGTGCAATGCAAATTTCATCTTTTAGTTGAGAAATTGCTGTTTATTCTTTTTTTGCCATAGGTGTAGAGGGACTTCCAGTTTTTTTAAGCAAACCCTTTGTACGCTAACCACATTATATTCTGCCATTACATGGATGACCACCTATTGAAGAACACGCCTTTCAAAAGACACTCTGCCAGAGATCTAGCTACTTCCAGTACTTTACTGAAAAATCTTCTTGTGGACATCTGTACCATGGCAACTGTGTGGGTATTGTACACATTTACTAGGTGTAATTGTTGTTTCAGGTTTCAGCCTTTTAAGCCTTTGCCTTTATGCTATCCTTTGGTTTTAGCCTCCAGGAGAATTTTTTCACTGTCTGCAATTCTTCTAAGCAGTTATTCATTGCAGAGGGCTTCTGAAGTGAAATCATATCAGCTTGCCAAAGGGAATGTCAGCACATGAAAATGCTGTGAATCTAAATCCCAAAATCCTTTTAGGAAGCACCATTTTTGCAAATGGGTAAGCCTACCCTACTGCACCATCCCAACTTATATATACAAACTCCATTGTCACATAGCAGAAGGGAAAAGTGCAAACTCCATTAGTGCTGAAAGTAGTTTTCAGTAAAATTACTTTGTGATAATGGCACTCATTGAAACAGTCTTCATATACTTGTCACCCTCCCTTGAAATCAGGTGTAATGTATGTGTACTCAGCATGTGATTTGATCTGTGAGGAAGCCTTCTGCAGTGACCATATATTAACCACCCTCAACTATTTTTTGATGGCCTTGCCTTCTTTCCTCAACACATTAAGTTTCGTACAAATTAGGCAAGTGCATCATTTATTGCATAGTTGTTTATTGGGTGTTTATTTTGTTTCCTACCATACAGGTTATGCTTGCTCAGTGGAAGGAGATTGAACTGAATCAATCAGGGGCTAGGTGTGTTTTCCTAGACCAGTGCGTAACACCATAGTGTGCACTGACACAAGATGCAGATGCTGCGGAGGCCCATAGTGTGCACTGACGGACGATGCAGATGCTGCAGAGCACCACAGTGTGTACTGACAGATGGTGCAGATGCTACAGATGCTGCAGAGCACCATAGAGTGTGCATTAACAGATGGTGCAGATGCTGTGGAGTACCATAGTGTGCACTGACAGATGATGCAGATGCTGAGCAGCACCATAGTGTGCACTCAGAGATGATGCAGATGCTGCAGAGGTCCATTGAGTGTGCATTAACAGATGATGCAGATGCTGTGGAGTACCATCATGTGCACTGACAGATGATACAGAAGATGTAGATGCTGCAGAACACCATAGCATGCACTGCCAGACAATACAGATGCTGCAGAGCTCCATCATGTGCACTGACAGATGATGCAGATGCTGCGAAGCATCATCGTGTGCACTCAGAGATGATGCAGATGCTGCAGAGCACCATAGTGTGCACTGACACAAGATGCATTTGCTGTAGAGCATGATAGTGTGCACTGACACAAGATGCAGATGCTGTGGAGCATGATAGTGTGCACTGACACGATGCAGATGCTGTGGAGCACTATAGTGTGCACTGGCACAAAATGCAGATGCTGCGGAGCACCATAGTGTGCACTGACACAAAATGCAGATACTGCAGAGCACCATAGTGTGCACTGACAGAAGATGCAGATGCTGCAGAGCACCATAGTGTGCATTGATACAAGATGCAGATGCTGCAGAGCACCATCTAGTGCACTGACAGAAGATGTAGATGCCTTGTAGCTCATGTACAAAAGAATGATGTGTGGCTGGGAATAGGAGAAGACAAAACCCCAGTGGCTACCCACTGTAGATGTCTTCATCACAGATCATTTTTCAAGTCTAGTATATACCCATGGTATTTCTTATTTGGTGGAGAGGGACTGTGTTGATGTCCCAGCTACCAGATTCAATTATGTTGTGCCTGTAGAGAAATTCCATTATGTAAATATCAGTTATAGCGAAATCTGGCTACATTTCTCATTGCCAGAAGCAAGACTGACTGCTTTTCTATCATGCATTATGTTTTAGAATGGATTGTTAATTAAATAAGATATACCTATTGTTATTGGCTGGAGAGCTTTCTCTATACATGTTAGCATGGATTGAATGTGTTGCTAAATGTTAACTGTTTTTAACTATTTTCTTTAATTGGTGTCTATTTTAATTCTTGTAGGAGCAGAAGCTAAGAAGGTCTATAATGACGCCCAGAATATGCTGCATAAACTGATAGCAGAGAAGAAGTTACAGGCCAAGGGAGTACTTGGGTTCTGGCCAGCTGAAAGTGTGGGAGATGATATACACGTGTTTGCAGAAAATGTATTTCCAAGAAGACAAGAACCAGTGGCAAAGTTTTTTGGCCTAAGACAGCAAGTATGTGTTGATCTACTAAATAGCTTTGATCTGTCGTTTTCCTTGAATCAAGAAAACACATCTAAATTTGTTGCATATGATACCATTTCTTATGACAAGTAACAGTAGTGAGCATGCAAACGGATAACTCAGAGGCACATATATTTTAATATATGCAATATATCCATTTAAATACTTTAATTAATTGCAAATTGTGCTGAAGTCGCATACAGTAATTTAGAAAATAAATATCTGACACATTTCTAAATTTCTGGTTGTGTTATTTGCACAGTAGAGTCATATTTTATTTTGAAACCGTCTCCGATAGTATGTACTTGTTTTTTGAACATCTTCTTTTCTTTCAGATGGTTCTCGTGTTTAATGAGAATTTTTCAGCTGGTTCTGTCTGTCCCTTTCTGTTTCCCTTATGTAATGAGTGACAGTCTCCTTTCCACCTGAGTTCTTTCTCAACAACACTGAAAAAATTGGCCTCAGCTGACTACAGATGATTTTTTTTTAATCTTTTTTCACATTGAATAAAAACTACTCTTTCATTACATTTCTCCTACGCGGGTTGGGGAAAAAATATATATATATAAAATATTTCTGTATGTATATTTTTTCATCCATAAATGCACCAGTCTTGTATTTTTACAACTACTTCACCCAGACTGTAATATACTGAATATAGGAAGACCGTGTAGGATACAGTTGATAAGTAGAGAAAGAAGGCATTGTTTAGGACATGGCGTAATGGGAAGAAACAATACCTCCAGGATGGTTTGTTTTATTCTACAAGAAATGAGTCCCTTCTTTTCTTACTGGGTTTCCCATTAATCTTTGTCAAAAGGCCCTAGTGACATTGACAAACAAGGCCCTCTGTTTTCCAACTACCAAAGAGGTTTTAACTACTCCTTCTGTGATTCTTTCCATTATAAATTATCTTTTAGAAATAAGTTGACTTTTAGTCACAGCATTCTCTAGTAATCCCTGTAAAGGACCTGTGATGGAAGGTTTTGTCAAGTACCTCTTCGTGAAGCTTCCATCAATGACATCTACTGAGATTCTTCACCAGTAATCGAGCCACCAAACAGCTATGTCTCTCAAGTGTCCAATGACATTATTGAAAGGGTCAAATAAATTATTCTCAGTGGTAAAAAGGGAGTTATGTACTGTAGTGAACACAAGATACTCTTCCAACCAGTTCTTCTTGCGTGCAGAAATCTGACTTTGAATTTGTGCTTGTCTAAAAGAAACGTTAACAGTATGCAGATGTTTTGTCAAAGATGGAATCTAGGTAGTTAAGTTTCAGTGTCAAACCAGTATTGATCTTGAGTAAACCTCCTTTACTGCATAATGTTTCCTACTCATTTTCCCAGAACTGTGTAAAGCTTGCTGTCCTAGCCCGTGTCCCAGACATGTTTTACTTGTATCCGGTACCATCCAGGCAAAACTAAGTACTTTTGATTGCTAAATCACACTTGCTTAAGTTATTTTGAGTGATCACTACTCTTTCCTGCTTTTATTTGTGCATTTCACTGTATTTTTGTAAAAAAAAAATGCTCTTCCTCTCACTGTTAACTGCTGTAAGATGGTCTTGAAATCGCCTTCAGCAAGGTATTTCCAGCTCATTGTTTAATTGGTTTGTGGTAGCACTGCACTTGTTCATAGGTTCATACTAGGCTATCTGCCCTAGGGCATTTATAAGCCTAGCCAGAGTGTGTTTGGCTTTCGCCACCCCTTGGAATGAGTATACTGTGCCCATTTTAAGGTTTAGTTTATTGTACTTCTGTCTAGCAGTGACAAAGAAGTGACCCCCGGTGTAAACCTACGATCTCCCATCCACTCGTCAACATTTCTCTTGAAGAGAGTCAGTGAGGGGCTCTGCCTAACATGGACTGGGATTTTATTCCAGAGTGAAGGGAGCCTCTGGGTTATGAATCTGTCCCTCCAGCATGTCCTATTTATTTCTGTGCTGAGGTTCAAATCTCTCGCTCGCGTAGCTCTGGTGGATTTGGATTTCTGAGGTGGAGCATGTCCATCAATTCTGGGTTGGACATGGCCTTGTACATCGGGCATAGATCGCCTCTGAGTAGGCAGTATGCGACTGAGTAGAGCTGGAGTTTCTTTAGCCGGGCAGCATATGGCATATGTTTGATTCCCTTGATCCTCTTTGTGAGGTACTTTTGGGGTCTTTCCAATTGCTGCAGGTGTCGGGTAAGGTACATCCCAAATGGAGCATTGTACTCAATTATGGGCTTGATGAGGGAAGAGTAAAGGGGCACAATGACCTCTCCCGATCTAGATGTGAATCCCTTCATGATAAGGTGTGCAATATAGAAGGTCTTTCTAGCTACTTTGGCAGTGTGAGTGTCAAACAAGAGGTTACTGTCAACTTGGGTCCCTAGGTCCCTAATTACTTCTTCCGCACTTAATGGATTACCACCTATGTGGTAATTTGTGGGCACTTTGTTTTTCCCAAAGGGTATGACTATACACTTTTTGGCATTTAGTTTAAGGCCATGGCTCTGGCACCAGTTTTCCATTTCTATGAGACCCTTTTGAAGGATGCTTGTGTCCCCTGGAGAATCAATTATGGCACCCAGTTTGCAGTCATCTGCGAACTTGGTCAGCCACAATCCTCCCATGTTAGCCTGGACCTCAGAAAAATAAATACCGAACAAGAGAGGTCCCAGGACCGAGCCCTGTGGGACGTCACTTGTGACTGGTTTCGAGTCTGACATGGCTCCAGCAATTCTGACCTTGTGGGTTCTGTCCTTGAGCCAGTTTGCAACCCATCTTATGACATAGGGGTTTATATTTAAGCTAGAGAGCTTGTCTATGATGCGCGAGTGGGGTATTGTGTCGAAGGCTTTTGCCCACTTGTGGGTTTCTTCTACTGTTTTTTTTCAATAAGAGGATTGAGTTTATTCATACTGTGGTAGGAAGTATTTGCCTGGTTTATCTGAGTTGGGAAATACACATAAGGACTCATAGTGTAGTTATTTTATTGGCCAGAAGACTCATTAGTATTAGTTTTCTGTGCTACTATAAATTCAGAGCAGTTAGCAGTGCCCTGTACAATAGCAAACACCTAGAAAGCAAATTTTCCTTACAGAACTGTCCATAAAATTGTACCCTGTGAAGCAGTAAAGCAGTTCACCCTGTGAAGCAGTAAATAGAGAGCAAGCTTAGAGCAGCTAGCTGGGCATTGAATTGCAGTACCTGTAGATTTAGTGGAGTTCAATGTGGTGTAAACATTAAAGTTAATAGAATTTAGTACTGTTTCACATACTCTGCCCCAGTAAAGCTCCCTTTTCAGTTAGCCCCAACAGGGCACTCTTAACAGTCTCCTAATCCCAATAAACCACCCTCTTATAGCTCAACAATTAAAGGACTAGACAGCATGGATATGCAATTTTTTAACTTGTTTTGTAGCCAGCTTGGTAGATACTTGTATCTTGATACAATGTAGCAATTGTCTCATGTTTACCAGCAACCACTTAGTCCTTAAAGAAATAGACACCGTATTTGATGGGTGTACTTATGCAAGGACACTAGAGGCTAAAAAAGCAGACATCAGGTTGATAAAATCATGCGCGCAGCACCCACCTCACACAGCACACAACACACATACACATAGTCTAACTCATGCTGCGGCTGTTAAAATCAGTCTTCCTAAACGACAAAAATCACACAGACCACCTTTTGGCAAAGCTATGCCTCAACAAGTCCAAACCCACTTAGAAAAAAAAACACCTAACACCATACATACATTCAGTATCAGTGGAGCCCCAAACACCAAATCGTTAAGGCAAACATTCACACTTCGCAGGACTGTCATCATAGGGGACTTCATTGTTAGCCATACTGATGCCTTTCTAACCAGGCTAAATAAGGAGAAGGTAACTGTCAGTTGCTTATCTGGGGCCAGGGTCCACCAAATCATGTACACACTCATCATTACACCACACGTACCAGTATGAGTCCATCCTAGTCTGTGGAGCCATAAATTACCTGAGACGTACCTCCCTGAACTGTATGAAGAGAGACATTATGGATCTCTGACTATGTGTCTCAGGCTGGTATGAGCCTTGTACTGAGCAGCATATTACCATCACAGAGGATGATGCCACAGTATGAGCAAAAGATTGATTTAAACAATTGTTTGTCTTTCTGGATTCACTCTAGGGGGATACAATATTTGCCAGCTTCTGAGCACATGGTTAACAGGCCACCTTTCTTTTCCAAGGATAGACTGTACCTGTCCTCTTGAGGCTTTTGAATACTGGCTAAAATTGTATCCACTTCCATAGTGCAGTTTATGCAATGCGAAATTGACAAACCTGCCGACATAGCAATATCAACTCTGCTGAAACTCAAGTTGTTACTGCTCAATATAAGGAGCCTAGATAAGACTATACTCCCTCCAAGCCTGCCTCACACTCAAGAACATATCTGATGTTCATCGTGTTACCCTGCTGCAGTCATCACACTTGGGTTATCCTGTCGTCAGGCGGTCCCGCAGTTGGCCGGAATTCCAAAGTCTTGGTCAGTGTGCCAGGGGTATATATACTGCAACCGACGCCATTTTCTTCAATCTTTCTTGCCACGCGGTGCCAGAAGCAGTTTGCAAGTGCCGGTCGGCCAACTCCTGAGATTTTCGAATTCGAATTTCAGACCGAAGTCTTCTATAAGCTAAGTACCCCATTGGGTAATCTTTTCTTGCCTCAGACCGATGTCAGAAAAAGTTAACAATTGTATTTCTTGTGGGAAGCAAATACCTCATAAGGATTTTCATTCTTATTGCATACCTTGCCTAGGCTCAGACCACGACGTCACTAGTTGTCGTTTTTGTGCTAGGTTTAATAAACGTACTATTAAAAGACGCTTTGATTTCGCACGACACTACTTCGGTAGAAAATTTAATTACAGTATGCCGTCGGAGCAACCGACTGCCGGCGTGCACAAAAAACGCAAGGATAAAGACAGACAGCCCAGGCCTAAGCCATATTCCGAGGCCTCGGCTGGTCCGGTCTCCGGTTCTCCATTCCTCAGCGAGCCTCCAATGCAGCCCCTGTCTACCGCAGATTTGGAACCCGAGACCGCTTCGGAACTTTTGATGGAATGTTCCAGGCCGACTCAACCATTTTGTTCAGGCCCTACCGACGACTTTGCTGATAAAGATGCCGGTGCTGCTGAAACGCCTTCGGTTTCTGAAGGAGTTTTCAGACCGACGACGCTTACCATTAAAACGTATCCTAAGACGAAGACTCCTATTAAATCTAAAAGGACTGCATTTCAGTCCCCTGTTCAAGCCCCCATGCCTAAGAAACAGATGCTCAAAATGGCTGAAGATTTGATGTCTTTAATCAGGGGTTCCCAGCCTCCTCCTGACAAAAGGCCTAGACAAGAGGAAGATTATGCATCCTCTGAACAAGTGTCCATTTCTTCAGCCTCTTCTGAAGACCAAGATTACTCCTTCTCTCCTTATGAAGATTCTGATGCTGAGGATTCCATTCCCTCAGCTTCTCCTCCTGAAGACTATTCCTTTGGGGAAACTTTACACACAATGAGGGAACATTTCCACTGGGAAGGTCAGGACTACTCTGACTCGAAGAAAAGGCTCAGAGAGTTTCTTTTACTCCCCCAGCACAGACCACTTGCCATCCCACCCATGTTAGATATTGTGGATGATGTTTACTTAGAATCCAGTTTGAACCCAGACTCTCTACCACCTGCTCCGGCCAAGCCTGACAGATACTACAGAGTGCCTGATTCTCATAAATTTCTATATAAAAGTCCTGTTGCTGACCCAGAGACAATCTCCCAGGGTCCCAAAGGGGCTAAGGCTTCTATGGCTAAAAATCCAGTACCCTCTGAAAGGGATTCCAGAGCACTAGACAGATGGGGGAAAAAGGTTTACACCTCAGCCACTCTAGCTATGAGGGCACTAAATTGCCAATTTCACATGCTTAAGTATCAGCAATTTCTAATCTCACAGTTAAAGCAAAGAATCACCACTCTTCCTCAACAGTCTGAATTGAAAGAAATGCAGGATCTGTTGCATGCAACTGAACAGGTGGGCAAACACACCTTACAATGTGGGTTTGATTCTCTGGAGGCCTCCTGCAGAGCAGCTGTCACTGGGTCTGTTATACGTAGACATGCTTGGTTAAAGGAACAAACTCTGCCTGATCATGTTAAAGCAAAGCTTCTAGATGCTCCCTTACAGCAGGATGTTCTTTTTGGAGTTAAAGCAGAAGAAGTCTTAAAGAAAATGGAGGATAAGGCAAAATCTATGCAGACAGTCAAAGATTTCCTACAGGTACAGCCCCCTCGCTTCAGCAGAAATTGGCCAACAAAAAATTGGTCCTTTCCAGCTACTGACACACCTCAGAGGGGTAAATACAGACGTCCAAGAGGCAGAGGACAACCACAAGCCCAGTACAAACCTCGACAATGGGGCACTGCAACACAGAAGGGAGGAGAAGACAGGTCCCAACCTACCAGAAGGCAAACTCAATGACTTGCACCTCATCTGGCCAAGCAACACTTTCTTGGCAGCCCCCTTGGGAGGAAAACTCGCACTTTTTTCAGACAACTGGCACATTGTCACAAAGGACAAATGGGTCCTAGACATAATTTCACGAGGATACAGATTCCATTTTCACACCTTGCCAATGAAAAGAGGAATGCCAAACCTGCCACAAAATCAATGGGCAGAGGCACAAAAACAAATTACAGCTCTCATGGACATGAGAGCCATTCAACTGGTACCTACTCGAGAGCAAGGCCAAGGATTTTACTCAAGACTCTTTCTAGTTCCCAGAAAGGAAAATGCCTGGAGACCAATTCTGGACCTTTCAATTCTAAACACCTTCTTACAAGTACCCAAATTCAAGATGCTAACACTACAGCAGCTTCTTCCCATGTTGGGCAAGAAAGCATGGCTAGTAACGTTGGACCTCAAGGAGGCATACCTGCATGTCCCTATCAGACAAAGTTGCAGAAGATACCTCCATTTCATTGCAGGTTCAACCCATTACCAATTCTCTGCACTGCCCTTTGGCTTATCTACTGCACCCAGGATCTTCACAAAATGCCTGGCACCAGTAACTGCATACTGTAGACAAAGAGGAATTCAAATATACCCATACCTGGATGACTGCCTCATCCAAGCAGAAAGCAAAGACATCCTCTTACAACATCTGGCTTTTGTAAAACATCTTCTAAGTTGCCTAGGGTTCACAGTAAATGAAAATAAATCAAAACTAGTACCCTCACAAAATATGACATTCCTGGGTGCCAGCTTGAATACAACGGCTCAGAAGGCTTATATGACACCAGACAAACAACTACAACTGACTCAATATTTCAAAATAATGGCAACAAAGACCCAACTACCTGCAAGAAAAATTCTGCAGGCCTTGGGCTTCATGGCATCTTGCATACTACTAATACCATTTGCAAAGCTGCATATGAGGAAATTACAGTGGTACCTAAAAAGCGTATGGTCTCAACACAGCCACAGCTTGGACACAATGATACCTCTCATTCCCTGCCTACAACAGGAGTTTCTATGGTGGTCACAGGCATGTCACCTCAGCAAGGGTCAGCCTTTCACCTTGCCCCCATCCAGGCAAACTATGACAACAGATGCATCGGACTATGCCTTGGGGGCACTCATGGCAGGACAGTGCGTTCAGGGCGTATCAAAGGAATCTGCACATCAATCAAAAAGAGATGCTAGCTGTACAGAATGCTCTGACAGCCTTCAAGAATCTATTACAACCAGGACAACTTACAATAAGGACGGACAACACCACAGTAATGTGGTACATAAACAAACAAGGGGGTACACACTCCTACCCTCTAGGCAGGCAAGCAATGACCTTGTGGAACACAGCTCTGGCTTACCAAGTTCAGTTACAAGCTCAATTCCTGCCAGGAAAAAGAATACATTGGCAGACGACCTCAGCAGAAACATCATGGATCCCCACGAGTGGAAACTGGATCCACAAGTATTTGCCATGATAACTCAAAAATGGGGCCTTCCAGACATAGACCTGTTTGCCAGTCCTCAAAACTATCAACTAACAAAATTTTGTACAAGGACACTGCACCACCAAGCTTGGAAAGCGGACGCACTCTCATTCAGTTGGAAAAACCTGACAGTATATGCCTTCCCTCCATTGCCTCTCCTCACAAAGGTGCTTTTGGAAATCAGAAAGGAGAGACCACGACTGATACTCATAGCCCCAGACTGGCCATGCCAGCACTGGTACCCACTTTTGAGAAATATGGTCCAGGGCCCACCTTGGATTTTACCACAAATTGCCCATTTACTCACACAGCAGAACAATCAGATTCTTCACATCCAGCTCAAAACCTTAAATCTGGCTGCATGGCAAATCACCTAAGCATCCAGCCTGCTCCTCTTTCCCAAGCAGTTATGGATGTTATTCTGGAAGCTAGGAGACCCAGCACCAGGAAGGCCTATTCGGACAAATGGAAAAGGTTTTGTGCCTGGAACCAAGCTAAAGATCAAGACACACTTCAGCCTCACATGCCTCAGATTCTACAGTTCTTAACTGAGATGTTGCACAAAGGACTTTCTTTTTCTTTCATTAAAATCCATGCATCGGCTATTTCAGCCCACTACAACACGGATCCACCCTTATTTTCGCATCCACTTCTAAGACAGTTCCTCAGAGGGGCAAAAAGCATTAGACCCCCCCAGGAGAGCACCTACACCAACATGGGACCTCAATTTTGTTCTGGCAAAACTTTGTTACCTCCCTTTGAACCAGCTTTCTCTGCAGATCTACAGTTTCTATCATGGAAGACTGCCCTGCTGCTAGCAATAACTTCAGCTAGAAGAGTCTCAGAGCTACAGGCACTAATGGCAGAGTTTCTCTACGAACTAATCCTTCCTTCATGCCTAAGGTGGTTTCCAGTGTGGCTTTAAATCAGACCATCCACTTACCCACCTTCTTCCCAAATCCACAGAACAAAGGAGAAAGACTCCTGCATTCCTTGGACATTCACAGGCAACATTGTTACTACTTGGATAAAACTAAGGTTTTCAGAAAATCTGACCAGCTCTTTGTATCCTATGCTACAGCTTCTCAAGGGAAGGCTATATCAAAACAAACCATTTCCAAATGGATAGGACATTGTATTCAGTTTTGCTATACCCATCATGGAAAACCAGTTCCTGCTACCATTAGGGCCCACTCTACCAGGGCAACAGCTACATCTACAGCCTTCCTCAGGGGGGTTCCAACCAAGGAGATTTTGGAAGCTGCAACTTGGACTTCAGTACACACCTTTACCAAACACTGTCACTTACCTCTTTACTCTAAGGCTAGAGCTGGCTTTGCCACTGCAGTTCTGCAGGGCCTTCTAGCCTCCAGTAACCCTCTATGATTCCTCCACCCATCCTTAGCTTTGGGATTCAACCCAAGTGTGATGACTGCAGCAGGGTAACGCGATGAACATAGTACAGTTTTGTACCTACCATAAATGTAGATGTTCGAGTGTACACCCTGCTGCAGTCCAGGTTACCCTCCCTCCATCCCCTCTGAACTAACTGGCTAATATCTCTACAATACCTTCCTGATGTATTTGCTTATAGCTGGAGGGATTTTATGTTTTTACAAAATTTACTCAATTTGGTACTAATTACTGACCACCTTTTTGGGGGCACGTGACATCTGGGGCAAGAAAAACTGAAGAAAATGGCGTTGATTGCAGTATATATACCCCTGGTGCACTGATGTCAGGGAAGAAGGGACAACAACCGACGCCAGACCAAGACTTTGGAATTCCGGCCGTCTGCGGGACCGCCTGACGACAGGATAACCTAAGTGTGATGACTGCAGCAGGGTGTACACTCGAACATCCACATTTATGGTAGGTACAAAACAGTACTTTTAGTTACCAAGACATGCTTTAAAGCAACAGAGTACCCTGGCACTACCAGGTTTTAATGCCTTCCACGCTTTGACCATTAGCTGCACAGACAAGGGCTAAAAGAGAAGCTGTCTATATATACATCAGTAGCAAGCATATTTCTAGGGTCAAACACTGGAATTTCTACACATGCACATCACCATAAATAAAACCCCAAACCATATCCTAGCCAGTTATAGGTCTCCCTCTATGTCCCAAGAAGCTCACCATGTATACATGGACCTACTGAAAACACTTGCCATCCAACCTAACGACTTACTCATGGGAGGCTTTAATTTCCCCTATATTGACTAGGAATCCTACATGGCCATAAATCTACAGGCACAAAGATTCCTGGACTTCATAAGTACAAGCATCCTTGACCAAATAGTAAATATGCCAGCTAGAGGCGCCCTCATACTGGACCTGGTACGCATAAATATGGGAGAAAGCAGCCCCCCAAAAAATGTCTGATCCTTTCTTGTAAGTTCGGACCTTCAAAATCAACTCCATAACCCCAGTGAAACCAGAGAAGTTAGCAGCTATTCCAAGGCAATGTACCTTTCATTAAGTGATGGTTTGTCAAAAATCATTGCCCCTCCAAAACTCAAGAACACAGCAGCCTATGCTAAATTGCTATCAGAAAGTCTGTACAACCATGTCAGTGGTTGCATAGCGACCACTGTACCTACCAGACGTAAGCTCAGAATTAGCACCAGAAACTAACTGTCCTGGTGGCATCCTAAATTAATTAGGATATACAACAAATGGGAAAAAATTATGGCAAAAATCAGGAAGGGTAATTCCCATGTAGATACAAACTCTGTCATCAAACTAAGTAGGCAAATAAGATGGCTAATTAGGTCAAACAGAGCCATCTTTGATGTTAAGATAGCCTCCCAGGTGAAAGACAGCCATAAGGCCTTCTTTGTCAGAAACCTCAAGGGCAGCACACAGCAGTGCACTGAGCTGGTAGTTAATGGTGCCATATTCACTGACCCTATGGAGCGAAACTGTTAGCTGACAAATTCATTTCCAAATTTACCCCTGTCAAACCCTAAACTATCCCCCAAGAAATACCCTCAAACATAACCCCTCCGGCTGTAACTAGGGAGCATGTACCGGCTGTGAATGTTGCAGCCAAGAGCATGGCCTCAATGGGCCCGATTAACATCCCAGGATGCCTCCTGAACAGTCTAAAATATTGCTTGTCAGGACCCCTGGAATTGCTAATTAACTATAGTCTTAAAACAGGCTTTGTGTCGTGAGAATGAAGGACTGTGACTGTCAACCCCCTTCATAAGGGAGGACTTTCAGCACCTTAAGCAGATCCTGAAAATTACAGACCCATTAGTCTGACTAGTGTTATTTGCAAAGCCATGGAAATAATTATCATGGAAGTTATTCATAAGGACATAGGAGACCTCCAGACACTGAATCCATCCTAGTTTTTTTGTCAGCAGAAGGTCATGCTTATGGAATCTGGTGGATTTGTTTGAAAAGGTCACTAAAGCAATAGATGAGGAGAAGGCAGTGCATACTGCCTACCTAAATGTGGCTAAAGCATTTTGTATAGTACACCACTTGGGCATTGTCAACAAACTTATGGAACTAGACATAACACCCTTTATAACATTCTGGATAGCTAGCTACCTTATGGATAGGACCCAACAGGTTAGAATCCCTGAGGCCAACTGTACAAAGAGGCCACTCACCAGTGGAGTCGCTAAGGGCTCTGTGCTGGGCCCGTTTCACTTTGGCATCTACTTCTCAGGTCACTGTACTCAGCCCTCATTGGACCCATCATAGAGTATAATGCCCCTTTCAGTTTGTATCTGACCAGACATATGCAGCTACTGGAGTGTCCAGAAAGGTTCCTTACAAAAAGGATATAGGAGGTAAACATAATGCCCTATGCTGATCACCTCAAAGCCCTGTCTCTTTACTCATTATCATACAGACTTCTGAGAGGTGATATTTGCTTGGCAGGCAAGGCATTCCTGGACCCTGTTTTGATGAACCTTTTGCATGTATGCAAATCAAATGACATCAGAACTACTCAATCAAAAAATCTAAATGTTGCTTATGACATAAATAGGACTTGTTGGAGAGACAGATATGTTTCTAATAGAATTCCCATTTTCTGGAACAGGCTCTCCATCCATGTGAAACAGAGTTCCTCCCTAAACCTATTTAAGTGCAACTTGGACCAATAGATATTTAATTGGAAATTCACCCTGGTCATGTCTCTGATGGACAAAAGCAGTCAGTAAATCACCCCCTATATATATCAGATTTGTGGGTCACATTTGGGTTGCACTGTAGTTGTTAGCCTAATATACACCTATGAACCTTTTGAACAGGTGCCAGCGGTTATGTGGAGTGCTGACGTAATGTCTAGAAGATGAACACTTCAACAGTGAAGAGCTTTAAGTGTATTAAGTTTTATTTTTAATACATCTGTTATTGTTTAATTGTCTTGAGACATTTCAGTTGCTGTAGTTTCTTTTATAGTTTCTTTAAACCCCTACCCTTTTTCCAGCTTACCTGTAGCAAACCAAGTGGTACAAACTGAAGGTGTTACTTTCTTGAGAATGTCCAAAGTCATTTGAGTTGTGCTGTGCTATGTGTCTAATAAGGGAAGGTTTTTTTCAAAGGTGTCTGGAGCTCCAAGATTCAAAATTCTGTCTTTCTACACTTTGGAGTAAGAGGTAGAATTTTGTATACAGTAGTGCTTGTAAATGGGATTATTGAGGATGCCAGATCAATTTCTAACAGTGAAGATCAAACAGAAGTGGATCAGAACAGTTGCAATTCTTTATGGTGGAAAAGTGTTGCTTTAGTAACCATTGAAATATTTTATTGAGGAGCAACGTTGCTGAGGATGACTGCATGTGTTATTGTGGAACACTTAGAAATGACTATAATAATTCAAATGTTTTAGTGACTTGGTGTTTCATTTTGGTTGTGATAGCAGTGCAGCCTGTGTGAAGTATAAAGGAAGATGGCAATGGAGTGTGTTAAAGTTCCCTTGACTAAGCAGGCTGTTGGTGTTCCACTTGATGCATGGTTTAATTGCAGCACATGTGCCGGCTAAAACTTCATAAAACATGCTGCTGAGCGTGCACAATAAAAGCAGTCTTTCTGCTCTGACTGATTTGTGTAAGATTGTTTACCTCTTCATTGCAACACGAGTGAAGTAATTTACTTTCAGTTGAATTCTTCTTTATTTCAGTTGCAGATGTGAATACTGAATTATACAGTCTTATTTGCAGAGCCATGGAAATAATTACCATGGAAGTTATCAACAAGGACATGGTTGAGCTCCATCTGATTGATAGCATGATTGCCAATTTATTTGTTTATTGCATCTCAACCAGTAAAAGCAAATGAAGTATTGGCAGTATTCTTTTTTTGTTTTAACTGTAAAATGTTTCGTTGTGAACTAAATGTTAGCTGTCAAATATCTGGAAGTCATATGATAGTAATGATATTTTTGATTAACTTATCAGTAGTGTGCAGAACATTGCTACTGATTAGAACATCAGAATGCCGGCACAGTTTCTTGAACACTGCTTTATTGAACGCACAGTTTATCAGACAGCATTTATCCAAACTTAACTTCAACATTCTGTCACAACCATGTACTTACTGAGTTTTTAAATACACTTTTTCATAATATTTAATATTTCAAACTGTAGACATTTTCTAGACAATAAACCTACATGTCATTTCCATTCTTTTATTTTTGCTCTGTTTTTTAATTTTACCCTATATTTTTTCTTCCTCTTTATTCTGGTCCCCATTGTGAAGGTAGTGGTCCTACACATACATTTAAGGGTGAATATTTTGTCCTTTTCCCCTATCTAACAAGCCCCCTGTAACTGCTTTATTTTATTTATGATACCCAACACATCTTACAGGATTGGTCTAATGCTTGATTTCCATGTTCTGGTTATCATTTTTGTTTTTGGCTGCTAACATAGTTATACTTAGTAAGGCCTTCTTACATCCTGATATTCTGATTCCCCTACACTAACTTAGTAGCAGCAGCATTTCCTTAAAAACATCCACTTGTTCAACCAGCATCTATCCTAGGGCATTTTACAGTGTCTTTAAACAATGTCAGCTATGCATACTCCCCAAAAACATGCTTGTAGTTTCCCCTCTCACTCTCCACATACATCCAGCAGTTACTCTGAGCCTGAGGGAAGATCATATGCATCCTACTTGGAATATAAACAATACCCATGTAATCATTTCAGTGAAATATTCCAAAATGTTTTCATTTTTGTCTAGTATTTTGAAGCCTTGGATACACCCTCCTTTGACTGTCTGTAATTTACCCACCCAGCCTTTTCTTACAGTCCCACCAGAGTTCCTCTGATTGAGTTTTATAATTATTATGTGTAATTCTGTACATTTTGCTGATTAGTCCCATTTTTATATAGCCCTATCCATATTCAGTTCAACCAGATATTCCACCGAGGCGGCCATTCATCTAACACCCATCTATCTCTCTCTATCTCTCTCTCTCTCTCTCTCTCTCTTTGTCTGCATTTTGCTGTTATTCCCAACTATAGTAGCCTATCCTCTTCATGTAATCTGAACAATTCTTTTGCTTACTTCCATTCTGTTAGTTTCACCTCATGGATAATCTGTTGCAATATCTCTGTTTTGTAATTAACTTTCTCCAGTTATTTCTCTCTGTTTCTTACATACTTTTTATTCATTTGTTTTAGAACCCTTTTGACAAAATTTTCTTACTCCATATCCTCACTAGCTTGTTTTTTCAGTAAACTTACTGCATCCCCTGTTTAGGCCCAGACCACGATGTCCCTCACTGTCGGTTTTGTGCCTTGTTCAACACCCAAACTATTTTTTGTTGGGCTACTTTTGCAGCCAAATACTTTTGCGCTCGATCTCCGTACTCCGAAATGGCTTCGTTAAGCCATCCGACTACCGATCTTCCGAAAAAACGTAAGGATAAAGACTGAGACAGACCGCATAGGTCCAAAACTGCCGACAATGTTTCCGTTAAGCTAGTCGCCAGTCCACCGGTACTTAGGCGCTTTTGCAGCCCCTGATACCCGCTACTTCAGATTCGCAGGCCTCTACTGAGACCCATTCGGAGTCCGGTATGTCATGAGATGGTTCTTCAACTATGGAACCTGCGGATGACTCTACCTTGGATGGGTCCGGAGCCGCTGTGCAGGCACCGGCTTCTGAGGGTGTATTCAGGCGTACAGATCTTCATATTAAACCGACGCCATCGATTCCATCCAGAAGTTCCAAACTCCTCAGAAAAACTCGCAATACGCCTAGAAAACCCGCGACCAAACTGCAGACTCAGGCCCATATGACTAAAAAATCAAATGCTTAGAATAGCTGAAGACCTTATTACCTTAATTAGGGGAAGCCAGCCTTCCTCCTCTAAGAGACCTAGAAGTGATTTTCTTACTGATTCTTCTGATCAGGAATCTGATATCTCTGCTCCTTCTGATTACCAGGATTTGCCCTTATCTACTTATGAGGATTCTGATGCAGAGGATTCCATTCCCTCTGCTTCCCCTCCAGAAGATTTTTCTTTTGGTGAAACCTTGCATACTGTTAGGGAGCATATCCACTGGAAAGCCAGGATTATGACTCCAAAAAGAGACTTAAGGAATTCTTACACCTGCCTCAACACAGGCCTTTAGCTATCCCTCCTGTTCTGGACATGATGCTTTCTTGGAATCTAGCCTTACTCCAGACACTTTACCTCCAGCTCCCAGAAAACCTGACAGGTACTACAGAGTACCTGACTCTCGCAAGTTCCTCTTCAAGAATCCTTCTGCGGACCCAGAGACCATTTCCCAAGGACCAAAAGGCATTAAGGCTACTGCTGCCAAAAATCCTACCCCTTCTGATAGAGATTCTAGAGCCTTAGACAGATGGGGTAAGAAGGTATGCACTTCTGCTACTTTGGCCATTAGGGCTTTAAATTGCCAGCATATTATGGGACTGCTTAAACAGTAAATGATGTTGATTCCTGACTGTGCTGAACACAGACTTGCAAGATTTAATGTATTCTGCAGAACAAGTTGGTAAACATACTTTGCAATTTGGTTTTGATGCTTTAGAAGCATCTTGCAATTCTGCTGTCACTGGGTCTGTACATAGAAAGCATGCTTGGCTTAAGGAACAAAGCTTGCCAGATCATGTTAAAGCTAAATTACTGGATGCTCCC
The DNA here is from genome assembly GCF_019279795.1 of Protopterus annectens. NCBI lineage: Eukaryota > Metazoa > Chordata > Ceratodontiformes > Protopteridae > Protopterus > Protopterus annectens. The sequence continues at coordinate 827,225,820 of NC_056727.1, read as the reverse complement.
TTAAACCAAGACCGCCTTTTTGGCAACAAAGCAGAAGAAGTCCTCAAAAGGATGCAGGAAAAGCTAAATCTATGCAAACTGTTAATGATTTCCTACAAGTACAGCCTCCCAGATTCAGTAGGCATTGGCCTTCAAAGAACTGGTCCTTTCCAGTCCCTTCCAGACCTTCTCAGTCCAAACCCAGGAACAGCAGACCACCAAGGCTACAGTCTCAGGCTACGCACAGATCTAAGCAGTGGGGGGCTCCCACTTGCAAGGCTGGGAGTAGTAAGCCACCCCCCTACGGGAAAATGGCACAATGACTTAATGTTAACCCTTCCAAGCTCTGCTCAGCTACCTGCTCCCTTAGGACGAAAGCTCGCCCTGCATGCAAAAAACTGGGAACTCATTACCCAGGACAAATGAGTTTTGAACATAGTTTCCCAAGGATACAGATTCCACTTCCACACACTACCAACCCCAAATGGTTGGCCAGACCTACCCCCAAATCAATGGGCGGAGGCCCAACAGCAGGTTCTCTCTTTTCTCAGTATCAGGGCTATTCAACCTGTCGCAGCAGAACAAAGGGGACAAGGTTTTTATTCAAGACTTTTTCTGGTACCAAGAAAAGACAACTCCTGGCGTCCTATCCTGGACCTCTCTATTCTCAACACCTTTCTGGTGGTTCCAAAATTCAAAATGCTAACTCTTCAACAGCTTCTTCCTATGCTAGCCAAGGATGCCTGGCTGGCAACCCTAGATTTAAAGGAAGCTTATCTGCACATCCCAATAAGACGATCCTGCAGACAATACCTGCATTTCAGGGTGGCGGGCTGTATGCACTTTCAGTTCTCTGCACTTCCCTTTGGCTTATCTACTGCGCCCAGGGTGTCCACAAAGTACCTAGCTCCAGCCATTGCATTTTGCAGGCAGAGAAATATTCAAATTTACCCATACTTGGACGTTTGTCTGATTCAGGCAGAAAGCCAGGACCTGCTATTTCAACACCTGGCATTCGTAAAGAAACTTCTAACCTCACTGGGGTACACCATCAACGAAAATAAATCTCACCTAGTACCCTGCCAACAGATTGTATTCCTGGGAGCAAGCTTGAACACAGCGTCCCAGATTGCATTTTTCACTCCGAAGAAACACGTTTATTTGACTATGTACTTCAAACTATTGGCCTCAAAACCCACGCTATCTGCAAGGAAAATACTGCAAGCTCTGAGGTTCATGGCCTCTTGCATTCTACTAATTCCATATGCAAGACTGCATATGAGGAAACTCCAGTGGTATCTAAAAAACCTATGGTGTCAACATTCTCAGGACCTGGAATTCCTATCATTCATTGTATAAGGACAGAGTTCCTTTGGTAAGCAGAGGCATGCTACCACAACAAGGGACTCCCTTTCATTCTACCCCCTGCCGCCCAAACCCTAACAACAGACGCATCAGACTATGCATTGGGGGGCTCACATGGCAGGGCAGTGCATTCAGGGCCAATGGAACCCGAGACAGATGCACCTGCATATCAATCATAAAGAAATGCTAGCTGTACAGAATGCTCTGACAGCCTTCAAAGACCTTACTCTTCCAGGACAACTTTTGGTAAAGACAGACAGCACCACAGTTATGTGGTACATAAACAAGCAGGGGGGGGGAACCCCTTCATACCCTCTCTGCAGACTAGCTATGGCTCTGTGGAACACAGCCTTGAGCTACCAAGTACACCTACAAGCACAATTCCTGCCAGGCAAACTAAATTCACTGGCAGATGACTTAAGAAGAAATCTCATGGACCCACACGAATGGAAACTAGAACCCAAAATATTCACCCTCTTGAGGAACAAATGGGGGGCTCCAGAGGTAGACCTGTTTGCCTCCCTTCAGAACTACCAATTGAACAAATTCTGCACAAGAACTCCCCACAGTCAAGCTTGGAAAGTGGATGCCCTGTCCTTTACTTGGGAAAGCCTCTCAATTTATGCCTTTCCCCCTCTGCCTCTCCTCTCGAAGGTTGTACTAAAGATCAAACAGGACAAGCCAAGGACAGTACTGATTGCACCAGACTGACCACTCCAGCACTGGTACCCCCTCCTGCGCAGTATGACACTGCTACAACCATGGCACCTGCCTGAGACCCCTTCCCTGCTGTCGCAGCAGGCGGGCCAGATTCTGCACCCTCAGCTTCAAACCCTGAACCTTGCAACTTGGCTAATTCCTTGAGCTCTCCTCCAGCATCCTTCAATAAGCAGGTGCTAGATGTCATTTTGGAGGCAAGGAGGCCTAGTACTAGAAAATCCTATGCTGAAAAGTGGAAAAGATACTGTTCCTGGAGCCAGGCTCAGGGGATGGGCACAACAGTGCCCAGCTTACCTCATATTCTAGAGTACTTAACAGAAATGCACCACAAGGGCCTATCCTTCTCGTCAATTAAAAGTCATGCTTCTGCCATTTCAGCACATTATAATACTGAGCCACCCCTCTTCTCTCACCCCTTGCTAAAACAATTCCTTAGAGGGGCCAAAAATTTAAGACCCCCCCAGGAGAACTTCACTCCAGCCTGGGACCTTAACTTTCTATTGGAAAAGCTCACTCTTCCCCCCTTTGAGCCAGCTGCAACAGGAGAGTTGGAATTCCTTTCTTGGAAAACAGCCTTCCTTCTAGCCATCACTTCAGCAAGAAGAGCGTCTGAATTATAAGCCCTCATGGCAGTGGAACCCTTCATTATCTTCCATGCGGACAGGGTTTCCTTCAGGACTAATCCTTCCTTTATGCCCAAGGTGGTGTCTAGTGTGGCCCTAAATCAGTCCATTCATTTGCCTACTTTTTTCCCCTAATCCACAAAACAAAGGTGAATGAATACTGCACTCTCTGGACGTGCACAGACAACTTAGATTCTATTTGGACAGGACTAAGCCTCTCAGAAAATCTGAACAGCTGCTAGTTGGCTTTGCTGCACGGGCAGAGGGGAAGGCCATTTCAAACAAACCATTTCCAAATGGATAGCCCATTGCATTAATTTCTGCTGCAAGCACCATGGAAAACCTACCCCACAGGGGATAAGATCACATTCCACCAGGGCTGCATCTACCTCTGCGGCATTTTTCAGAGGCGTCCCTACCAGGGACATCCTAGAAGCTGCTACCTGGGGCTCTGTACATACCTTCACCAAGCATTACCACATGCCTATTTTTTCTAAATCCAGAGCTGGTTTTGCCACTGCAGTTTTGCAGGGCTTAATTGCTGGTCCTAATGCTCTCTAACGTCCTCCTCCCTTCCTTAGCTTTGGGAATCAACCCAAATGTGATGACTGCAACAGTGAAACACAAAGAACATAGTACAATTGTGTACACTTACCATAAATGTCGATGTTCGAGTGTATTCACTGTTGCAGTCCTGGTTACCCTCCCTCCAGCCCCCTGACTTCTCTTGGCTCTACCTTTCCTTCTTGTTTGGTATATTTATTTTTACTTGTGTATTTGCTTTTTGATGGGGGTTTACCATATCATACAATTGCTTCCTATTGTGGGGACACCTGACATCTGGGGCAAGAAAAACTGATGTAATGGCATTGGCTGCATGTTTTATCCCCCTGACGACCTGACATCATGGAAGAAGCAACAGCATCCAACGCAGAAATCCAAAGACTCTGGTATTCAGACCGGCTTAGGGCTACCTGCAGGCAGATAACCCAAATGTGATGACTGCAACAGTGAATATACTCGAACATCTACATTTATGGTAAGTGTACACAATTGTACTTTTCTTAAGTAGGGCATGAATAAGTTGAGTAGGAACAGATTGAAAGGTAAAGTATGTTTGGGTACTGTGTGTGGCTGCATTAGTATTAGAACCATTGGGAGAAAGTTGGCTGGCTGGAGACTGAATAGTCTCTGTGAAGAAGATTTTGAAGTTATTAGCAATGTCTACTGGGGATTTTTGTTGGGAAACTGAGGGGGGGAGTGGCGGTTCGGCCTCGGTGGAGTAGTTTGTTTATTCCTGCCCAGAACTTTTGAGGTTTGTTTTGGTGTTTTTGCAGTAGATGGTAATAGTGTTTTTTTTTTTTGTCTAAGGTTATGGATTTTTTGGTGTCATTCCTTAGCTGTCTGAATCTTAGTTCATCAAGTGGGGCTTTTGTTTTTCGGTAGGTGGCCCATGCTTTGTTTCTGAGTGAAATTTATATATATATATATATATATATATATATATATATATATATATATATATATATATATATTGTGTGTGTGTGTGTGTGTGTGTGTGTATGTATATATGTGTGTGTAGATATATATATATATATATATATATATATATATATATGCTCTTACATGTATATTTGCTTGAATGTATATATGGAAACTTAAACATTTATATACTCTTATTCAGTTGTAAAATATCTTGCAATGGTCTACCAGGTTCTTATCTGCTCTAACTGTATATTTTGCACACTTGTATTTTCAACCAAAAGGGGGAATATCCTCTTATTGTATACTTTTTTTGTTGTTTGTCTTTTTGGCTTTTCCCGGTTAGGGGTCGCCACAGCGGAACTCTGGTCCACTAATGATTGGCAGTTGATTTTTATGGTGCCGAGTTGCCACACCAACGCCCAACCTTCAGTGAAGGTACGCCCATTCATGCATGTCTTTCAGTGGCCACTCAACCGCGGGGAGGACATGCATGGCTGTAAAGTCTACAATCTATATGCTACTACTCTGTAATGTCTCTCTTGTAAATTTTTCTTCTGTCTGTAAACTTATGGAATTTTTCTTCCAAGGACTATGCTGAAAACGGACACTCGTTATCCAGTCAGACAATCCTGGAAAACAAATGTTAAATAAATAAAATAATAATAATAAAATAGAGGGCCATTCACTGTCTGTATCTTACTTGTCCTGATCTTTAATCATGAACTTCATCTTTCTTTACTTTTGAATTATCCTGTGTTTAGTTTCTTCCCACATCTCCTGCTACTTATAAAGCCATCCTCATATGTACTTCATGCCCCAGAGGTACAGGATTTGCTGCACTAATTCATTAATGAGCACATACTTTACATTTTGGCTTTTGCTTTAGATACATTTATTTTACAACCTGAAAACATTTAGAACTGTCCGAGTATTCTTAACACAGAGTTATTTTGTTCTGAATTTGTTAGGTATATTATGTATCCACAAACTATGATATTATTTAACATCTTTCCTTCCACTTGTAACCTAGGATGTGTGCACCTCATATTCTTATTGTTAGTACCTTTGTATATTGCAAACTGTAGTGAGGACACAGGACATCTCTACCTTGATCCGCTAGGCAAATTCATTTTAATGGACAAAATCTAAACCCCTCCCCTTTTTTATTGTTGCTTCTGACCCTGTAGTATTAATTCAGTTATTTTGATAGGAAACTCACATTTGCCTGATACCCTACACATAAATTCCCAACTTACCCTGTCAAATGCTTTCTCTGCATTCAGGCTTTCCAATAATATTGTTTTTGTTCTCCATTGGGTCTTTCTGAATCATCAGAGTTCTCTTTATTTTGTCACATGGTTACTTTCCCTCTACAAATCACACCGATCTAAGTCTATTGAATTTGGCATCATTCTTTTTTTTTTCATACAAAAAAAAAATATTTATTAAATTATCACATATGACACAGGCAATATTACATTTATATAAATGAAAAACAAGCATTGACACCACTTTAGTTGCAAACATTATGCATCACAGACTTCATCAAAACAACCGTAGTTGCAAACATTATACATCACTTATAATCTAACCAGTACTTGTCAGTTAAGCATTATACAGCTCATTCAAATCCTGCCTTCTTTTAAACCTTGTTCCTTCTCTGCATTTATTGTTCCCACAATTCCCATTTTTTCCTATGTAGGTTGCTCCTACCCTTTTTTAAAGATCCCAATTCCAGTTGTTTTATCTCTGTTACTATATTCACTACTTCTGGTAAAGTTGGTATAGACTTTGATTTCCATTTTCTACTAATTGTTTTTTTGACAGCCACCATAATTAGACTCAGCAAGGCTTTACTATGTCTAGGCAATTCTGACTTGGTATCATATCTCAAAAAATCATCTCCCCAGTCAGTCCAATTTGCTTACCCAGCCTCCCAGACACAGCAGTCCGCAGGGAATCCTTAAAGTCTGCCAGCTCATTATACTCCCATAAGTATGTTCCCAGCCGCATCTTTCTTCCCCGTCACACATCCAACATTTGCTATATACCTGACAAAAAATTCTTTAGAGTCTACTTGGGGTATAAAAATACCTATATAAACACTTCCAGGCAAAGATCCTAAATCTTCTAGACTTCGCTTCATATTTGGGAGATATACATTTATCTCCTCATTGTCTCTTTGTGAATTGCTTATCCAATCTCTCTCTTCCCAGTACTTTCTTAGCTCCTCTGATTGATTCTTATAGTTATCATGCAATATTTTATATGCTGTTCTAATTATTCCTTTTTTAATGGCAGCTTCTGCTCTAGATTTTATTAAAAAATCTAGCAGTGGTGGTCTTTTGTTTAAGACCCCCTTGTTTCTTTCTCTTTGCCTATACTCTGATTTCAATCCTTGATCATATTTTTAAACAGGAAAAACTTTACAGTTTGTTTAAGGATTTGTTGGAAGATCTTTTAAAATGGATAGCAGAGACTAGACATACTAATCATGGTCCATTTATGTGTTGTTCTAACAGTTTGACAAACAATAAAATGACGCCGACTTTATATTCTGTCATGATTTTGTTATTCAGTTTAACAAAGAGATTTTTTCTCTCAAAAATGTAATCAACTGTCACTGGAAAATTGTTTTTGTGACTTTTGGATTGCTCAGTCAATTGGGGCAGCAGCTCAAATTTCTGTATAAAATTAGTAAAAAATTGAAGAATAATGATTTACCAGGCACATCCAATAGGAATTTAGGTATGAAATGTTGTGGTGCCTGTAAGCAGTGTAGGTATATAAATATTAGGATTTATTAACATATTTATGCGATTAGCAAAGTGAGTAGTGTTAACGCCTTGTATAAACATTCTTTCCAATGTAATGATTTAAAAAAGTTTGCTTTCAGTATTTTAGAAAAAAGTTTCTTATTCTATTAGGGGTGGTGACTGGGGACTTTTATTGGAACCGAGGAAACTGTATTGACATTTGCTGCTTAATGCTTGCACCCCACTGGGTATTAATGATTTGGTTTTGATCAAGCCTATTTTGAAGATCAACGCTGCCAGATTATTACTTTTTAACATATACATCTTTTTATATTTTTCATGCACGCCTGTTGATTAATGTGGTTTTAACAGTTTTTATTATTTTTCTTTTGCATGTAACACACTTTTTAAGTTGTAATTTGGTTGTGTATTTCCTTAAATGAGAAGTATACTTTGGTGCCTTTAATGCTTTTTAATGAGGGAAGTAGATTTGTTACAATGTTTCTGATGAAGTTCCAGGTCTAGTGGAACAAAAGTGCTTAAATGATACATAAAAGCCCTTTTGTGGCATCTGGTATGGCATTTTATTATTTTGTTTTAAAAGTAGAAAGAGAAAAAAATACATATACCAAGCATGATGAATGTGGAAGGGAAAAGGGGTGTTGTAAAATACTTGGAACAACCCAAAACATGTTTTTTTTTCTTTCTTTTTGTGGAAAAAGTAGGGCATTTGATACGTAACTGTGATAAAAGAAAATTTTATATTTGTGGGGAAATGGAACATGATAAAAAAACGTGAACTGAAATTCCAGTTCCATTAACATATGCAGATGACATTATAATAACTGCAAAAAATTAAATTTGGATAAAAGAAGTAATAATTTGCAGAAATGAGTATCTAGAGGTTATAGGGATGGCCTTAAATAAAGAGAAAAGTGAAGGTTTACATGATGTAGTAAAGACAGGGGGTATATATATTTTGCAATGAATGAAATTTCTGTATTGGCAAATAACATTTTGCCATGAAGATACAAGTATAATTCAATGAGAGAGAGAGAGAGAAAAAAAAAATAATCCTTGTTTTCCCGCCTCTCCTCGACTAGTTTAGACCAGTTTACAGGCATTGCTGTATTCTGGGCTGTGGTGTAGTTTCTGTGTTGTCCATTACCTTACTTGGATAGAAGGAAGTTTTTTTGCTCACCAGTGGGAGTGGGGAGCCTTGAGCAGCCTACATGTCCCTGTAGAAAGTGACCTCAGCACAAGAGCTGTAGTAATTGGTTGTTTTGGACCATTTCTAGCTCTTTTGAAGTTCCCTGTTTAAAATCCGCGTTTGCACGGGTTTGCGCGGTTGTGCGCATAGCGCAGTGCCGGTTAAACAAGGTTAAACTTCTTCTGGCTCCGCCAAGTCTGCTCTTCAAATTTTCCCTTAAGGAAACTCTGCTCTTAGTATAATCAGACTACTCGCTATATTATAAGCCTAGCACTTGTTCTCAAAACTTCTCTACTAAGTAAGCACTCTCGTACTAAGTAAGCACTGCATCCACCTACCACCCCTGTGAATATCCACTTCCCTTAAAGGCACAGCACTCCCTTATACTGTTCTAGCATGCCGAGTGGTAGATTACTGGCGTCCTCTCCAGTTCAGCTGGTTAATCTGGGTATCTTGAGACAATGCTACAATTGTCTCATGTACACAGACAACCCTCTCCTCCTCCCAACAAACACAAATACATGTGAGAGATGCAACTATATAGCCAAACTGGAGGCTGAACTCTCTCAACTCAGGGCTGGCATGACCAGACAGGAGGAGATGGTAACCACACAAACAACAAACCCAGTCCCACATAGACCTACCACAACTGCAAACCAAACACATAAAAACACAAAGACATACTCGGAGGCTCTAATAAAAACTTACCAAAACAACAGAGGCTCCCAAAGCAGACATCCAAAAATCCACCACCTCAAAACAAAACACATGCAACACATACTTCAATAAATCAGTGTGTCAATCAATCACAGCCCTTAAGGCCAAACACCATGCCTGATACACTAGTAATAGGTGACTCTATAGTCAGACACACTGATGTCCCGCTTACCAGGCTGAACAAGGAGAGGGTGACTGTGAGCTGCCTATCGGGAGCTAGGATCCGCCACATAACACACGCACTCAGGTCACTCCAAAGCAAGTACAAATATGACTCTGTCATTGTCCATGCTGGCGTGAATGACCTGAGACGTACCTCCCTGGACTACATGAAAAGAGACATAGAGGAGCCCCCTGATTATGTAGCCCAGGCTGGTATGACCCTGACCCTGAGCAGCATCTTGCCCTCACCAAGAATGATGCCACAATACAAAGACAAGATGATCAGCTTTAATAATTGGCTCAAGTACTGGTGTCATTCTAAGTTGATCCAATGTCTGTCTGCCTGGGATGACATGTTGGACAAGCCACACTGCTTTCCAAGGGACGGCTTGCACCTGTCACCACTGGGCTTCCGGATATTGGCTAAGGCTCTTGCCACCCCCATAGTGCCTTTTTTAGGCAAGGCTCAAAAGACAAACCCACCTCCTTAGAAAACAAAAATGGAAAAAAAACTAATGGTAATGCTGCTCAACGCCAGAAGTCTAAATCTCAAGATGCAGGCACTTGATGCACTCCTCAGTATGGAGAACAGCGACGTCTGTGCAGTAACTGAAACCTGGTGCTACCAGGCTATACCTCGTATCATGCTTTTCGGCCCCAAAACCCGGGCCGAACCACAAAGGGAGGGGGAGTGTCCATATTCATCAAGGACACCCACACCTCCAGGTTAGTAGCAACACATGAAGCATCAGAGACCATACAGGTGCAACTAACCATAGGCAAAACTGCTATACAACTGGTAGCATGTTACAGACCACCCTCCTAATCTCAGGAACCCCACTCAGCCTTCCTGAAGACATTGGAGGATATGAATGTATCACAAAATACCATCATACTGGGAGACTTCAACTACCCAAACATAGATTGGGTACATTATTCTAGCCCTAACACCCTAGCCCAAAGGTTCCTGGAATTCATAAATTCAAATGCACTGGATCAACTAGTCACCTCTCCCACTAGGGGAGATAATATACTAGACCTGATCATCACAAACATGGGGACAAAATGCTCCACACCAGAGGTATAACCCTCACTAGTGAGATCTGACCACAAACTAATTACCCTGGATATACATATCCCACCTCCACCCCCAGCACAAAAGACCACAGTGAAAAACTTCTCAAAAGCAGACTTCACTCTTCTTAAGACTGAGATGGTATCCTTTAAGCCCACTGGGCCAGTGGATACCACATCCCAAAATGCTGAATCCTTCACAAATGCTTTCTATGGACATCTCCAAGAATGCATGGATCATGCAATCCCAAATAAATCCAAGTCCCTCTCCACCAAAGGCAAGCATCCTGTCTGGTGGACCTCAGCCATTAACAAATTGTATAACAAAAGAAGGAAGCTACTGCACGACAGAGCAAAATCCCATAAAGGGAAGACATCTCTGATCAACATTAGCAGAAAACTACGTTCTGTCATAAAAACATCCAAGGCCAACTTTGAGAGAAAAATCGCTAAGGACACTAAAGATAACCACAAAGCCTTCTTCAGCTATGTTAGAAACCTGGGTGGAAACCCTCAGATATGCTCAGAGTTAGTTCACAACAACAAAAATACACTGAACCCACAGATATTGCCAACATTCTGGCTGACAGGTTCAGTGCAAATTTCTCCCCTCCCTCACCCCCAAAAGAAGAAATACTTATCCCAGCTGAATGTAATCTCCCTGTCATCTCAGATGTCCAAGTGAGAACCGCCCTCAACAAAGCTAAAAACACAGCATCAATGGGACCTGACGGTATCCCGGGTTGCGTGCTACGTAAACTCCAAGAGGAGCTAAACCCGTACATAAAAATGCTATTTAACCTTAGCCTTACTACAGGATATGTACCTGAACACTGGCGTACAGCAACAGTGGTCCCACTCCACAAAGGGGGTACCTCTACAGACCCCGGGAACTACCGCCCCATAAGCTTAACCAGCCTGGTCTGCAAAGCTATGGAAAGAATCATTTTGGAACTCATAAACAGAGACATAGGGGACCTACAGACACTTGACCCCACCCAGTTCGGCTTTGTAAAGGGCAGATCCTGCCTTTTGAACCTGGTTGACTTTTTCGAAACAGTCATTAGAGCCATTGATGAGGGCAAAGCAGTCCATACAGCCTACCTGGACTTGGCTAAGGCCTTCGACACAATACCCCACTCAGGCATCATAGATAAGCTCAACAGCTTAAACGTAAACCCTTATGTCACTAGATGGGTTGCAAACTGGCTAAAGGACAGAACCCATAAAGTTAAAATCGCTGGAGCAATGTCAGACTCAAAGCCAGTCACAAGTGGTGTCCCACAGGGATCTGGCCTGGGACCCCTCGTGTTCGGCATTCATTTCTCAGATGTTAAAGCAAACATGGGAGGGTTGTAGCTGACAAAGTTCGCAGATGACTGCAAACTAGGCGCCATAGTCGATACACCAGCGGACACATACATCCTACAAAAAGGCCTCACAGAAACAGACAACTGGTGCCGGAGTCATGGCCTTAAACTAAATGCCAAAAAAATGTATCGTCATCCCCTTTGGGAAAAACAAAGTACCCACAAATTATCACATAGACAGCAACCCACTGAGTACGGAAAAAGTAATCAAAGACCTAGGGACCCAAGTCGACAGCGACCTCTCATTTGACCCCCACGTTGCCAAAGTGGTTAGAAAAACATTCTACCTTGCACACCTTATCATGAAGGGAATCACATCCAGATCCAAGGATGTCATTGTACCCCTATACTCCTCCCTCATCAGACCCATGATTGAGTACAATGCCCCATTTGATATGTACCTCACCCGGCATTTGCAACAGCTGTAGAGACCACAAAAGTACCTCACCAAGAGGATCAAGAGTCTCCAACATATGTCTTATTCTGCCAGACTAAAGAAACTCCAGCTCTATTCAGTAGCATACCGCCTGCTCAGAGGTGATCTCTGCCTGACGTACAAGGCCATGTCCAATCAGGAACTGATGGACATGCCCCACCTCAAAAAATCCAAATCCATCAGGACCATGAGAGCTAAAGACTTAAACCTCGGCACTAGTATGAAAAGGACATGCTGGAGGGATAGATTCATAACCCAGAGGCTTCCCATGCTTTGGAACAAGATCCCAGTTCATGTTAGGCAGAGGCCCTCACTGACTCTCTTCAAGAGAAATCTTGATGAGTGGATGGGAGATCGTAAGTTTACCCCAGGGGTCACATCTGTGTCACTACTAGACAGGGGCACAGTAAACTAATTCTATTATATAAGGGGACCTTCATTGTGTCACTACTAGACAGAGGCACAGTATTCTAAATCTGTTCTGTGCATTTTTGTACCATTTCATGGGATGACGAAAGCCACATCACTATGGCTAGGCTTACAAATGCCCCAGGGCAGATAGCCTAGTACTAAACTATGAAACTATGAATTGTAGAAGTAAAATAAATCTGTCTTTTCTAGAGAACATAAAAGTTATAGGTTCATAGGTTCATACTAGGCTATCTGCCCTAGGGCATTTATAAGCCTAGCCAGAATGTGTTTGGCTTTTGCCACCCATTTTAAATTTATTTTGCTATGCCCTTTTTCGAGGTTAGTATACTGTGCCTCTGTCTAACAGTGACACAGAAATGATATCTGGGGTAAACCTACGATATCCCATCCACTCATCAAGATTCCTCTTGAAGAGAGTCAATGAGGGACTCTGCTTAACCTGGACTGGGATTTTATTCCAGAGTGAAGGGAGCCTCTGGGTTATGAATCTGTCCCTCCAGCATGTCCTGTTTATTTCAGTGCTGAGGTTCAAGTCTCTCAAGCGCTTAGTTCGATGGGATTTGGATTTTCTGAGGTGCAGCATGTCCATTTTTTCCGGGTTGGACATGGCTTTATACGTCAGGCACAGATCGCCTCTGAACAGGCGGTATGCTACTGAGTAGAGCCGGAGTTTCTTTAACCAGGCAGCATATGGCATCTGTTTGAGCCCTTTGATCTTCTTGGTGAGGTACTTTTGGGGTCTTTCCAGTTGCTGCAGGTGTCTGGTAAGGTACATCCCAAAAGGGGCATTGTACTCAATTATGGGCCTGATGAGGGATGAGTAAAGGGGCACGATGACCTCCCCTGATCTAGATGTGAATCCCTTCATGATTAGGTGGGCTATATAAAATGTTTTTCTAACCACTTTGGCCACGTGGTTGTCAAATGAGAGATTTTTATCAACTTGGGTCCCCAGGTCCCTAATTACTTCTTCTGTACTTAATGGATTACCACCTATGTGGTAATTTGTGGGCACTTTGTTTTTGCCAAAGGGGATGACTATGCACTTTTTGGCATTTAGCTTGAGGCCATGGCTCTGGCACCAGTTGTCTGTTTCTATGAGGCCCTTTTGGAGGATGCTTGTGTTGGCTGGAGAGTCGATTATGGCGCCCAGTTTGCAGTCATCTGCGAACTTGGTCAGCCACAGTCCTTCCGTGTTGGCCTGTACCTCCGAGAAATATATACCGAACAAGAGAGGTCCCAGGACTGAGCCTTGTGGGACACCACTTGTAACTGGTTTGGAGTCTGACATAGGTCCAGCAATTCTAACCATGTGGGTTCTGTCCTTGAGCCAGTTTGCAATCCATCTAGTGACATAGGGGTTTATATTTAAGCTGGTGAGCTTATGTATAATTCTTGAGTGGGGTATTGTATCGAAGGCTTTTGCGAGGTCCAGGTAGGCTGTGTGGACCACCTTCCCCTCGTCAATTGCCCTGGTGACTGTTTCAAAGAAATCAACCAGGTTTAAGAGGCAGGATCTGCCCTTAACAAAGCCGAACTGGGTAGGATCCAGTGTCTGTAGGTCCCCAATATCTTTATTTATGAGGTCCATGATGATCCTTTCCATAGCTTTGCAAACCAAGCTAGTCAGGCTTATGGGGCGATAGTTTCCAAGATCCGTTGAGGCACCACCTTTATGGAGAGGGCCTGTAAGCCACTCTTTGGACACATTCAGGAAAGAAAGGCATATTTGATAAACTCAGTACTGATGGGAAAAATAACATATTTAAGCATATTTATGTTGCCAACAGTATTGTAAAAGAAATTACTGTGGATAACTTTTCATTTATATGGGGTTACTAGTAAAAAGAGGAGATGTGTATGTAAATAAAGAGGAAGGAGGTTTAGGGTTAATTAACCCAGAGGTATATGCTGCTTCATTTCATTTGTACAAAGTGTTAAAGTGGAGAAATGAAAAAAGGTGAGAGATTATTAGTAAATGGAGAAATAAAAAGATGAGAGATTATTAGTAAAATTGTATAAGTATGATAAATTTTAGTGTATGGTAAAAAATAAAGACTATATAAATGAAGAAATAAAATGTTACCAAGAAAAAATATTTTTGTGGAAAATAAAAAATTATGTTATAGAAAAATAATGAAAAGTTTGGTAGAGGAATTTAATTATAAAACATTACTATGTAAAACCATGGTAAAATCTAACAAATTAAATAAAATTAAAGCTGTAAAAATAAGAAGCAAATTGTGCAATCAGAAAGTAGACTGTGAAGATTTTTTGTGAAGACTGGTAGTATATAAATTACCAGTAAAAGGAAATATAACATATAAAAAGAAAAGTGATAGAATATGTTTACATTGTCAAGAAAGAGAAACCACTTGACATGGGTTTTTGAAATGTAAAAGAGTAAACAAGTTATGGGGAAAACTATATAAAGAAGATTTTTTTGAAAATATAAACATGGATATGATTAAATGTGGATACTGTAAGAAAAGGTAAAGGATGTGCTAAAAGAATATATACAAATTATGTTATGTTATACTGATTATTCTTTGATTAATTGTAAAAGAATGTACAACCACAGTCCAAAGGAAAAAAGCCAGTAATTACGTTTAGTACTTTTATTAAAACACACGTAATTGTAAATGGATTTTAGAAACAGTATTTAAAATGAAATGGTTATGGAAAAAATGAGTTGAAGTCTAACAGGGTTGAAAATGTAGTATGATAGTAAGGAAAATTATGAATATGTGTATATATAGTTGCATGTCTATATATTTGCACATTTGTCCATATTTTTAATATGTAAATAATTTGTAAATTAGGGGGAGTTCTATATAAATAAAAAACCCTGCTCTTTTTAATAGTTAGTGTGGGATTTTTTACATCCATCTGAGGTACCACCAAGTCAAGCAGATGGGATTTCAGTTTAACATTTCATCCAAAGGTTATTTTATATAAAATTAACCTGTGTTTTGTTGGCTCAATGTGTCCGCTGTTTGGAATTCTGTGGCTGGTTATTTGGATTTGTTATGTATTCCAGTAGTTTACCTCGGTGTCAGTCCTATTTGTTTTGTTTTGGTGTACTTGGACTAATTGGGACCAACATTAGGCGTTGACCCTCTTTTTATTTTAGCTTCAAGAGAGAGTTGGTGCTATGACACAGCCCATGGCCAATATGACTGTTAATACAGGCACTAATAAGAAAGACCATTCATTGCGCCATTTTAGTATGGTAAAAAGAAATCCTTTGCTTGAACAGTTAAGTGATCTTTCACAGGATAATATAGATGTTCAGCTGCCTGCAAATTCTAGTTTCATTGAGAAATTAGTCAACTTAGAAAGAAAAGTACAAGCATATAAGAGACTGCAATGGCAGCGCTTTAGCTTTTCTGCTTATTTAGCATATGGGATTATGGGATTGCACCACAAGGTTTGAAAATACTAAGGATGCCGTCTTGTGGCAATACATATTCTGAGCTCCTTAAAAAATGGCAGGAGCTCAATCTTAAGATAAGCACTGATTATATGAAAATAATGAATCATTTTTTTTGAAAAGACAGAAACTGATTTACAAGATGAGATTATGAGGCTTGAAAATGAAATAAATAGTTTAGCATGCTTCTTTGATAATATTGACAATTACAGTATGATGCTTGATAGATTTCATAAGTTTGAAGAAAAAGTGATATCAGAAAAAAAACATAAATTATGTAGAGATCTATGTGACTACAAGAATGGGCATGTTTTTTCTCATGACCCAGAGAGGAGCAGAACATGAAAACTAACCAGCGGGGGAGAAATATCCCTATAAATGCATCTCAAAGAACTTTGGATAGTCTTGATCCTTTTCCACAAATGAAATAGTTCAGACATCTATTAATGAGCATACAACAAACACCAATAATATAACCAACAATAGTATGTGAATGAATGAAGTCACATCTCTAAATGAGCCTAGATCTACCAATCTTGGTATCGTCCAGCCAGTAGAGGATTTTCAGAGATGCCAAATACCATTAAAGCTCCCGAAAGCAATAGATACAAGGAACAGGAAGCAATTGCGAGAACGCTCGAGAGGGAGATCAGGACAGAGAACAGAGGAAACCAAATGATGGCACAAACAAGGAGTCAAACCAAACATTAAATGAACTGAGAAATGGACCTATAATTACTTTATCAAGCTTAGTGTTGTCTGAAGATGACTTTGCCCTGTTAAATAAGGGACCATGCTTTATTTCCTCTAATATTGATACAGTTACAAATGCTTTAACAGATTTGAGGATTTTCATTAGGAATGTAAGGTTTAAGACTAATTTTCAAGGACTCTTTACCAACTAATACACAGGTATGTAATAAATCAAGTTTGTTCCAACTAATTGTCCAATAGTGAATGCTTTTTCAGAAATTTGTGAACGTGAAATCAGCGAGTGTTATGCTGCTAGGGACAAAAAGAAATGTTATAATTTGTATAAGTGGGAGAAAGATGCCCTTGTTAAACTTGAGAGTAATGTAGACATTGTTATTAAACAAGCGGATGAGGTGGAGCCGTAGTAATCTTGGACAAGGAAATTTATGATACAAGCGTGTTTCATTTCCTTAATGGTGGTAACACTTTTTCTTTGATAAATACTGTAGATACTTCAAAACTAGTAAGTGCCATTAACTTAGAATTATATGAAATGCAATTAAATGAGGATATTGATACAGATTTATTCAGTTATTTCACTGTCCCTTGTCTAAAATTACCAGTAATTTATGGGCTCCCAAAGGTACATAAAGATCTATGCCACTCCCCAATGAGACTGACTGTATCTGGGAGAGGGTGGATAACTGAACCAATCTCATTTTATTTACAATCTGTCTTTAGTAAACATCTTTATCTGATAAGGAGCTACATAAAAGATACAGAATTTTTTTAAATTGTCTAGCTGGCATAATAGTTGTAATAAATATGACTATTTGTTTGTGCCTATGGATGTAAAATCATTCTTTACAGTGATTCCTGTTAATATAGGTGTAGAGTCCTTGCATAGTTTCCTTTGTAGAGAAGTAAAATGGGTAGAAGAGAGATAGAAACCCTCTGTGGATTATTTGAGTTAGTATTGAAGAACAATGTTTTTATGTTCTGTGAACAAATATACCATCAGAAAATGGATGTTACTATGGGGACACCCGTTGCGAACACCTATGCCAACTTCGTAGTAGCAGAATGGGAGAATATGTATGTACATAATTGTCCTGAGATTTATAAGGGCAAAATACTATTTATGAAATGTTTTGTTGATGATGTTTTTCTAATACGGGATGGAACTAGCATTGATTTGCAGGCATTTACAGATTATTTAAATTCAACAACTGATTATCTGAGGTTTAGTGCCGAATATTCTAATGAAGATATCACATATCTAGATATCAAATTAAAAAAGAGAGGTAGTATTATTGACACCATGGTATATAAAAGAGAGGTGCAGACCAATAGGTATGTGCATAAGAACAGCATGTATGCACCTCACATGTTCAAGAGCATAGTAAAATGTCAATTGATTAGAACTAGTTGTCTCAATACAAATGATGTATAGTGCATGAATCAAATGCAGGAAATGTTACAGGAAATTTATAGGCAAGGTTATAGTTAGGAAATGTTGCAAAAGACACAAAACGAGTTTTAGGTATGAGACAGAATAAAGCTAAACCTTACTTCATGAATAGTAACAGGAATAATACCTTGACTTATAGAAGGGCTGATAATGATGTTAGATATATTACCACCTATAACAGGATCAAGTATTTAAGGGGCTTAGGTTATGGCGGTTGCCTAACGGTGCGTCTAATAATCCTGAATTTTAAAAGGAAATAGAACAACTGTTTAATTCAGCAGGGCTTGATTTGTTGAGGCTAATGGTCAAGTACAATAACCTCAAAGTGGACAATTTAACCAGTAAACTGGATGAACATGTTTCGTGCATTACAAATTACTTACTTTTTTCTCAAGTAAAAGGTTCCTTTGATCAGGCTTTCACACATGTAGAAAGTATTTATAAAGATATCTTTGATCGTAAATGTAAAATATTACAGAAGGACCTTGATGAATATACTAAGGGGAGGGCATATCCCAAACCTTATGGTGGCCCTGATAACTGGAGATGAGCAACCAATCATTTTGAAGTGAATGCTTAAAACGGGATGACCTATGACCAGAGAATACATGAACAGCCTCACTCTGGGTTTCCTGAAGTGCGACGAAAGGCTGCAAAATTGGGCATAGCAGAAGTATTTTTCTTCACAATGCCCTCAAGACAATGGTTACCAGGAAAGGGACCAACAGAAAAGTTGTCAGGCACAAGGAGCACGTCTGAAAAACTGGAGAACAAATTACAACAACTGCAAGAAGCGTTAAGTCCTTTGTCTGTTTTTCCAGGTAATGGTGTTTCCTTTAACAATTCAAAACTAGATTTTAAAGAGTCTATTTCTTTGTTTGATTCTTCTGTATCCTTTAGTGGTGACTTATTGACTAATTCACTGGACTGTTCGCTGTATACAAAGCATACACCTGTAAAAATCCAGTCTTTAGTTCATTTGTGAACGAGCAAAGCAATTGGACAACTTGATATATGTGGGACACTGTATAAACAGTGAGCATATTTGCAATACTGAAGATTATTTACCTATTAAAGTGTACAATTCAATGGGGGATTTTAAATTGTTTTAATTATTCAGGTAAAGAAATTTTAATTTCACATGTGGATATACTTTCAAAGGGATTTTCATTTGTGCCAGTTAGGAAAGGCAATATTGTTGAACTACTGTTAGATTTCAAGTTATACTTAAAAAAATTGAATTTGCAATTGTGGTTCAGTAATACTAAAGTTTCAAACACATGTATAAAAGAGTCTTTAAGTAGACCAAGTACTTTTAATCCTCCTTTACATAACAAGCTTGTCTTATTTGACAAAGTATGTGAATTAGACTTCAGACAAATGTTGAATACTTGTACTGATTGTTATGACAACTTGACTATTACTGAAAGACATTTATTGAATGACATAATTTGTGATAGGAAAATACGTGTTATGAAGCCTGATAAGGGCAATGGTATGGTGGTGATGGACCAAGTTGATTATGTGTGTGCTATGAATAATATACATGCAATTGGCACATACAATGAAATATCATGTAATGAGATCAACATAGCCACCATAAAATAGATTTAGGTTTGGATGATATGCTCTACCATGGTAACATCACATTAGATGAGCATATGTATATGAAAAATGAATATCCCGTGATAGGGAATATTTTTGGTATTACCAAAATCCATAAATCATTGGAAAATCCACCTTTTAGACCAGTAATAGATTCTAAGAGGTCCAAAACATTTTTATTGAAAACATTTCTAGATCAGCAATTAAAAGAGGCCCTACAGGTTTTTACATATATTTGTAAAGATTAAAGATTCATGCCAGATTTTATCAAATCTTAATTCTGTTGATTTATCAGGACAAATATACTTTGTTACTATTGATGTTTGCAATCTTTTTAGTGTTATTTGTCATGACCTTGGGTTACTTTGGCTAGAGGAACAGTTGTTTTTTTCAAACAAATTTGAGGGCTACCACCACCTTAGTGACTCTAATGGAAGTTGTTCTAAATAACTTTATATTTTTTGAGGGACAACTTTTTAGGCAAAAATTGGGGGTAGCTGTGGGGGCGGCTTGCTCCCCTACTTTTGCCAACTTAGTTATGTCTCATTGGGAAACCAAATTTGTATTTCAAACGGAATTGTTTAGGGTTATTTCCAGTTACACAAGGTTTTTGGCTGATATTTCTTTGTTTGGTGTGTACTTTAGACCACTTGCAAGAGTTTATTCATTACATCAATCATACAGTTCAGTTCTGGAAATTTACCTATCAAGTCAGTGCTGACACTATTCATTATTTGGATGTGCTGTTAAACTTTGATGCAAAATCAAAAACCGTAGTGTCAAGCATTTATAGAAAATCAACCTTTTCAAATTCCTATTTAGAATTTTCCAGCTGCCGCCCCCCTTTTCAAAAAAGAGCAGTAGTAAAGGGGCAAATGGTGCGGGCAGCTAGAATGGTGTCTAGGGAATCTGATTTTATTGATTAGATAAATTTCATCTCTCAAATGTTTAAAGCCAGAGGGTACCCTGATCAGTTGATTTCCCTTAAGGAAGAGATTACTGATAAGAGAAAAATAATGTTTTATTCGCCTATTTTGACAGGTGAAGCAGTGGGGAGAGACAGTTTATTATTAGTCAACATTAGTAAGAAAAAGGTGGACAGACATTTTTCATTTGTTAGTACTTACAATCGAAATACCCCAGATATTTCTGGTATAGTTCAGAAAAATTGGCCTTTGTTAACGTCTGACCATAACCTACTTGAATTATTTGGGAGCACTCATATTTTTGTGTTCAGGAGAGATTTAAACATAAAAGATTTATTAGAGAGAAGTCAAAATAACAGTGGTACAACAACTTCTCATCTAAGAATAGGAAGTTTTAAATGTGGCAGATGTAGCCAGTGCCATTTCATTTTTGAAACAAACCAGTTATTTTGGTTACATAATTTTAGGATTAATATTCATTCACATTTTAATTGTGTTTCAAAAAATGTTGTATATGTGGCCATATGTTTAGTCTGTCCCGCATTTTATGTGGGCAAGACTACTAGGTTATTCAAAAACAGGATATATGAGGCATGTTTCTGACATCTCTAAAGCTGTAAAAACAAATGCATTAAGCAGACACATGGAGACTTGTAAGGACCTCACCTTTAAATTTTTGGAAGTGCAGCAAATTATTAATGATGCACAAGGGAAAGTGGTTCCTGAACATCTTGAAGCTTGTGAATTGTGTTGGCAACTGAGGTTTAATGCTACAGAATATCCTGGCTTGAATGAATCTGTCAGTATTACAAGTATTTTAAAAATGAAAAAGTATGGCTGTTTTTTATGACATTTTAGCATGTATAATTTAAGTTATACTTGCCGAAGTAAAATTAGTACCTCTTTTAAATGTAATAAGTGTTAATTATGTCAATTAGGTTTTGTGAGATGGTATAAAAAGGAAGTGTGGTTCTTAGTTCATTGTTCTGAAGAAGTCTTGTTAGTACACAGACGAAAGCGCTCAACAATAAAGCTGTTTTCTGGAGCTTCAGTGGTCTGCCTTATTCTTTGTTTTATTGGTATTTGCCACTAATTTGCCAGAAAACCACAATTTTATGAAAAACGGACCAAAAATATGAGGCAAAAACCTACACGTCCTGTGAAAATCTGTAGATTGTACATAGTTTGCTCTCCCTGTTCTCGTCTCCCTATCATTTGTACCTGCTCTGCCATAACTACCCAAACAAGACACATGTTCTATACAACCGGTGGAATTTTCTCCTCTCAACATATGACTTATATGCGAAGTTACCAATGTAACAGTTCGTGCCTCTGATTTTGTAATGTATCTGCACCCTCATTATTAACTGTAGCTTGCTTATCTTATGATAATGCATCTTGAAGGGTACTTTAATCTGAATATTTAATGTTTACTATGTAATGTGGAGCTTTACCAATGTACCAGTTCATGTCTGAATCATGAATGGTAACTTTAATCTGAAAATTTAATGTCTATTATGTAATGTGGAGCTTTACCAATTTACCAGTTCATGTCTCTGATTTTATAATGTATCTACACCCTCTATATTAACTGTATTTTGCTTATCTTATGTATCTGCATCCTGAATTGTAACTTTAATCTGAAAATCTAATGTTTACTATGTAATGTTGGAGCTTTTCTTCCCGGGCCTCCACTGAAAACGGGCTCCTGAGCCCAGTGGACGCCCCCCCCCCCCCCGATCATCAAACTGAAATAAATAAATAAGTAAAAGATAGTTTGATATATAGTATACAACATGGCTGCTTCAACCATTACTTGCGGCTTCCCCAAATTTAGATGATTTTGGCATATATTGGACAGGGATCCATGTCAGATCCACAAAAACTCACATAACCGATGACCAGATCACCGAGACGAGATCGCAGGCACAACACACCCCCGACAATGGTAAGTATATGTATTACAGAACGGAATGAATTCCCGTGTTCGCAATACAGTTAAAAAACAAAAATAAATATGTGTATAGCGGGGGGGGGCAAGCCCCCCTGCAGCCCCCACACCCCCCTCTACATAAATATGCCAACTCTGAGATTGCACCACATTACAGAAATGGGAATACATCCCATTTCCCACTACTCACCATTGTCGGGGGTGTGATGTGTCAGTGATCTTGTCTTGGTGATCCAGTCGTCGGTTAAGTGTGTTGTC
Organism: Protopterus annectens; assembly: GCF_019279795.1. Lineage (NCBI taxonomy): Eukaryota > Metazoa > Chordata > Ceratodontiformes > Protopteridae > Protopterus > Protopterus annectens. Next base: position 827,203,154 of record NC_056727.1, on the reverse strand, counting down.
GTGGAACTGATAGGTTCCCATTGGACAGATTGGTCCCAAAAGAAGGGAGGAAAAAAGTGATGCCATTCTGAGTAGCAAATGAGGTCCAGAGAAATAATTTGGAGATTACTGAGCCATTATCAATTTGGGTTGCATCTTACTAAAAATATTAAGTGGTTGGAGATGCCCAAAGTTTCCTGAGAAAAAAAGATCAATGGCCTAAAGGACCTGAGCTACCAAAAGAAGCTGGAGGTCTTGTCACTGTATTCAGTCTCCCACTGACTCCTTAGGGACAAATCTGTACCTTGCCTTCTGGGCAATTAGGGATCTAGCAGTCCAGTACCTCTTATTTCTTCACAAATCAAACAGTTCAGTGAATAGAACCAGACATCAGAATCTGCTTCAGCAAATAAAAAATCCCAGTGGAGAAGGCAGATTTATTATGCAACAACTACCCCTTCTGTGAAACAAACTTCCTTTCCATTCCAGATCAATCTATGTGTGACATACTGTAACTGGACAGTTGAACTGGTATTCATAATTTCACTCCTGATGTGACCGGCCTGTTGCTTCTTGAAAAAGGGAGTAGGGTCTAAGGGTGGGTACTGGCAAGGAGTAAATGTCCACATGTCCCATTTGCCTGTAAAGTCTGTAATTCTTTGATGTTATTACATACTGTCTGTCGGGATGTAGTAGGCCTGACTTTGAAATTAGAGGATTTAAAATATATGGGATATTTAAAGCCCACTGATATTAAAGTTTTGGACAATAAGTGGTTAAGAGATATTTATTCCTTAAGAAGTCAGAGTTATGGAACATTTGCGGTGCTGACTATTAAAAAATGGAACATTGGGAAACGTAGCAGCAGGTCCATTATATTGATAAGTTTGAGATTTGAGACTGAACCTATGAATATATCATCTTCAGGAAGATGGTTAATTATGCTGTAATAGTAATAAATTGGTAGATTTACAAGGTAAAAATGAACGAATGTTTAAATACCTCTTAGGGATGTTGTATATTCCCAAATGGATCATGCTTGAGAAGAATTAGATGAACAGGTAAGTTTTAAATTTGTGAGGAAAAGTACATTGGTATGGGGAAATTTTATGCCAGAATTGCATATTATCTTGATTGTGAAGGTCTTCAAAATAAAAACAATATCAGAATATCCAAGGATTTTTTTTTTTTTATATTAGGGCTTTGCAATGTTGGATTCTGAGTCATTGACTCAGGAATAACTTGGAAAGTAACAGATTTTCATATATGTCCTGTAAAGTAATTTCTCTTATAGATTATATTCTAGTTTCAACAAATTTGAGAAGAGACTGACATTTAACGTTAAAAGTGACAGGGATCATTGAGCTAGCAATGTGTCATAGAGGGATAAATTCCTAAATAAGGCCCATGAGATCCAGGTTCACTAAGCATCACGGACATCTGAGATGCTGGCAGAGGGAGATGAGTGTGCCCAGCTGGGGGATGGCTTTCATAGACAGTATTCCTTGAGGGGATGTGTGGTCCACAGAGGGGTGTAGTTTTTGGATGTTGTTGACAAACACTGAGGTGGGAAGCAGTGAAATAAGGGTAGGTTAGAATAACCCCTCCACAGCAGCAGAAGCAGATGTTGGCATTGCCCCTCAGAAATCTTTAGGATCCACACTAGCCCCATCTCATCCAGAGAAGTTTGGTGAGAAAAGAGGATCAGGTAGACCAGATGATGGATGCAGACACAGGGATGTCTGGAATGAATGAAGTGTGTGTGTGTGTGTGTGTGTGTGTGGTGGGGGGGCAGTAATAATTTCCCTGTATCCCTTTAAATTATTACAAATATATGTTTTGATCAAAAAGTCAGTAAAAAATAATCTACAAAATAAACAAGATAGATACAAAGAAGTTTTTGTGGTGTTTTTCTTACAGAGGGACTAAATAGTTAAGAACAAATGGACTTGGGGATGTCCTACAAGAAATTTATTTAGAAATCTATGGGCAGTTTGATCAAAAGAGCAGTAGTTCATTGAGGTATACTCAATCCTGTCTCGATGAACATTGTTTAAAAATGATAAACATATATTGAAGAAGTATTACATAAACATCTAATACTTGTTTTGTTTTTAGACATATTATAGAGAAATATATACTGGTGAATCCATAAAAAACTTTATATTATATGTGTTGATCTTAAGGCCACATTTGACTTGGTAAATAGGAATATATTCTGATTAATCATGAGAAAAATGAGGATGGCTGAAGAGTACTGCAGTGATTGAGGCACTTGACTCTGCTGTGAACCAAGATAAAATTATCTGTCCCGATCCATTTGTTGGGTAAGTTTCTTATCACAATAAGAATTATGCAGAGATGTATACTGGCCGCTTGGCTTTTTAAATGTGTTTATTATATTTAACACCAGGGAAGAGAGTGAAGATGATGGTCCTATGAATCAAGGAAAGCCATGTCCAAAACTAGGCTGCTGATTACTTTTAGATCATTGCTACTAGTTATGGCCCATTGAGATTATGGAAGATTTAAAAGTCATATTACAACAAACGAATGTTGTATCTTGTGATAAATATTAGGCAAAGTAAAATTATTATGTGTGACAGGTTATATAAAGCCAGAGTAATTTATTTAAAAAGGGATGAAATTGGATTATTTACTTAACTCTTATACCTTGGTCTTATGTTCTTTCAGAAAATATATTGGCACCTACACAAGAATTATGTGAAAGCTAAGATAAGCTAGGCAATTTCTACACTTTGTTATGTAGATTCTAAAATGTGTGGATTGACCTTGGGCCCTCCTATCTCATTCCCACCATTATAGCCGTACCTCTCAACTGTCCAGATTTTTGGCTCATATTTTTGGTATTTTCCTCATAAAATCTGCGGTTTTCTGGCAAATCGCTGAGATGATCTGAGTATTGAAGTCACTAAATAATGATATACATTTGAATTTCAGACTTCAAATCATTCAGAAAATGCATGTTAAAAGAAACCCTGTCCCTGTTATTCTAGCAACTTTCTAAACGTTATAAGAACAATATTTAAAATATGTCCCTATTTTAGGCCTTTGTCCAGATTTTTTGCACTGAAAGATTGAAAGGTATGAGTACAGCTCTTTTAACTCCCAGTGGGTATGGCTTGAGCCTTTAAAAAATGAAGTTATCAGTTTACATTTAAAACAAATATTCATATCCCTGGAACCATAAGTGTTGAAAGAAAACTGTAAATGGCAAACTATTCAGGATAAATTAATCTTTACATTAGTGGCATTCATTCAGTTCAATGCTTTAAACTGGATTTTATAAGCCAAAGTAAAGGTAGTGAATATGAATTTTGTAATGATGTATAAACAGATTATATCTCACTAGCTATTCAAGCAAGAAACATGCTGCGCCAGCAGGATTTTCTTCATATAGCTGTGAGCTTTCATATGAGGTTATGCAGTTCTGTCTGTGTTACCTGAATGTTGAGATATTTAGAGAAATATGAAAATTATTACAAGACAAACAGCATACAAATAATATTCAGTGTCTCTTTGGCTGCGTTAGATAGAGGTCAAATAGCAATATGTTGTGTTTGCCATCATGTATGCTTCAAGATGAAATATTTTGTTACCTTGTACATAGCATGGTTTTGGAATTATTAATACAAATATGAACAAGCAAAATCTGAAGCTGTGGTGCAGAAGGAATTAAATGCAGAAATGCCTGGAGGTACATTCGGCTGTAATGAGTTATTCAAGCCGTAAAAGCTAAATGCACCAACCAGTGACATGTAGCTTTGAAATATGATTTAGCAATGATAAGAAAAAATTGATTACTTCAGTCTGTAGATTGTTGAGGAGGTCTCAAGGTTACCCCTTCCTTCCCTATTACCATATGAAGAGGGGCTCCTGGGTTATAGCTAGGTGGATCAAGATGGCCAGCAAAAAGAAGTTATGTACTCACCATAACGTTCCATCTGAGTAGTTCTACTTCATTTGTCTTCAACCTGTGGGATACCAGATCCGTATTGGATCCGAGCTGGCAGTCTTACTAGCATCTACTCCGAGCACCAAGCTCTTCCCCTTACCCATAGTACACCTCCACTACCTTCCAACCCCCAGATCGAGTTTGTTGATTCTTATACTGATAACCCAACCTGAGAAAATACTTGTGACCTATAACTGCAGCCAAAGGCTGTTCATATGACAAGGTCCGGGGGAAGGAGGGAGGGACGGTTGAAGACAAATGAAGTAGAACTACTCAGATGGAACGTTATGGTGAGTACATAACTTCTATATCTAAAGTAGTTTACTTCATTTGGTCTTCAACCTGTGGGACAGAGTTCCCAGCTAATAAACTCATGGGAGGCCCTAATGGAAGGATATTCTGGAGTACAGCGGAAACAAAGGTTGTTGTCCTTCTGGAAGTCAAATCCAATTTGTAATGAGAAATGAATATATGAGATGAGGACGAAGTAGCTGCAGAACAAATGTCATCCAAAGAGACTCTAGACCAAAAGGCCACTAACGTAGCCATGGACCTAGTGGAATGAGCTTTCACCTGACCTGGAGGAGACATGCCTCTGTTCTTATAGACCTGAAGGATGCATGAAGACATCCACCTAGCAGTAGTGACCTTGGAGATAGGTTTACCCAAAAAGGGTTTACAGAAGGATACAAACAATTGATTGGATATACGGAAATTTTTTGTCCTGTTTAAATAGAATCGTAACTGTCTATTAACATTGAGCAGGTGTAGTTTGTATTTCATCTTGTTAGCAAAATTAGGAAAGAAAACTGGTAAATTGATGGTTTGATTGATATTAACAGGTAATGCCATCCTGGGAAGAAAGGATGGATTGAGAGGTAATAGCCACCAGAAATGCTGTTTTCCAAGATAAGAATTTTAGGTCTGTGGTTGCAGCAGGTTCAAAAGGTGGAGCGACCAGAGCTTGAAGAACCATAGTAAGGTCCCATGGAGGAACGGGATCCTTGACGGGGAGGGGGGGGGGCGTAACAGAAAAGTCCCTTTGATAAAGGCTTTACACAGCCTGGAGGAGGCTAGAGAGGCAGAATTCTCACCCACATGAAAATGAGAAATAGCAGCCAATTGAACCTTGACAGTAGAAGACCTAGCTCCGTGTTGAAAAATGTCAGCTAGAAAATCAAGAATGGCAGAAATAGGAGCCGTGAAGGGGTCTAAACTCCTTTGAGAGGCTCAAAAGGTAAAACGGTTCCATTTACTGCGATAAACCTTCCTGGTAGTAGACTTATTTGCAGCCACCAAAACAGACCTAACTGAGGAGGATAATTCAGGAGTCCTAGCAATCATGGGAACTGGAGCAGCCAAACTATGAGCTTCAAACTGTCCAGGTTCGGATGAGGAACCCCCGATGGGTGTGAAATCATATCCTGAATGGGATTCAAGATCCAAGGCGGAGCCAGAAGGTAAGACCAAAGGAAAGGAAACCATACCTGTCGAGGCCAAAGCAGGGCAATGAGAATCACTTTTCTCCCCAGTCGATGAGCGAACAATGCCAGCCCCCCACCAGAGTTAGGAGGCATCCGTGGTCACTGTGGCTTGGGCAGGGGCTGGAACAAAAGGTCGTCACTTCAAAATGTCCGGAGAACACATCCACCATATGAGGGATGACCGACAGACTCGACTGAATTGTATTGGATATGACAATGGAAGTTCCAACAGGGAACATTGAATAGCTAGTGTCCACTGTAGAATTCTCATATGTAACCGGGCACATGGGAGAAGCTTTATGGTCGCTGCCATTGAACCTACAGCCCTCAACATTGATTCTGCTGTTGGACGATGAGAATGCTAGATTAGAGAGACATGCATCCTTAGGTTTTGTACTCTTTCCGAGGTCAGGAAGATGTTGCACTGTAATGTATCTATCCTTGCACCAATGTAGTCTATTATCTGGACAGGATCTAGGAGTGATTTGGATGTGTTGATTGTGATCCCCAAATGCAGGGCAAGGATTAAGAAATAATCCCTGGTTTGAGAGAGTAGACTCCTGGTGGGAGCAGTGAGGAGCCAGTCGTCTAGGTACGGATAGACCTGAATCCCCTAAAGCCTCAGGTAAGCCACTACCACCACCGTCACTTCGGTGAACACTCTGGGGGCTGTAGTGAGACCAAAGGGTAGGGCTCAAAATTGGTAATGATTGACTCCTAGCCAGAAGTGGAGGAACCTCCTGGAGCTTCTGTGCAATTTTATGTGATAGTAAGAATCCTGGAATTCTAAAGAGCACATCCAGTCGCTCTCTTGCAGGTATGGCATGATGGACTGTAGTGTGACCATCCAGAACTTCTCTTTGGCAACTGACAGGTTCAGGGTAGATAGGTCCAGAATGGGCCTTAAGTCCCCTGTTTTCTTTGGCACCAAAAAAAGAACCTGGAGTAGAAGCACAATCCGGACTGATCTGGGGCAGTGATTTTGATGGCTCATTTTTCTAGCAGTTTGGAAATTTCCTGTGCTGCTGCCTCCTTTTGTGTGGGTGGTACATCCGGGAGGTGTTTGGGAGATTTGGGAGGACCCACATAGGGGATAGAGTATCCTGTGGATATGATCTGGTGCGCTCAGCGGTCTGATGATATTCATCGTGTTTCACTGTTGCAGTCATTACATTTGGGTAATCTGCTGGCTGGTTGCCCTCAGTCGGCCTGATTAACAAAGTCTTGGGTCCTGCGTCGGTTGCTGTCCCTTCTTCCATGACAGGTCGTCAGGGGTATAAAACATGCAGCTGACGCAATTAGATCAGTCTTTCTTGCCGCACAGTTTCAGAACCAAAGTCTTCAACTTAAAGCTAAGTACCCCATTGGGGAAACTTTTTCTTGCTCCTTTCCGATGTCAGTAAAAGTTAATAATTGTATTACTTGAGGAAAGCAAATACCTCATAAAGATTTTCATTTGTACTGTATTCCTTGCCTAGGCCCTGACCACAACGTACCTTGCTGTCGGTTTTGTGCTTTATTTAATCAGCGCACTATCCGTTGTCGGTACATTTTTGCTTCTAAATATTTTGGTTCTCGGTTTAACTATCCAGAAATTACATTGGTTAGCCATCTGACTACCAGAATACCGAAAAAACACAAAGAAAAAGACAGAGACAGGCTGTTGAGGTCCAAAACTGCTGACAATGCTTCTCCTAAGCCAGCCGCCAGTTTGCCGGTACTCAGTGAGGTGCTTTCGCAGCCCCTGATACCCGCTACTTCTGATTCACAGGCCTCTACTGAGACCCATTCGGAGTCTGGTATGCCGCGAGATGCTTCACTTATAGAACCCGCAGATGTCTCTACCTTGGATGGGTCCGGAGCCGCTGAGCAGGCACTGGCTTCTGAGGGTGTATTCAGGCCTACATATTAAACTGACTCCAACTTCAGTGTTAAGGCCTAAATCTCAACCTATGTCTAAAAAACCCACGCCTTCAGGCCCCTATGCCTAAAAAACAAATGATCAAAATGGCTGAAGATTTAATTACTCTAATCAGGGGTAGTCAACCCCCCCCCGCCCCAAGAGGCCTAGGATTGAATTTGACTATGACTCTTCTGAACAGGACTCTGTTTCTTCTGACTCTTGTAATGATCTGGATTTGTCCATACCTACTTATGAGGACTCTGATACAGAGGATTCCATTCCCTCTGCTTCTCCACCTGAGGATTTCTCTTTTGGGGAAACTTTACATACCTTAAGAGAGCATTTCCACTGGGAAAGTCAGGATTTTTCTGAATCCAAAAAGAGGCTTAGGGATTTTCTTCTTCTTCCTCAGCATAGGCCTTTGGCTATACCTCCTATACTAGATATTGTTGATGATGTGTTTTCGGAATCCAGTATGGCCTCTGATTCCTTGCCTCCAGCCCCTAGCAAACCAGACAGGTACTACAGGGTTCCTGAGTCCCACAAATTCCTTTTCAAAAATCCTGTTACGGACCCTGAAACCATTTCTCAGCGGCCCAAGGGCATTAAGGCTTCTACTGCTAAAAATCCTACCCCTTCTGATAGAGATTCCAGGGCGCTGGATAGATGGGGTAAAAAGGTTTACACTTCTGCAACCTTAGCAATCAGGGCTTTAAACTGTCAATTCCATATGCTAAAATATCAACAACATATCATGGGACTGCTTAAACAGAAAATTATGTTGATTTCTGACTGTGTGGAGAATAAAGATTTGCAGGATTTATTGCATTCAGCTGAACAAGTTGGCAAACATACTTTGCAGTGTGGTTTTGATTCCTTAGAGGCCTCTTGTAGGGCTGCTGTTACTGGATCTGTGCTTAGAAGGCATGCTTGGCTTAAGGAGCAATCTCTGCCTGATCATGTTAAAGCAAAACTTTTGGATGCTCCTTTACAGCAGGACCACTTATTTGGCAATAAGGCTGAAGAAGTTCTAAAAAAGATGGAAGATAAAGCTAAATCAATGCAAACTGTGAAAGATTTCTTACAAGTGCAACCTCCTAGATTTAGTAGGCATTGGCCTGCTAAGAACTAGTCCTTTCCAGCTCCTTCCAGAGCCACTACGGCCAAACCCAGACATTCCAAAACCACCAGGTTTCAATCCCAAGGGACTTACAGAACTAAGCAATGGGGTGCTTTCACTTCCAAATGTGGAAACAAGGCATCACCCTATGGTAAGCAGTCTCAATGACTTCCCTTTGAAATTACCAAGCACTTACCTCTTAGCCACCCCTTTGGGGGGAAAACTATCTCTTCATTCAAGAAACTGGCAACTTATAACCCAGGACAAATGGGTTTTAAATGTAGTGTCCCAGGGATACAGATTTCATTTCCACACGCTGCCAACTCCAAACGGGTGGCCAGACCTGCCCCCAAATCAGTAGGCAGAGGCTCAGAAACAAGTACTTTCCCTCCTAAACATGGGGGCTATTCAACTAGTACCAGAAGAGGAAAAGGGACAAGGTTTCTATTCCAGACTTTTCCTGGTACCCAGAAAAGACAAATCATGGCGTCCAATTCTGGACCTGTCTACTCTAAACACCTTTCTGGACATTCCAAAATTCAAGATGCTGACTCTTCACCAGTTACTTCCTATGCTAGGCAAGGATGCCTGGTTGGCAACTCTCGACTTAAAAGAGGCTTATCTGCATATCCCAATCAGGGAATCTTGCAGACAATTCCTACGTTTCAAAGCAGGCTGCATGCATTATCAGTTCGCTGCACTGCCCTTTGGCTTGTCTAGTGCGCCCAGGGTATTCACAAAGTGCCTGGCTCCAGTAATTGCATTTTTGCAGGCAAAGAAATATTCAAATATATCCATACCTGGACGGTCTATTTCAGGCAGAAAAACAGGCCATTCTTCTAAAACATCTGGCGTTTGTAAAAAGACTTCTAACCTGTCTAGGGTACACCATAAACAAAAAGAAATGTCAAATGGTACCCTCTCAAAAAATTACATTCCTGGGTGCAAGCTTGAGTACAACTGCCCAGATGGCTTTCCTTATGCCAGAAACGCAAATTAATTTGGTGACTTACTTCAAACAGGCAGCCACAAAAACCCTGCTATCTGCAAGGCAAATACTGCAAGCCTTGGGGTTCATGGCCTCATGTATTCTTCTAATTCCATATGCAAGACTGCATATGAGGAAACTTCAGTGGTACTTAAAAAGTTTATGGAGTTAACATTGTCACAGCCTGAAAACAATGATTCCTATCATACCTTGCCTGTGCCAAGAGTTCCTATGGTGGGCAGAGGCCTGGCACCAAAACAAGGGACTGCCATTCACACCACCCCCTACTGCCCAAACCCTAACTACAGACTAATCAGACTATCCATGGGCAGCTCATCGGCAGGGAAGTACATTCAGGGCAAATGGAGCCCAAATCAAATGCACCTTCATATCAATCAAAAAGAAATGCTAGCTGTACAGAATGCACTGACAGCCTTCAAGGACTACCTTCATCCAGGACAATTACTGATAAAGACGGACAACACCACGGTTATGTGGTACATAAACAAGCAGGGGGGTACACATTCATACCCCCTCTACAGACTAGCCATGGCATTGTGGAACACGGCCTTGAGCTACCAAGTACAAGCTCAATTCCTGCCAGGAAAGGAGAATGTTCTGGCAGACGAATTAAGCAGAAATCTCATAGACCCTCACGAATGGAAACTGGAACCACAGATTTTCAACATGTTGACACGCAAATGGGGGAGCCCAGACATAGATCTTTTTGCCTCACCCCGGAACTACCAGTTGGACAAATTTTGCACAAGAACTCATCACAAAAAAGCCTGGAAAGTGGATGCTCTGTCCTTCAGCTGGAAAAACCTAACAGTTTATGCCTTTCCCCCTTTGCCTTTGCTCTCCAAAGTTCTACTTAAAGTCAAACAGGACAAGCCAAAAATGATTTTGATTGCTCCAGACTGGCCTCGCCAACACTGGTACCCACTCCTGCATAGTGTGTCACACTTTTTTCTGTGGCACCTGCCTCAGACACCTTCCTTACTGTCTCAGCAGGAGAACCAAATTATGCACCCTCAGCTCCAAACATTAAATCTTGCAGCTTGGCTAATCACTTAAATTAACCCTTAGCATCCCTCAGCAAACCTTTAATGGATGTCATTTTGGAGGCGAGAAGACCTAGTACTAGAAAATCTTATGCTAACAAATGGAAAAGATTCTGTGCCTGGAATCAATCTCAAGGGATGAGCACAGCAGTGCCCAATTTACCTTTGATTTTGCAATACTTAACTGAGATGCTTCACAAGGGCCTGTCTTTTTCTTCCATAAAAATCCATACCTCAGTCATTTCAGCTCCTTACAACACAGACCCCCCCCCTTTCTTCTCTCATCCTCTTCTAAAGCAGTATCTCAGAGGGGCCAAAAACTTGAGACCACCCAGGAGAGCAACAACCCCTGCCTGGGACCTTAACTTTGTATTGGAGAAACTCACTCTACCTCCTTTCGAGCCAGCTGCAACTGCAGACTTAAAATTTCTTTGCTGGAAAACAGCCTTCCTTTTATCAATCACTTCAACTAGAAGGATTTCTGAATTACAGACCCTTTTGGCAGTGGAGCCTTTCATCATCTTTCATGCGGACAGGGTGTCACTCAGGACCAATCCATCATTCATGCCCAAGTTGGTATCCAGTGTGGCTCTTAATCAGTCCATTCATTTGCCAATTTGCCAACTTTCTTTCCCAATCCACAGAACAAGGGAGTGCGGATTCTGCATTCATTGGATGCACACAGACAACTTAGATTCTATTTGGACAGGACTAAATCACGAAGAAAATCTGAACAACTGCTGGTAGCATTTGCTGCAGGGGCAGAGGGGAAGGCTATTTCAAAGCAAACCATTTCTAAATGGATAAGCCATTGTATTCATTTCTGTTATAAGCACCATGGAAAACCTATCCCCCAGGGGATCAGATCTCATTCCACCAGGGCTGCATCTACTTCAGCAGCCTTTCTCAGAGGCGTTCCTACCAGGGATATTCTAGAAGCTGCTACCTGGAGTTCAGTTCATACTTTCACCAAGCATTATCACCTACCAATTTTCTCTAAATCCAGAGCTGGCTTTGCCACTGCTGTTTTGCAGGGACTTATAGCTAGTCCTAATGCTGTTTAATTCTATCCTCCCAACCTTAGCTTTGGGAATCTACCCAAATGTAATGAGTGCAACAGTGAAACACGAACATAGTACAGTTGTGTACACTTACCATAAATGTAGATGTTCGAGTGTATTCACTGTTGCAGTCCTGGATGTTTATCGTGTTTCACTGTTGCAGTCATTATGCTTGGGTTATCTTGCTGGCAGGTTACCCTCAGTCGGCCTGAATTCCAAAGTCTAGGTCCGGCGTCGGTTGCTGTCGCCTCTTCCCTGATGTCAGTGCGCCAGGGGTATAAAAGATGCAGCCGACACCATTTTCTTCAGTCTTTCTTGCCATGCGGTGCCCGAAGCAAAAGCAGTTCACAAGTGCCGGTCGGCCGACTCCTGAAGTTTTCAAATTCGAATTTCAGATCCGAAGTATTCATTAAAGCTAAGTACCCCGTTGGGGAAACTTTTTTCTTGCTCCTGACCGATGTCAGGAAAAAGTTAATAACTGTATTTCTTGTGGGAAGCAAATACCTCATAAGGATTTTCATTCTTACTGTATTCCTTGCCTAGGCCCTGACCATAATGTTGCTAGTTATCGGTTTTGTGCTAGATTTAACCAACGCACTATTAAGCGTCGGTACGATTTTGCATTTCATTACTTTGGCAGAAGATTTAATTATATAATGTCGTCGAATCAGCCGACTACCGGAGTTTACAAAAAACGAAAAGAAAAGGACAAGCATCTGAGATCCAAAACCGACGACGAGGCTTCTTCTAGGCCTTTCGCCGGTTCTCAGTGAGGCGCTTTTGCAGCCCCTGATGCCCGCTACCTCAGAGCCACAGGCCGCTTCTGACTCCCATGTGGAGCTGACTGGGCCTCTGGAAACTCAGGGTATTGGACACTCGGAAACCATTCCCTCAAATGGGTCCAGAGCCGCTGAGCAGGCATCGGCTTCTGAGGGTGTTTTCAGGCCTACACAATTATATGTAAAACCTACTTCAGCTATAAAGGCAAAGACTAAAGCAGCTCCAAAGACAAAGAAACAAGTGCAGCATTCACCTGGACAGGCCTCCATGCCTAAAAAACAGATGCTTAAAATGGCCGAAGACCTTATTACTTTGATCAGGAGTTCTTCCCATCCCCCTCCTGAAAAGAGGCCTAGGCAAGAGTTAGAATATGAATCTTCAGACCAGGTTTCCATTTCCTCTGATTCCTCCTCTAAACAGGATTATTCTATTCCTCCCTATGAGGATTCTGATGCTGAAGAATCTATTCCTTAAGCCTCTCCTCCCGAGGATTATTCTTTTGGGGAAACACTGCATACTATGAGGGAGCATTTCCACTGGGAGAGCCAAGACTACTCAGAATCCAAGAAAAGGCTCAGAGATTTCCTTTTATTGCCCCAGCACAGGCCCCTTGCTATCCCGCCTGTTTTAGACATTGTAGATGATGTATTTTCAGAGTCCAGTTTTTCTCCAGACTCTTTACCACTAGCTCCGACTAAGCCAGACGATACTACAGGGTTCCTGACTCGCATAAATTTCTCTATAAGAACCCTGCAGCTGACCCTGAAACCATCTCTCAGGGTCCCAAAGGGGTCAAGGCTTCTACTGCAAAAAAAAAACTATCCCCTCTGATAGAGATTTTAGGGCCCTAGACAGATGGGGAAAAAAGATTTACACCTCTGCTACCTTGGCTGTAAGAGCCTTAAATTGCCAATTTCATATGCTTAAGTATCAGCAATATCGTATGTCTTTGCTTAAACAGAAAATGCCAGCAAGTATAGAATGTGCAGACAATAAAGAAATGCAGGATTTATTGCATGCAGCTGAACAAGTTGGAAAGCATACTTTGCAATGTGGTTTTGATTCTCTTGAGGCCTCCTGCGGGGCCACTGTTACAGGTTCTGTCATTAGGAGGCATGCTTGGTTAAAAGAACAAAATTTGCCAGATCATGTTAAAGCAAAGCTATTAGACACTCCTTTACAGCATGATACTTTGTTTGGTGCTAAAGCAGAAGAGGTGTTGAAGAAAATGGAGGACAAAGCTAAATCTATGCAAACATTCAAGGATTTCTTGCAGGTACAGCCTCCCAGATTTAGCAGGAACTGGCCTAAAAAAAATTGGTCCTTTCCAGTGTCAGATAGACCATAAAGGGGCAGATACAGACGCCCCAGAGGCAGATCACAGCCCCGAGGCTCATACAGGCCTAAACAATGGGGTGCTTCTACCTCCAAGAGCGGAGAGGAAAAATCACAGCCATACAGGAAACAGTCTCAATGACTTCCCACTTCCAGCACCAAGCACTTATCTTTTGGCAGCCCCTTTGGGGGGAAAACTAGCACTTTTTTTCACAAAATTGGCACATGATCACCCAGGACAAATGGGTTCTAAATATAGTTTCACAAGGCTACAGGTTCCACTTTCACACCCTGCCAAGGCAAAACGGTATGCCAGACCCACCACGCAATCAATGGGCAGAGGCACAAAAATAAGTTTCATCCCTCATGAACATGAGGGCCATTCAACAAGTACCAGAACAAGAGCAGGGTCAAGGATTCTATTCAAGACTGTTCTTGGTACCCAGAAAAGACAAAGCCTGGAGACCAATACTAGACCTATCTATTCTAAACAAATATCTGGATATTCCAAAATTCAAAATGTTGACTCTACAGCAACTTCTGCACATGTTGGGCAAGGCGGCTTGGCTTGTGACTTTGGATCTAAAAGAGGCATACCTGCATGTCCCAATCAGACAAACATGCAGAAGATACCTCAGATTCAAAGCTGGCTCAATGCACTACCAATTCTGTGCACTGCCGTTTGGCTTATCTACTGCGCCCAGGGTCTTCACAAAGTGCCTGGCACCAGTAATTGCATTTTGCAGACAAAGAGGAATACAAATATATCCTTACTTGGATGACTGCCTTATTCAAGAGGAGAACAAGGACATTTTACTACAGCATCTGGTGTTTGTAAAAAGATTACTGACAAGTCTAGGGTACACAGTAAATGAGAAAAAATCAAAACTCGTACCCTCTCAAGAGATAATATTCCTGGGTGCAAGCTTAAATACAACTGCCCAGATGGCTTATCTCACGCCAGACAAACACAGGCAAATGACTACTTATTTCAAAATGTTGGCAACAAAGACCCAGTTATCTGCAAGAAAAAATCAGCAGGCCTTGGGTTTCATGGCATCCTACACTCTGCTAATTCAATATGCAAGACTGCATATGAGGAAACTTCAATGGTATCTAAAAAGTGTTTGGATTCAACATTGCCACAGCCTGGAAACAATAATTACCCTCATTCCCTGCCTGCAACAGGAGTTTCGATGGTGGGCAAAAGCCTGTCACCACAACACGGGACAGCCATTCACCTTACCCACAGCCAGGCAAACTTTGACAACAGTTGCATCAGATTACGCCTGGGGGGGGGGGGGGCGATATGGCAGGAAGATGTATTCAGGGCACATGGTCCGCAAGTCAAATGCATCTACATATCAATCAAAAACAGATGCTAGCTATTCAGAATGCCCTAACAGTCTTCAAGAATCAACTTCACCCAGGATAACTACTAATAAAGACGGACAATACTACAGTCATGTGGTACATAAACAAGCAGGGAGGCACACATTCCTACCCCCTCTGCAGGGTAGCCATGAACTTGTGGCACACAGCATTGATTTACCAAGTACAACTGCAAGCACAATTCCTGCCAGGAAGGAAAAATACTCTAACTAAGCAGAAACCTAATGGATCCCCACAAGTGGAAATTGGATCCACAAGTCTTCAGCATGATAACAAGGACCTGGGGATGCCCGGCCATAGACCTATTTGCCTCCCCTCACAACTACCAACTACAAAGATTCTGCACAAGGACTTATCACAAGCAAGCATGGAAAGTGAATGCTCTCTCTTTCAGCTGGAAAAATCTAACAGTATATGCCTTTCCTCCTCTGCCTCTCCTCCCCAAGGTACTCCTCAAGGTCAGACAAGAGAAACCAAAAATGATACTGATTGCCCCAGACTGGCCACTCCAGCACTGGTACCCTATCCTAAAGAGCTTGTCTCACTGCCCAGCCTGGACATTACCTAAAATTCCTCACTTCTTGACCCAACAAGACAGTCAGATACTGCACAGCCAACTCAAAACTTTAAACCTGGTGGCATGGCAGATAATATAGCCTCTCAAGACACACCTCTCTCTAAAGCAGTGATGGATGTTATTTTGGAGGCCAGGAGGCCTAGTACCAGAAAATCTTATGCAGACAAATGGAAGAGATTCTGTGCTTGGAACCAAGCACAAGGTATTGACATGATTGTTCCAAATATTCCTCAAATTTTACAATACTGAACTGAGATGCTGAATAAAGGCCTTTCCTTTTCATCAGTTAAAATTCATGCCTCTGCCATTTCAGCTCATTACAATACAGAACCACCTATTTTTTCACATCCCTTACTAAGGCAGTACCTCAGAGGGGCCAAAAACATAAGACCTCCAAGGAGAGCACCATTAGCTGCATGGGACCTCAATTATGTCTTGGAAAAACTTACACTGCCTCCGTTTGAGCCAGCCTCTGCAGCTGACATAAAATTCTTATCCTGGAAAACAGCTCTGCTCCTAGCAATAACCTCCGCTAGAAGAGTCTCAGAGTTACAGGCACTCATGGCTGTGGAACCTTTTATCATTTTCCATCCAGACAGGGTTTCGCTGAGGACAAACCCTACATTTATCCCTAAGGTAGTGTCCAGTGTGGACCTTAACCAAACAATTAATTTGCCTACCTTTTATCCAAACCCACAGAATAAGGGTGAGAAAATTCTGCATTCCTTGGACATTCACAGACAGCTACACTTTCACTTGGACAGAACTAAAGCTTTCAGAAAAACTGATCACCTCCTAGTGGCATATGTTGCAGCATCACAAGGAAAGGCTATCTCAAAACAGACTATTTCAAAGTGGATAGGCCATTGCATTTGTTTCTGCTATTCACAGCATGGCAAATCAGTGCCTAAGGACATTAGGCCACACTCAACCAGAGCAGCAGCCTTTCTCACAAGAGTACCAACCAAAGACATCTTAGAGGCTGCAACTTGGAGTTCAGTGCATACCTTTACAAAGCACTATCACTTACCTCTCTACTCTAAATCCAGGGCAGGCTTTGCCACCTCAGTTCTGCAGGGCCTTATAGCCTCGCCTAATCCTATTTAGCTCCAGCCTCCCAACCTTAGCTTTGGGATTCAACCCAATTGTAATGACTGCAACAGTGAAACACGATGAACACAGTACAGTTGTGTACCTACCATAAATGTAGATGTTCGAGTGTACTCACTATTGCAGTCCGGGTTACCCTCCCTCTATGCCCCTTTTCTTTGCTGGGATTTATCTGTACTTCTCTATCCTATACAACCTATGTGGTGTATTTGCTTGTAGATGAAGGAAAAGTTGTTTTATGGCATGCATGCTTATTGGCATAATTTAGCTTACCATTTTTGGGGCACCTGACATCTGGGGCAAGAAAAAATGAAGAAAATGGCGTCGGCTGCATCTTTTATACCCCTGGTGCACTGATGTCAGGGAAGAGGCGACAGCAACTGATGCCGGACCTAGACTTTGGAACTCGTCGACTGCGGGTAGCCTGCCAGCAGGATAACCCAATTGTAATGACTGCAACAGTGAATACACCCGAACATCTACATTTATGGTAGGTATACAACTGTATTTTACCCTCCCTCCAGCCCCCTGTTTTTCTTTTACTATACCTCTTCTTTCTTTTATTATGCTTAAAAGCCTTTTTGGCATATTTGCTTCTAATTGGAGGTATATTTTTATGTATCTTATCTTATATATATATTTTTTTTTGCGCTCCCCATTTGGGGGGGCACCTGACATCTGGGGCAAGAAAAACTGATGTAATGGCGTCGGCTGCATGTTTTATACCCCTGACGACCTGACGTCATGGAAGAAGGGACAGCAACCAACGCAGGACCCAAGACTTTGTTAATCAGGCCGACTGAGGGCAACCTGCCAGCAGATTACCCAAATGTAATGACTGCAACAGCGAATACATTTGAACATCTATATTTATGGTAAGTGTACACAACTGTACGGTATGGATTCCCATGCCGCCAGGTGCAAGGACAATCGTCCCCTGACTGCCTCTAAAGTAGAGCAGTCGGGCAACCCCTCAGGGTTGCTGTCTGGGTCTGTCCAAGAAAGGTTCTCGAGATGCAAAATTCCTCGGATCTCCTCTGCCTCTGGGGCGGCATTCATTCTGTCCCCCTCTGCCTCTGGGGAAGAAGAGCCCTGAGTGCCCCAGGAATACTGTGACTTCTGGAACCACATCTTCTTTTGCCCTCTCTGGTTCCGGGAAAAAGACATTTGAGGGTTCAAGAAGTGGATCCTGATGGCATTGTCTTCCTGTCCTTCTCACTCTGGACTAAAGTCTCTTTGATGGTCTTACCAAAAAGAGTAGAGCCATCATAAGGGGCATTGACAAAGGACGCCTTGAAATGTTCCGGGAATTGACATAGTCTGAGCCAGGCGTTGCGCCTCATGGACACACCAGACCCAGCCGCCCTAGCCACTCCTTCAGTAACATGTGAAAGGAGTTGCATGGATGTGTTGGAGACTGCTTTCAAAGAGGCCATCCTCGCAGAGAACGAGTCCTTGTCCTCCTCCGACATGGACTTAGGGGGAGACTCTGCCAGCTCCTTTACCAGGTCACGTTGGAGTCTCGTGACATGGGCCAGGTAGTTCAGTGCCCTAATGGAAAAGGTTACTGAAGCATAAACCCACTTCCATAAGCGGTCCATCATCCGCAACTCTCAGTCAGGAGGATGAACTGAGGAACTCTCCTGGGCTAGTTCCTTCTTTGTGGTTGCTGCTACCACCATAGCGTCTACGAGGGAGCCATTTTTCTATGCTGGCCTATCCGAAGGTGGACTCAAAATATTGTCAGGCCTTTTGGGAATTGGTTCCACGGTGTCCGGCTCCTTCCATGCCCACGAGATGACCAAGTCCACCAAGGGATCTGTGGGAGGGGACACCCAGAAAGTAGATGGGCCCATGCCGAGAGTCTCCAGGAACACGGACTCGTCAGAAGAAGGTTTGGGGGCAGACCAACCTCCCCGATGGCGAAGGATTTCTGTGATGTCTCCAAAGGAGACATCCACGGGAGGTAACCTGGGGGAACCTTCCCCTTCATCCAAGTCCGTATCCTCGGTGAGGAACTCGGGGGAGTCCAAGTGCCTCCTCTTACACGTATGCTTGCGAGGCACATCTCTGGTGTTACTCGGGGGGAACCATCTGGGGCTCCTCGAGCACGGGCTGTCCCTCTGGTAAAATGATGGGAATCATAGAAAGAGCCTAGGGGGTCAGGGTGGAGTCGGAGGGGACAGTTAGGGGTCTCAGTCCAGCGAAGAAAGCCCTTTCTACCATGTCGAACGCTGAGAGAGAATGAACCTCCTGTGGAGCCAGTAAGGAAGCCTGTCTCCCCAGGTCCGATGAAAGACTCGGAGCTGGGCCCAAAGTGGATGGAGCTCCGAGGGAGGGAACTTAGCTCGACAAAGGTGGAGTCGATGAAAAGAGTTCCACTCCCTTGGATCTGGTACCCAAGCTCCAGCTCCGATTGTGGCTCGGATCCGAGCTAGTCAGATCCAACGTGCTCCAGGCAGCTATCGGCGTCGAGGTAGCAGGCACCGTTGGCTCTGACCCTCTGACTAAAACCATGCTTGGATCCTAGTACTCCAAACCCAGTGGATGGATTGGAGAAGGAGAAATCAGTTGAAAGTAAGGAAGCGAGATCCCCCCTCCTGAGGGAGAGGGGGCTGGCAAGATCGCCATTTGGATCAGAGTACTAATGAACCTCCTCGTTATTTTATCCATGTCGACTTCCGAGAAGGACTGAGTGGACCTCGACGAGGCCACAAACTCTGACTTTACGGGTCGGGGCACCGAGGCCGTAGATAAAGAGCGCGTCTCCTCCGGCTCCGGGGAAATCTTTGGAGATTGGAGCAGAGGGGAGTCACGGATCCTATGGGTCTTAACAGGTGAATGGAGGTCCGGAGACCTATTGCGTTTCTCTGTTCTAGGTTTTGGCTCTCTCTCCTTTTCTCTGCCCCTTTTCCACTCTGCTTCTGCAGGCTTTGCAATGGGAGGTTGAGTCTCGGCCTGGGAGGGAGGAGAAGCAAGGGCAAGAGAAGAAGGAGAGGCAGCCATAGCAGCCACTGTGACCGAAGCCGAGGAAGAGGCAACCGCCTCAAGAAGTAGGAAGAAGGCCTTTCAGGGCCAACTTAGTCTTCCTGTCCTTGATTGAGCGCGGGTTAAAACCCGTGCATATAGAGCAGTCTGTACTAAGGTGGGCCACACCCAAGCACATTACACAAAGAACGTTTCCATCTGCTGGGGACGACTTATGGCCACACTCAGTGCACCTTTTAAACACCGGCTTATCACTCATAATATCAGTGGAAAAACAGCAAGAAAAAATAATTATTTTCTTCACTGAAAAAGACCACTCACCACACTTGCGCACAGAACACACTGAGGGGAGAGGGGAAGCAAATACACTCACAAACTATGCTAAAACTAAGCTAAACAACACTAAAGATTGAACACTCGATGCACCAGGTGAGGGGAAGAGAAAGGGGAACCTACACTATCACTGTCCTAAAGTTAGTAGAGACTTTAATACCCACTACTTGGAGCCCTGGAGATCACAATGCTTCAGCTAGCCGCGGCAAACAAGATCTGGGGGTTGAAAGGTAGTGGAAGTGTATTATGGGTAAGGGGAGGAGCTAGGAGCTCAGAGCAGATGCTAGTAAGATTGCTGGCTCAGATCCAGTACGGATCCGGTATCCCATAGGTTGAAGACCAAATGAAGTAAACTACTTCAGATGGAATATTCTGAGAGTATTTTAGATGTGTTGGTAAAAAAAGCAGTTGGTACAAAGAGAAAATTAGAGTCATCCTGTTACTGAAATGGGGCAAAGAAGTGCAATCACTGTATGGCTGTTCTATTTAAAGCAGTAAGCATTAAGAGAATGAGTTGAGAATTTCTTAAGATTTATGCAAGTGCTTTTTTTTACTTTGCGTGCACCGTGTTTAATGAAAAGCAGCAACACAGCTTATTTATATGACATATTTTCAAGGAAATTATATGCAGTCTACGTGCAGTATAAATTTGGGATAGACTATGGTAATTTATGGTTTTCCAGGTAGGTGATAGTTAGAGGTGTGAAACATATCTGTTATTTGAACAAAGATTTCCCTTGTGTTTTGTTAGAATGTCCCATCTATAGAAAGCACTACCGTGATTTCTCAGACCATGGAGGTTTCCATTTCCACATCCTGGATGAGCTCACTGTGGGTCCACTCAAAGGAAACAAAAATGTCATCAGTGAAAAATGGAGTTAAGCTGGCAGATCTGGCTGGATGCCCATCACCACCCTGGTCTAACCTCAAGCATTTCTATCAGAAGTGTGCTGATTTGGGACTTTGGTTTTCCTTTTGTTGTTAGGAGTAAGAAAAGGGGGGCAAACACTAGCCTCTTAGTTTGATTGACAGCCTACACAAAATACTGATTACATCAGCATCTTACATAATCTATTCCCACCATGGGCTCCATGCAGCCCCACCTCCCCAGAAGATTCGTTATCTGCCCTTACACATGATCATTCCCACTCTACAGACCTTTATCTAGCTAGTTACAGAGCTATCTAGCCCTCTTTTGCACTGACTTCACCACCTGAAACCTGAAGAGATGAAGAATCCAAACAGAAGAGCCACGACTTTACTATCTCGAAACTGAAGAGAGGAAATATCTGAATAGACGAGTCATGACTTTACCACCTGGGACACAAAAAGAGAAGGTATCCAAACGGAAGAGCCCTCACAACTGCTAGACCCAAGAAGACATTGGACAGTGAAGACCCCAAACTAGAACGACATACAATCACGTTCTGAGACCAGGGGTATTCTCCCTCTGACTGTGGATACCCCACAGCAACCAGGGTAGATGTTTGAGCCACTTTCCTGCATTTATTGTAATTTCTGTAATTTGTAATACAGTGTAAATGGTTATCCCAGAGCCCCACTCCACACTGCTGTGTTCTTTACATCTCAGGCACAGTTTGCTTATACTGTTATCCCAGGGCCCCACTCCACACTGCTGTATTCTTTACCCCACAGGCACAGTTTGCCTATACTGTTATCCCAGGGCCCCAGTCCACACTGCTGTATTCTTTACCTCACAGACACAGTTTTCCTATACTCTTATCCTAGGGCCCCACTCCACACTACTGTACCCATTACACCACAGGCACACTTTGCCTATACTGTTATCCCAGGGCCCCACTTTGCACTGCTGTATTCTTTATGCCTCATGGACAGTTTGCCTATACTGTTGTCCCAGGGCCCCACTCCACACTGCTGTACTCTTTACACCACAGGCAAAGTTAGCCTATACTATTATCCCAGGACTCAACTTCACACTACTGTATTCTTTACTCCATAGGGACAGTTTGCCTGTTATCCCAGAGCCCCACTCCACACTGCTGTACCCGATACACCACAGGCACAGTTTGCCTATACTGTTATCCCAGGACCCCACTCCAAACTGCTGTGTTCTTTAGACCACAGGCACAGTTTGGCTGTACTGTTATCCCAGGGCCCCACTCCACACTGCTGCACCTGTTACACTGCAGGCACAGTTTGCCTATACTGTTATCCCAGAGCCCCCCCCCCCCCACACTGCTGTACCCGTTACACTACAGGCACAATTTGCCTCTACTGTTATCCCAGGGCCCCACTCCACACTGTTGTGTTCTTTACCCACAGTCACAGTTTGCTTATACTGTTATCCCAGAGCCCCCCTCCACACTGCTGTACCCGTTACACTACAGACACAGTTTGCCTATGCTGTTATCCCAGGGCCCCACTCTGCACTGCTGTATTGTTTATGCCTCAGGCACAGTTTGCCTATACTTTTATCCCAGGGCCCCACTCCACACTGCTGTACTCTTTACACCACAGGCACAGTTGGCCTATACTGTTATCCCAGAGCCCCCCTCCACACTGCTGTACCCGTTACACCACAGGCACAGTTTGCCTATACTGTTATCCCAGGGTACCACTCCACATTGCTGAGTTCTTTACACCTCAGGTACAGTTTGCCTATACTGTTATCTCTGAGCCCCACTGCACACTTCTGTTTGCTTTACACCCATACCTCTCAACCTGTTAGTGCAAGAAATCTGGACAAAGCCTGACATAATGGAGGGACAAAGGCCCAAAAATAGGGACAGATTTTTAAATAATGCTCCTATAAAATTAGAAAGTTGTTAGAATAACAGGGTTTGTGTTAACATGCATTTTATGAAGGATTTGAAGTCTGAACTTGAATGTATGTCATTATTTAGTAACTTTAATCCTAAGATCATCACAATGATTTGCCAGAAAACCACAAATTTTGATGAACAGACCAAAGATATAAGGCGAAAATCAGGATAGTTGAGAGGTATGTTTACACCACAGGCACAGTTTGCCTATGCTATTATCCCAGGGCCCCACTCCAGACTGTTGTATTCTTTACACCACAGGCACAGTTTGTCTATACTGTTACCCCAGGGCCCCACTCCACACTGCTGTATTCCTTATCCCACATGCACAGTTTGCCTATACTGTTATCCCAGCGCCCTACTCCATACTGCTGTATTCTTTTCACCACAGGCACAGTTTGCCTATACTGTTATCCCAGGGCCCCACTTCACACTGTTGCATTCTTTACACCACAGGTACAGTTTGTCTGTACTGTTACCCAGGGGCCCATGCCACACTGATGTATTCTTTACACCTCAGGCACAGTTTGCCTATACTGCTTTGCCAAGGCCCCACTCCACACTGCTATATTCTTTACACCACAAGCACAGTTTGTCTGTGCTGTTTTCCCAGGGCCCCACTCCATACTGCTGTATTCTTTACACCACAGGCACAGTTGCCTATAAGAGCTGAGATACTTATTTTTATTAAAAGTTTGGTATAGTCTGCAGATTACCACTTGATAGATTTTTATTCCATGGGTGCAACAAGCATATACAAACAGTTCTGAGGTCTCAAACTGTACTTACATTTTTTCTCCAACCTGGGCACAGCCATGAGCTCTGTAAAAATGAGCACTTTGACTTGTTTCCTCTGTATGCTATTTCTCTGGATGCATATATGTTTTTTTTTTAAATGGGAGTTGCCTAGTGTGGTTCTAAGTGACTACTTCCCCTGCATATAAAAAGGGCTGCCTTCATCAGGAAGAATGGGGACTGGTCACATTAGTCATATATATGAACCTCTTATAAGCAGGCTCTGTAAATCTTTTTGCCAAACAAGAGAAAATTAGTCTTTCATAATGGGTTTTAGGAAATATGAGCCCCATATTATGCAGTCTGTCATATTACACGTGATACACGCATTGATAAGGATTAAGTCTAACTGGAAAACGTTCTGTAATAAAGCATTCATAATTTGCTTCAAGGAATATGGGACCTACAGAGGCAGACACAGCATCTCGTATTGTATGTGATAAAAAAACAAGCTAGTAAATTCTGGTGATAGCCTCATAATAGCAGGCATTTTTCAATGATCAAACTGTAAACCACTCTGCAAGCCACTATATTAGATGAACCCGATGAAGCGGAAGCGAAAATGTTTTCTTAAATATAGTTCTGCAGTGGTAGCTCATGGTGTGTTGTCATTTTTCTTTGTTAGAAAATAAAAACCTTTTAGCTAAGACTGAGGTTTCACAGGCTGACCTCATGGGTCTCTCAGGAATTGTCATGTTTTTCCATCTCACTGATTTTCCTCCATTGAGTTCCCCAGGACCTTCCACCATTGTTTTTACCTGGCTTTAAATAACTGACCTGTTGA